>NW_022900926.1:23486105-23625685 GCF_012274545.1 Fukomys damarensis | reverse complement strand
TGAAAAGGAATATAGAATATAAAATTACATGTACAACATAATCCTAACATAAAGAATAAAAATAAATATGAAAAATCTGAAAGAAAATATGGTTAAAAACTATTTTTCAGTAAGAAAAATCATGAATGACTTTTTTCCCTTTTTCTATATTAAGAATATATTACCCTGACATTGCACAGCACTGATTTGAAATATTTCAGCAGACATTTTTACATATTTATATTTACAAATTCACAAGAGACCAGTTTAAAGTGAAACAAATTCACAACTGAGTCATTTAGATTAAAACACTTTGAGTCTAAAAAATATCTAAGATTGAAAAACAAAAGGAGGGGTTTTCCAGGTAAGAACATTTTAATGCCATTAATCATTTTTCCTATAAATGGATTCCAATAAACCACACACACAAAAATAAAGATTTTCAAGATTTCACAGAAATTAGTGATAAATTTTAAATGGAAAAATTTCAAATAAGAAATCACTTCACTGAATATAACTAAACATTAAAATTCTAGTTACTACATGTATATTAAGAAAGTAGGCTACTGAGAATAAACCACTTCTTTCAATATTGCAACTGCTCTGACTGTGATTTACTCAGTATAAATTGTTTACTCACTTTAGTACAGCCCTATAGCATAAATTACTCATGGAACCCATCTCCCATAGTGCAGCACCCATCTCCCATCACACAGAAGGGAAAAAGGGAGTGGAAACAAATTTCCATTTTATGTAAGCATAGCTGAACCAGCAATTTTTAAAAATGAAAAAAGTAAATAGATTTCAACCAGTATTAGATTGTATTACGTCTGCCACAAGACTACAATCTAATACATAAATTATAACATTATGACCATTTTATAGTAGCAAGAATGCCTACCACTTCAACAGTTAGGGAATAAAGACAATGTTACAGTATTAATTTTCTTTTTGAAGAAACCATTTACATTTTGTTTCTAAGTATTACTGCTGTCACTGAAAATTTTGTTAGATCAGAAATAAACTAAAAAATAAAGCCTTTTATACTTAATAGAATGAAACATTACAAATCCTTCAAGAAAAACAAAGGGTAAATACGTGTTCTTCATCATTCTACAAGCCAGATCACAAGTACATTCCCCCATGAATTATTTGCCTCTGTTAAACCTTTCTATTTAAAGCTCAGATACAATATTAGTATGGGCAAACATTAGAGGCATATGTGAGAAATACCTCCTCAGTGATGCAGAATAATCCAAATTTACTGAGCTCCTATTGTATACCCCCGCCAAAAATGTTCTAATGGCTGAGCTCATTTAGCATCACAACTAACCTAAGAAAAAGAAGTATTATTATCCTACGTTTACAAATAAGGAAACTGGTACAGTGTTAACCAATCTGCTTAAAATCGCCACAGCTAGTGGCTGGTTCCACTAGAATCTAAATCCAAGCAGTCTAACCTAAGTACTGGTTCTCTTCCAAGTTACCACTGGGAATGAGAATGAACTAAGGATGGTCATAAAATCAGAAAAACACTGAATATTTAAGATAGAGGCAAAGGCTTACAAGAAATAAAGCTGAGTATCAGAAAAAGGATTATAAGAACCTTGTTGAAAATCTCAAGAAAGGGTTCCAACTAGCAACACATGATAAATGAAAAGTACATTGTTAGCCAAATTTAAGAGATTAAATTTCACTAATATTCTTTTTAGGTGCCACTTACACTGCTTTTAGTGACAATAAAAAAATATATATCTATATCTATATATATATATAGATATATATATATATATATACACACACACATCCAGGCCTACACAAACTCAACCTAATCCTTATTTCCATCTATTCAGTGACAATAAAAATATATATCTATATCTATATATATATATAGATATATATATATATATATACACACACACATCCAGGCCTACACAAACTCAACCTAATCCTTATTTCCATCTATTCCCCTCCACTCACAATGTCAATGATTAAATCTAGAGCCATGCACATGCCAGGTAACCCCTCTATCACAAGCTACATCCCAGACCGAACTTTGGCATCTTCAAGAAATGACCTGAATGACAAGCAAGGCTGTGTGTTTGAAAACTTCTAAACAAATTTGTTTTAAAAAGATATACGACAGGTCACAGCATGTCTCTAGATAGAATACACTATTCAAATGCCATCTTTCATTAATATATTTTGGCCCAGAGTCAAGCCTAGTCAATTTACTAAGACTGGTAAGAGTGCCAATACCCAGAAATAACTATATTAATAAATGTAACTGATTTGAAAACAATTACTAAAATGAAGGAAAGAGAAATTAATATTAAGAGGCTACTATATAGGAAAGGATGCTGGGTTAAAGAACAAACCATTATAATACCAGATGTTATCTAGACACTAGCTAGACATTATTACATATTCCACTAGGTATACCAGATTATAATGTCGCCATTTTAAAGAAAAAATCAAGTCTCAGAGAAACCAAATAACTTATCAAAGTCATACAAAAGCATAGGGCAGAGCTAGATAGCAAAATATTACTGATCCAAATTCAGAGCTACCATCTCAGTCAGAACACACATGCTGGTACAGTTTCTGGTTTTTTTTTGTTTTGTTTTTCTTTCTGAAGACAGGGTCTCACTATGTAATTAAGGCTGGCCTTCAGCTCACTATGTAGGCCAGGCTGGCCTTGATTTCATGGAGATCCTCCTGCTTCAGCCTCCTGAGAGTTGAGATTACTGGAATGAACCACCATACCCAGCCCGATGCATTCTTAAAAGTCTAGTGAAACTTGGGAAGAAAATAAAGTTTCATTCTCTTTATATTCTCCACAAAAATAAATTCTAGAGAAACCAAGCTTAATATTTTTAAATGTTAACAATAATTCTCTCAAAAGAAAATTTAGAGAATAAACAACCTACAGATTGAGGTTTTTTGTTTCTTAACCCAAGACTGGACACTAGTAAATTATAAAAAACAATGAATTAAAAGTTCTAAAGTTTGAACCACGCACAGTGATGCATGCCTATAATCCAATTACTCAGGAGGCTGAAATAGGAGGATCACAAGTCTGAGGCCAACCTAGGTAAATTAACTAGATTGTGTCTCCAAATAAAATGTAAAAAGGGCTGGGGATGTAGCCAGTACTGGAGTGCTTGCCTAGCACTGGCAAGGCCCAAGATTCAATTCCTAGTACTGAAAAAAAAAAAAAAAAGTTTTAAATTTCCCTATAGAAAAAATCATAACAAACTTAAAACACTAGAAAAATTATTTCTGAGGCATATGACTTAACAAAGGTTGTTATCTGTACTATAAACGGGCTTAGAATTAATAAGAGACAGCTCAATTTTTTTAAATTTGACAATGGATCAACTAGCTATCCACAGAAAAAGGCCAAATGACGAATACCTACAAAAAATTACTTCACTAGTGGTCATGGAAATGCAAATTAACGATGAGACATAAACTTCTTACCTATTATATTGTTCAAAATCAAGAAAAGTACTGATATATACTAAGAATGAAGAATGAACCATAATACTTTTCCTAAAGCAAAAGCCATTTCTATTGAAAGCAAGCAAGACAGTACCTCTTTCCACCCACTACAAAGGACCTATCTCACAGAAACAAAAAGCCTATTTGGTACATGAAAATCCTGTGAGCAGCGCTGTCTACTGAGAAAAAAACTGGAAATAAAACAAATAAGCTCAATATGCAAATCTTACGCTATAATGCAGCCATATAATGGAGTATTACATAACTGAAAAATCAGAACTACTATAGTTGGCAATGCATTATAACACAAATACAGTGCACCTTCTTACCAATGATTAAAAAATTCAAAATATGTATCTATTTTATCTGTGAATATGTGAAAGAATATGAAGCAGACTTTAAAGGCGGCCTCGTACTGGAGAGAGCCACAAGTACTTCCTCTTTAAAAACCTAAGAAATAACATGGTGCTGGGAGTATAGCTGAGTGGCAAAGTGTTTGCTTCACATGTGTAAAACCCTGGGCTCCAACCCCAGAACAAGAAACACACAAACAAACAAAAAGGAATGATTTAAATTTTTCAAATAATAAAAAAGAAAAGCTCCAAAAAAGTAACTTAAGCTCCTCAATTACACTTTATTTCTTAGAACTAAGTTCAGTTACCACCTCTTGGGCGTTTTCTATTTGCAAAACACTGTGCTAGTTGCTGTATCACATGGATCATTTACTTCCCCTAAAAATGATAACGTAGATATTTTCTACTCATGGATAAATGGTACTTTTGGCAGGGCAAATCTGTAACAGCATGCTCAAGGCACCATGAATACAACTTCTAGGAACAGACAAGTGACTAGCATCGTAACAAGCCCCCAAGAAAATACATAATTTATCTTTGACTCTTAGCCACTCATTGACAAATGAAACTCCAATATAAATCCTTCAGTGTGACATAATTATCAAAATACTGCCATTAATGCTATTCTGATTAATACTTAAATGTAAGAATTTAATTAGTATAATCTCTCTAAATGATAACTATTATATGTTCTAAAAGCCTAAAAAATATCCTTTCCTTTTTACTTTTTATCTAGCTGTCACTCTAAAACTAGGAAATAACTGATAATTTTAAAATGTACAAAAATGTTTACTAAGGTATTTTTATAATAACTTGAAAAACCTACCTGAGTAAATAACCAGACATCTAGAATATAAAATACTTTGAAATCTATACTTACTGGTATTTAAAAAGGTCTAATATGCTCTATATGAAAAAACATTCATAAGGTATAAAATGGTAATTCTGACATTAAGAACACACTGGTCTGAATGATGGCTGTATCACTTAATGGCCTCGGGCAAGACAGTTTAAACACTTTTGGCTTCAGATCCTTTAATTCCTAAAACGACAATACAGAATCCTTACCCTTTATGATTACTGTGAATATTAAGTGATACAAACAGATATATTTTATTATATTTGAAGTATAGTAAGTACTCATTAATATACCTAATATTTTTGAATGCATCAAAATTTCTCAAATTATTTAAGGTTATGCTTAAAAACAGCCGCAAGCTAGCAACTATTTTTTTTTTAATTCTACAGTATTTTAAATATAACAGAATAGCTGCTTTCATAGGAATCAAAAGACCATAAAGGGACTTGAAATTTAAGTGGACTAGAAAATGGCTTCATTTTTAGGACTGCTAATTTGCAAAGATTTAAAAACTGATACCAATTTCTATATGTGAATAAATCTCTAAGTTAAGTGATACTAGCAAGAAACAAAACAAATTTAAATGCCTCACTAATGAAAAACCTAGGAATTTTATTTCATTTTTAGGATACTTATCTAAATACCAAGTGAAGTTAAATTATTACAGAATAAAATTTTGTAGCAAGAAGTAATATGCAACAAAGAAAAGGCAATGGAGAGACCCAAAGAATTTTGCTCATTGCTCAATTATAATTTGCCTCTAATAACCACGCTTACTAACCATGTGAAATACAGCCTCTGCTTCTTCTGCCTACCTCAGACACTGTAATGACCAAATAAAATATACAGAAGCCTGACAAATCACTAACATTTAATATACAGGTGTTAGTTCACTTCCCTGTCTTCCCTTAAGAGACAGCAGATCCTGGAACAGAAAATTTACATATAACCAAGAAAAAGTAGCAAATACATGTTCAGAGCGAAAGCACTTGGCTATATTAGCTAGGTCTATTAAATCAGAAACTCAACCCCTGAGGGGCTCGTATAAAACTCTATGGAAAACTCTCTGCCTTAATTTTATGTTCCCAATGCCTAGCATATTTTTCTGATTAAAAATGGAACATATAATAAATGCTGGCTAAACTGAATCTTATTTATCATCTCCCTCCATTTTATCCTTTGCTGAAGGACTTAGTAAGCTTAACATAAAAATGTTCACAATACTTATTAAAGACTTGCAACTGCCTCAGAATGCAATAAGTACATTATAATCTATAATTTTCAAGGTTAAAAAAGCAAGGTAATTAAGATTAAAAGGAAATTGCATGTACCACTTATGCAATCTGCAAACACTACTAGCTATTCATGGAGAAGTAATCTGCTTTAAGAGGCTAAAGCAAATCATTTTTTAAGTTAAACAATTAGTGTTTCAACTTTTACAGTGTAGGTGTATATACAAAGAGAATCTTAAAACATATCTGAGAACATTCTGAACTACTTAAGTTTTTTTCATTGAAATCAACCACTTCCTTTCAAAAAACCCACATTAATTTTAAGCAGAAAGCCAATGAACCTAAAGTTATCTGTACAAGAAGTATAAAATTCATCTAACTAAATAAAATACTCAGTAATGAATATATTGCTGAAAATTCTTCAAATAAGATATATTTTAAAGAGGAAACAATAAAATGCAGTTAAACACATGTTAACAACTTATAAAAAAAGGATTAAGTAAAAGGAAACATATTTAAGTGCACTACTGAAAAATTTATATACATTTAGAATTATTAATATTTCATATTAATAATCTTTATAACATAGATTTGTGAAACTAAGCACAGAATTTATTTACAAGATAAGGATAAAAATCTTATTTGACTTAAGAGACAGAGGGGAGGCTGTATCTTGTCATAAAAATCTACCACCACCATCTCTCCCATATAGTTAATCTGGAAATGTCTAAGAAGATACAAGCATAGCACAATAAGGAGAAAAAAAATGATCTAGTGGAAAGTGTTTGAGGCTATGCTTCATTTTTTTTTCTTGATTCTAGGGAATAACCTGCCATGATAACTAAGACCTGAGTATAGCTGTAAGTACTATATTGTACATATGTTTAAATCAAAGTATAAGGTTTTTCTGTACAGGCTGCTTAACAGACTAACTACTAACACTACCAAAAAAAACTGCTAGAAAAGAACAACTGTAACCTCAGTTTATAAAACTAGGTTTTATTTTCTAAACAAAAGCTTTACTTGAAAGTAAAACTAGTTGGAATTCAAAGAGAAAATAAAATGATGCATAATAGATTCCCAACCAAAATGGGCAAACAAATATTACTTAAAGTAAACTATCAAAAATAGAGCCTCTGGTAAGGCATGGTGGTGCAGGTCTGTACTCCCAGCAGTCTAAGTGGTTAAGTCAGAAAGATTATAAGTTCAACCTTAGTCTGGACAACTTAGCAAGACCCTATCTCAGAAGTAAAATATAAAAAAGGGCTGGTGTGTAGCTCAGTAGTGGAGGATCCTTGGGTTCCCCAGTAATATGAAAAACAAAATCATAGCACAGTAACACAGTACAATACTGAAATATATTTTTCCAAAGCCTGCAACACTTTTAAACGAAATTCTCTTAACGATCTGATTAGTATAAACATTTATCAGCTACTCATTTCTGAGGCAATGGAAATAATCTATTTTGAAAACTGCAAAAATGTTAAATTACACATGATTTTTTTGTAGAACAACCACTTTTTCTCAATGCTTGTTTTTCTTTACAGTGCTATTTTTCTAAAAGAATCAAAATATATCCAATGTTAGAAAAATCTGGATTAGTAATCGTAAGAATGAAACTTTATTTCACACAATAATACTGTAACCATTTTCTCAAAAACTATCTTCTAGCGAGGGTGTCTGATTAAAAAATTTTAATTATGTATAACATCTGCCTGCCAAGATCTTCTTTTAAAATTATGCTATATGTATTTTAATTTAGTATGTTATTATTCTATTTTTTTTTCTTCCCTTTAGTATGTTATTATTCTATTTTTTTTTTCTTCCCTTTATAAGTTTAAGGTGGCAAGGAAAATAACATAGCTAAAAGATATTCCAGAATTTTATTCCTCAAATATATTTGCTCTTTTACCAGCTCATTTATACAAATGCATGATGTAACAAAACCATATGACAGCTCATTCAAAGATTACTGCTACTGAGGAATTTACATACATTAACAAATGAAGTAAAATGTTACCTAAACTAAGAAGACACAGTAACATTATTTTACAAAGACTCTAACTTATTACTATAAAAGGCTAATTTTTATATAAATACTAAGAAATTCTTATTCAAAAATTTAATCCCAGAACTCTGGGAGGCTGAGGCAGGAGGATCACAAGTTCAAACTCAGCCTAAGCAACTTAGCAAGACCCTATCTCAAAATTTTAAAACAACAAAAATAGGATGACAATTTAGGAACTTCAGTGCGAAGGCTCTAGGTTCAATCTCTATTACCACAAAAAAGATAGATTCTCTTAATTGTCTTCTATATTGTTTAGCAATACCAAGCTGATACAGTTAGTGAAAGCATTACACCTAAACTCCTAAATCTTTGGAACAAGGCTCACTATATTAAAAGCATCTGGTTTCACAGTTGAAACACACCCTTGAAAAAAAAATGCAGTTAAAAACCCAAAACAGGGAGCTGGGGACTTTGGTGATGCCACCTGCCTTACAGGTGCAAGGTCCTGAGTTTGATCCCTGGACAAAAAAAAACAAAAACAAACAAAAAAAAAACAATGACATTTCTATCCTACTCTTCTCGCAATGCAAAGTCTCAACACCAAAGCACAAACTGTAAAGAGCATCTACCAAGCAGAAAATGGGACCAAACTGGCAAGCCGCAGGGGTTCACTTCATTGGACTGCAGATCTTGCCAGGAAAGCACAGCTCGAGGCACCTCTCTGAAGGACCCAACAAAAGAGCAACCAGGAATGAGAATCAAGATGGTCAGATGTGAGAAGGCTGAGGGAAAATCTCAAAACCTACCCTCAAATATCCACAGAACAAGGAAGTTATGAAAGTTTTTAAAAGAGAATTTTTCTGTTAGCTTTTCAGTTTGTTTGGTCTCAGAGAAAAAAATGAAATGTTGAGAAAACAGTGCTGAAATATGACCCATGGGTAGAGTACGTATGCAGCAACTTCAAGAGTTCAAGATGGCTCAGGGCTCAATCACCACACTCCATCCCATATTACTCTTTCAACAATGCTGTCAAAAAACTCCCCATTATTCAAATATGAGAAACATACAAGCTATAGAAAAAGTTATTTTAAGAGCAATAGTAGGAAAACAATATAAAAGCAGGCAAAAATACATATGACATGAATGAGAAAGGAAATAGCTTAAGGTCCATTATATCACATACAGCAAAGAAACTATCCCTGAGAGAGGAGCTTAGAAGAAAGACACAGAGGAGGAAAGAAAAGTCAGTAACGACAGGAGAAAGAGCAAAAAAGTAAGCCTGCAGAGCTCAGGGTAATGAAGGAAGAATGGAAAACTACCACAGAAATAAAAGTCACCCTGTAGACAGCAGAATCAGGCTAGCTGGCAATACGCATACACAGAAAACAGTACAGCAGTATCTGCTTTCCAAGAAACAAAGCGAACTCTAACATAGAAACAAAGGGAACTCAATCTGTCATGCAGATAACAGGCCAAGATCACTTTCAAATACTTAACACTAAGGAAATGTTTTGGACATGCATAATTTGGGACTAAGAGGTGAAAGGATTGAACCAAGTCAAAGAGACAGAAGCCTAATTATGAGAAATAATTTTAACGTAAGTATAGTTTAGAACTAAGGAAATTTTAAGTACAGAACAAAATGAACAAGCTATATACACTGACAATAAAGACGTCAGGACACAAAGGAGAAAACATATCTGAGTTAGCCCTATTTTAAAAACTGTTTAAAGAATTATAAAGGACACAAACTGTTTTAAAGAATTTTAACTCAGGAAACAGAAATTTAAGTATATTATCAATATATAAAGGTAAAAATTTGACCAAAGAATTAAAAATATGGACAAAAATTATGAGAAATAGAGAAGGTGAAGTATAGATGTGAATTTCTTTAGCACCCCCCCCAATCAAACTCAGCATCTTGTGCTTGCAAGGCAGGTGTGGCACCACTGAGCTACAATCCCAGCAAAGTTCTTCAGCTTTCGCAGTGAGAGATCAACATGTACTTGCTAAAGCTGGTAATTTTTTTAAAACTAAATTATGTTATTATAAATTATACAATTTGCAAGTTATCAAACATATAAAATGATCAACAAACACAGATATGTCAAAAAACATAATAAAATCACAACTTTTTAAATGACAGAAAATATTACATCTATTCTATCAAACCCATAAATAAGGAAAAACTCACCTATTAGAACCTCTAACAAACTTAAATGTAGAAACACAATTAAACCAATGTTACTTGAAACAGTGAAAGCAAAAGAATGGGCAAAGAAAACAGAAAAAGAAGCAGTATATTAATGTTAAAGAAACTAAATTTAAAGCAAAAAAACAGAAAACTACAAAAAAGGGGAACTTTATATTAATGAAAAATTCAAATCCACAGAAAAATCTGGTATTTTTACATACATGATCAAAATGTAAAGGGCAAAATTTGTAGCAAATAAGATGGAATAAAAATGGAAGAGGTTCATATTTTAGCTTACCTCTATCAGGCTAAAAGCAATCAAGGAAATAGCAAATATACTGAATTCTATATCAACTTAAAAAGTAACAGAAATATATCTACTTTGTATTCTGCAAACAGAAGAGTACTGTTGACAAGTGCTTATCAAACTATTATAAAACTCCACTGAAATGGACAGATGGACACACACACACACACACACACACACACACAAGGTCTCACTAAACTTCAGAAAGAAGGGTATAGACCACATTCTATGATAACAAAATAATGAAACCTGTAATCAAAAATAACCAAAACTCCCACAACAACTTGGAAATTCTGAAACTCCCTCAGAATCTTTTATATCACATACAGAAAAGAAACTATCCCTGAGAGAGGAGCTTAGAAGAATCTTTGTTTAAAAAAGAAATCAAAATTGTGAATTACCTAGAAAATAACAATAATTCTTTAAGAACACATAGTAGCAAATGCAGTATGCACAGAAAACAATGACTATACAGACATAAGTAAGAAGAATGGGAATAGTTCACACTAACTTTAAGGAAGAAAAAAACAAGGATAAGATGGAGCATGATTCCAATTTGTTTCCTAAAATAGAGGGAGATCTCAAGTATATGTGCCAAATGTTAACTTTTGTTAAAATTAGGTGATAGGTACATGGGTGTTTCTTATGTTTTCTGTATTTTTTTCATATAAAATCTCATAAATTAAAACTAGTTTCCGTAAGAAATAAAAATATATTTAAACACTCTACTTTGAAAACAAAAAGGTAATGAGATTAAGTCAGAGACAAAAACAAAATAATGACTTAAAATCAGTAGAATTAATTATTGATCTAAGAGCTAATCTCTGCATGAAAAAAAGAACAGAAATTGCAAAACTATTCACCAGGAAAAAAGCTGGGCAGAGAGAAATGGGACACTAATGGACAGAAAATAATATTAAAATTGGACTGGAAAATTAATTATAGGCAGTGAAGACTGAAAGAGCAAGACAATGTTTGATGGAATTCTCAACAAATACATCTGTCAATCTGGTTGGTTTGGATGAATTAGATGGTTTCCTAAGACAATTAAAACTTTCAAAACTGACCCTAATCAGAAAGATTAATCCTATCATGAAAAAGTTTCAATAAACTTCAATTATTTGAGGATAAAAACTTTCTAAATTATGTAATATGAAAGTATGACAACAAAAACCAAAGCCCAACAAAAAGCAAGAGATGAAATTATCTTAAAATGATAGAGTACTTTGAAAGTACTCTACCATGAAAAGACAGATGTTTCAACATTATAAAACTAGATTAATACTAGAAAATCTAAGATAATGTAATATTTGATGTTATTTAAAGCTTTTAGTAACTATATACAGTATTTTTCTGCAAATATATCTTAATATCATTAAATATCTTAATAAAAATCACACCTAAATTTTTTTTTCAGACTTGATAAGCTTTTTCTAATGTATGAATGGGAAAAAAGTATTTGAGATAACCTGGAAGAAATAAAAACATAAAAAAGAAAAATATAGTCTACAAATATTAAAACCTAACAAAAATAAAAAGCTACATAAAAACTTTATTAATAAAGAGTCCCAAAATAGAGAACTTAGAATATGTCACAGATGGCATTTCAAAAATAAAGTATGTAGGATTCAACAAAAGTTAGTCATAAATCCACCTTTCCATTAAGATGAAAGGTGGTGGGGAAATCAGATTTCTATGTTAGGCCTTAGTAACAGCTCAATCAAAAATACAACTGTGGAAAAATTAATCCATCAAGGGTATTAGAAAAAAATAATTATTTTATTCTTTAATTATCTTGTAGTGAAGCAGACCTTTGTTTCTTTTTTTTTGGTACCGGGGATCAAACTTAGGTCTGTGGCAGAACCAAAGCTAAATCCCTGGCCTGAAGCAGACCTTTCAAACAAAATCCTATCAAGAAAGGAGCTAAAGGTGTAGGGAAGGTGGGACGTGTAGGGGAAGGGTAAAAAGGGAAAAGAAAAAAATGTGAGATAATGAAAAGATGGAAATAAAGTGGTTGTAGATGGGGAGGGGAGGAGGGGGTGAAGGGAGGGCAGGGACAAGGGGAAAAAATGAGAACCAAGACTTGTCATGTAGAGGTAAAAGATCCCAACAATTAATGTAACTGCACTGTATCCCTAAAACGTACCAATAAACTCAATTAAAGCTGAAAAAAAAAAAAGAAAAAGGTTGGATAAATTTGGTTATTTAAAAACAAATTTTATCTCTGTAAAAGTGATCTAAGAAATGATAAACTAGGAATCAGAAAAAGTATTTTCCATGTACATAAAAATTGTTACAAGTACTAATTTCCTTAGCATAAATATGTATATATGAGTGTGTATTTAAATAAATACACACACAAAATATGTCAGATGATGCAAGTGCTGTGAAGAACAAGAAAGCAGGGTTACAAGAGAAAGAGAGTGAGGGGAAGGGAACCGTGATCGCATACAGGATAGTCACAAAAGGAACAGAATGGCTGTAATAACATTTCCAAGGTCGAAAGTAGTGACGACTGAACTGCAGTCTGCAGAGCAATCAGCTGGACACAAGGGAAAAGGAAGAGTACTATAGGAGCAGAGGGAGCCCGGGTAAATGTGCTTGATGTGTTTGAGTAGGGAGATATAAACAGAAACCAGTTCATAAACTGGCTTAAGAAACAAAAGGACTTAAAGAAGAAACAAAATTAGACCTACATTTTAGAAAAATGACTCTGGCATAGTGCATAACAATTTTATATGGAAGTAAACTGAAAAAAATCAAGAAACCAATTACAGAATGTCTCTATCATTCTACCAAAAGTTAAAGGCCTTTAAGAAAAAAAGCAACAAAAACGGAATACAGTAGGCAAAAAATCCAGTAGATCCAGCAGATCAGCACTATGCATGGATTTCAAATGCATGAGTTCACCTGCTCTGTATTAGTAACCCCAAAATCACTACACAGGACTTTGGCAGTCACTTACAGACAAGCAAAGCAAAGAACAATGTGAATCACCAACATGCAAGTTCCCAGGGACTGAACAAGGCAACACTCTTATCTTGTTGTTTCAGCTCTCATACTGTAAACAAGTAAACTTTTTGTGGTTTATTTAGTGTCATGCTTTCCTATTTTTGTTTTCTGTTGATAATTTTGCTACCTAAAATGGTTTGCAAGTACAGTATTAAAGTGTCATCTGGTGTTCCTAGGCATAAGGTGGGGTTGATATGCCTTAGAAATAAAAATGTATACAAGGTACTTGTATGCTATTGTCCAGGAGTTTAATGTTAATGAATCTATGATATGTAATAATACATAATAAATAAAGTATCTTTAAAAAGAGACATATATAAAACAAGATTATATTCTGATTGGTTGACAGAAATGTAACCAGAGGCTCACGGGAACCTAACCCTATTTCCTATAAGTGCAATGTTTCAATGTTTGCAGAGACTTTATAAAACATAACTACCCCGACCAACAAGAATCAACTCTACATGTATGCATGTGTGTGTGCACATAAACATTTATGTATTGATAAGGTAGAAATAATAGCAACAGCAATTAATTACAAATAGTAGGTAAGGGAAAAAGGACTAACAATGCTACGATTCTGGTTCTGGCAACTGAAGGATAATGATACTAACAATAAAGATAGGAAGAATGAGGGTAAAGATACCAACTTTAGAGTGTAGTATTGTAAATGACAGGATGCATTAAATATGATTATGTGTTTATGTGACCATACCCAGTTTCCCTTTGAAGGTAAGATATCGTAACTCTGTTCATCCTGGATATTTCCTCTATCTAAAGTGCTCTCCTTTAAGTAATATAATATAAATCAGTATACTCTTATCAGCTCCTTTACTTTCCACTCTCATCTCTGCAATTACATTATCCATATTCACCATAACCTATATAATAATGAATAGTGTTTCTATGGGAGTCTCACAAAATGTAAAAAATAAAAAAAAAAATTACCCTGTACAAAGCAACAAGTATCTTAGAAAAAATGATTTACCACCAGATGGATTGCTTTTAATTTGTTTATAGAAACAAAGCAGTATCTTCAGCAAAAATTATCAAAAGGCCAATCTGGAATATCACCTTCATAAGAATTCAAATGGATAAATGGGTTTGTTTTCACAACTGACTTAAGAAAATCTTAGAATTATAATTTTTTTTACTGACAGGCCAGTAGTTTTTGTAACAATGTATACATACAAGTCTTTTACAACCTAAAAATTAAAATTACAAAACTGCATAAACTGAGCCTTACACAATACTGTGTAAACAGATAGGAAAGAACTACTCTGGAAATGAATACGATTCCTCCATATAAATAATAAAAAACAATATCTAATCCACAAAGATAATAAATTTATAATCAAATATATACTCTTGTGAATGCAAAACTAAAAACTTGCTGCTAACAGTTTTCACAACATACAATGGTCCAATATAGAATCAAAGTCAATGTACAAGGTAAATAATCATGAGAATCCATTATTTTTCTCTCAACTGTATGTTTATCTCAAGTGCTTCCTTTTACCTGCCAAAAAACAAAAGTACTTTGCTAGTTTTATCCTTGGTGTGATAGCTGTATGACCTCCACTGAGTAAATAATTACCATTTCCATTTGAAAAAAACAGGTGAAGTTCAAAAGGGGAAAACTGAGCCAAAGGAAGAATGCCAGTGGCGGGGGCGGGGGGCAAAACAGAAAGGAAAGAAGTATTCTGTAAAGAAATGTAACCCTGTTTCATGGAAATTAATTGACCACATCTAGTCAACTAAAGACTAGTATGTAACAAAATATCCATGGACATCATTTAAAGAACAAAAAAGTAAAGGGCAAAAAGGCAATTTTTAATGGCCTTTTTATATCATTAAGAATATAAATATGACATCTATATTCCTAATATTAATGCTTTTGATCATAATGTAGATAAAAGTAGCTTTGCACCTCAAAATTGAGACTTAAACTAGAAAAGTAAACAAACACTTAGCACACCTGAGCTACCAAGTGCCAGTCAATCAACAGAAGGTGGTACAGAATATACAATCACTGTCAAAAGAGGGTATCCAAAACAAGAAGCACTTGTCTTTTTTGCCAAGGGCCAATGGGCAAGGGTGGAAGGATAAAAGGTCTTCTTGGTTCCAGCCTATGAATCTCAAAAACTGACATTCCCTTAGTCAACAGGGAAATTTTTTTTTTCTGGTACCAGGGATCACACTCAGGTCCTTGTGCTTGCGAGGCAGGTGGCAGAACCACTGAGCTAAATTAAATCCCTGGCCCCAGGGCAAATGTTTTGTCAGGTACATGCCTGACGGACCAACAGCCAGCCAATAAAAGGAAAACAGACTGAAAACTTATTCAAATATTATTGCTTTTTCTAATCACTCTGTAATATAAAATGTTTCATCCACAAAAATAATCTCGTAAGTGGCAATTTTAATCATAATCAGCCAAAAGTCAGACCCAGATCATTCTATAAAATCTGCCTGATAGCTTTAAAAGTAATGTATTGCCACTTGAAAATTAGTTTGGTATAAAAGAAGATAAAGTAATAGTACCACTATTCAACTAAGATTTGTGGATTCGTGTATAAATTGACCCACTTGTCTAAGACTTTATCAGGAATTTTCATCAGTTACAGACTCTTAGAATATAATTCACTTCTAAACTGGAGACAACCTATACATAAATCTGGTTGATGAGTCAAATACTAGTATACAGTTCAAATTTACTAAACTGACCAAAGTTCAAGACTAGAAAAACAAACTCAGCAGTTGAAGATAATTCAAATTTTAAAACCAATTATAAAATACAGTTTATGATTTTTCTAATTTCCTAAGTGTCTTAATTAGGTTCATTGAAATATGTTTTTTTTAAAAAAACAGGGGCCAAAAATGTAGCTCAGTGGGAGAGAAGCTTGCCTAGCACATGTAAGGCCCTAGTTCAAATTGGGATTTGAAAAAAAAAAACAAAAAACTGAAGACATCACAAGAAATCAAGAGCTATTTGGTCAAAAACAATGAAGATATATATATCATCTTAACTACTACTACCAAAACACTGGATATAAAAACATGACACAGCTACTCAAGAAGCTGAGGCAGGCTAATCACACCAAGTTCAAGTCCAGCCCCAGCAACTGAGCAAGATCATCTCAAAATAAAGTTGTTGCTTTTTTTTTTTTTAAAGAGAACTGAGGTATAGCTCAGTAGTATAGCAATTGGCCTAGCTTCTGAGAGGTCCTAGGCTAAAGCACCAGGGAGGAGGAGGGGGAGGGGGAGGAGGAAGAAGAGGAGGAGAAGGAGGAGGAAGAGGAAGAGGAAGAAGAAGATGAAGAAGACGACGATGACAACAGAAAAAAATCTAACAGAGCTAACATATTGGAATGTGATCCAGAAAATAAACAGAACTAAAAATAAATACAAAAAAATATCAAATGCATAATAATGAGGCACCTAGCTGCCAGAGAAAAGTATTTTTTACTGGGAAAAAAAATCAAGTATTTTATTTTCATTAAGAAATAACACTTTTTAAAAAAGAAAGAAATAACTTTAGCTATTAGCATTTTTTTTAGCAAGAAACATTAATAAAACCTGCATTATTTTATGCCAAAGACCACTTGGTACAAATTTTCTACGATGAATGTTATCGTTACGTATATCTAAAATGCACAGATAAATGTTTTGAAAAAAAAAAAAGAGCATTATTCTTCATTAGTTTATTTTCCCAATTTCTAGAAATTATGTTGGTCAGGTATAATTGGCCTTAATAATTCCATTCTACTGACTTCTTTCTCAAGAAGTAGATGTCAGAATCACCAAGGGATCATCTTAAAAACACACCAGCCCTAAGAGACTGATTCAGCAGGTCTGGAGTAAAAGACAGTACCAGTGTTTGTTTTTGTTGTTTGTTGTTTTTGTGTTTTTGGTTTTTTGAGACAGGGTCTCACTATTTATGTGAGACTGACCTGGAACTCACTATGTAGCCCAGGCTGGTCTCAAACTCACAGCAATCCTCCTGCCTCAGCCTCCCAAGTGCTGGGATTACAGGCATGCACCACCACACCCGGCCTGTTTTTGTTGTTTGGTTGTTTGTTTAGTACAAGGGATCCAACTAGGGTCCTTTTGAACTAGGGTCCTTACGCTTGTGATGCAGGTGGTGACTGAGCTAAATCCCAGGCCTGAGCGCCAGTGTTTTAATGATTCTGACTCAGAATCACTGCTATAAGGGATGAATTATGTACTTATTCTATGGACCAAAAGAGCCATTGATAAAATTTTGTCATTGTAGAGCACACAGCCATCAGGAGCAAAAAAGGAAAACTCCATATTCTGTTATTTATTGTAAAGAAAAAGTCAGAGATATGATAAAACTGTCTATTCAAAGAATATGCAACCATACTTGAAAACACATCCTGTATTTATTTTTAAAGCATATTTGTTTTTATGACAGATGGCTTTGAAAATGTATAAAAATAACTTATGTATTAATCCAACCTCATATTTACATGGTCCCATAAAAGATTTCATTTTATTACATTAAGAATGTATTTCAACCACAACCACAGTACTCTCAAAAGTTAGGAATTTTTAAATTTTCTAATAGAAAAGTTTTAGTATTCACCTCCAGAAAAATAATGACATTGGAAAGTATACCAGTAACATTTTAAAATATAATTGTGTCTCAGTTCTGCTATGCCACATATTATAGGAATCATAATCACAGGTGGTGGCATTTTTAAGAGGAAAAAAGCACAAAAATATTTTTTAGGAGAAAATATCTTGTAAAAACTTACAAAGTTGAATGCCAAACAAAAATATCTGAGATTCAACTCCACAATATCAAGTTGCCATATGCACTTTGTAAACATACACTCATTACAAGCTGTCCAACACAAACCCAGTTATCACTAAAAGACATAGTAAAAAACTTTCAGTGCAAAAATATGTATCAACTTAACTTGTATCAACCGACAAGACAATTTTAATAAAAACCACAATTTGAACCCCATAATATAAAGTGATCCTACAAAGACTTCAAATTAATTTAAAATAAAAAGCTCTACAACGGGAACCAGGTTTTCCTTTTGTTACTATTCTCTAGTAAATGCTTTCTTTTGATTAGCTTTTACAATGTCATCAGGAGAGGCTGATTTGAAGTCAAATGGTGTTATTGCTACAAGAGGGCTTATTTCTTTGTCCTTTACATCTTGAACTTGTCTACTATAAAGAAAAGTCTTATAGAGGTCAAGGGTGTGCCGCTTGCAGCTTTTCAGTGGATAACGAAGACACAGTGTTGAAGCAAAAGCTGAAGGTCTAGCAGCAAGAGCCTTGGTCCAAGAGAGAGAAAAAGGTGGTCTCCTAGTCACAGGGCCTTTATTGTTTTTCTTGTTATCCTTAAAACAACTGAAATTTTTTCCTAACTTGGAACTTGGAACTTTAGTTCCTGATAATGGAGCAACTGATTGGTCAACTCTAGGCTTTGTAACAAAATCTGGACTTTTTATCAGGACACTAAGATCAATATCTGAATCTATTCCAGAAGACCTCATTTCGGATAAACTGGGCTCAACAGAATCTTTCTTAATCTGAGTGTCATTTACATCAATGGTTTCTGCAATCAAATCAGAAAGTGACAAATTCTCAAGGTCTCTTGTGGGAGCAGCTTTATGAAATGACAAAGATGACAGAGATCCTGTTAATTCTGATATTCCAGTAGAAGACTGACTGCGATTTGCTAATTGTGACAGGGGAAAGGATCCCAAACTTAGATCTGTGAAACTGGAAGAAGGCTGCTTACAAAAATGAGATAAATTAAAGCTCTGGCTTGGATCGTTTTCTTTGTGTTCCCGAAACAGTTCAGCTAGGGATGGACTTTCACACTGGGAAAATTGCAAACTATCATTTTTTAAAATGTAGTTCTTGGCACTTTGTTCAACTAAAGAAACATTTCCAACTTCAGTCTTTTTACTAGGCTTTAAATTATCAAGAGTTATATTTTCCAATGAGCTAGGTAAGTGCAAAGGATTATTCAAACTTCTCAGGCTGTTTTGTGCTGGAATGTTTTGCAAATCAGTTAGTGAACTGTTTTGAATAAATAAATTGTCTGTTGGGCTCTCTAGCACTAAAGACTTTAAATCTGGTATTCCTTTGAAAGCAAAATTATCTTTAGGAACACATTCAGATGCATGATGTCTTAACAAATCAGCATCTACATTCCTTGAAAGCAAACTTTTCAAACTATCTGTGGAAGATAATCTTGGTGGTGGTTGACTTTTACAAGAATCGCTTGGCATATCATGAATTAGGTCAGCTAATGAAAGCTCTTTTGGTAACTTACATAATTCTAGTTCCTTTTCACTTTTAGGGCTGTCAAGTTTCTTTTTCCTATGAAGTAAATAGTGACTTGGTACAACTGAAGAATTATAAGATCCATATTTTGCTAATGAGCTAGAAAAGTCAAAGGATTTGCTTGTGCAATCCAAATGATTTTCTGATTGAGGATAAGAACTTTCAATATTATCAGCTAAAACTTCAGAGGAAGAAAATAAGACTCCTTACCTTACAAGAGCCATTAATTTTCAGATGAGTATGTTGACACATGCAGAAGACACAGCAACCAAAAGGAAATATGAAATGAGGCATTTAATTACTAAATGGTTCCTTTAAATTATGACATAAATAAACCAATACTTGATCATTACCTAACATTAAATGAACATGCTTAAAAAATCATAACAAAGGAACATCATCTTCCCTTAACAATCTAACATGACACCATATTTTGTTTACTAATATTACAAATGTGAATACCAAGTCAATGTCCTACCATTAACAAAATTAATATGAGATTTTACACAATTGGTCACAACTGTCTCAAATGCAAAATTTTTAAAAATGCAAACAAAAAACTAGGTTCATTTTCTGCTGTATTTCAACACATTAAAAACAAGCATGAGCCAGGCACAGTGGTGGATGCCTTTAATTCACAGCTATTCAGGAAGCTGAGGCATGAGTATCACAAGTTCCAGACCAGCATGGGCAACTTAGCAAGACCCTGTCTTAAAAAATAAAATTTTTAAAAAGCTAGAGCTTTCTGCCACTCAGTGGCAGATAGCTTGCCTAGCATTCCTGGGGGCCTAGTTCAATTTGTAATTTCAATTTGTAATTTGTGAGCTGGGATACATTATTAATTTTGATGACATATTACCGACTCATTCCCATAATGGTCAACTAAAAGTACACACATAACAGTGTCCTTTCCTCACAAGAAATACTTTTATTTCCTGGTAACAGATGATATGCAACTATGTCATAGCAATATTCTAGACCACAGGTTGTAAGAAGTATCAACCTCTTTAACAAATCTTACTAACAGGTATCATACCAATTACTATGACACCTCAGTTCCCAACTAAATTCCAAATATAATCTCGAAAACTATACATTTGAAATTAAATAACTGTATATGGAATGTAATAGTATAATTACAATATTTATAATATTTAATGGCATTTAAATAAAATGGAATATATTTATGCATGCTATAAACATAAAAGGATTTAACATTAAACAGCTAGTTATTAATTTCTATTTCCTATCTCAGTCTGAAAAATTAAAAAGTTTTCTAAGACACAGTAAGGAGGAAAAAAAGGCCTTCTTTTATGTCATTTTACTTCCCCTATATTCTGTCAGTTATTCAAACAAATGGTGGGATGACCCAATACCAGGCTGTGATAGGGAAGGAAACATAGTAAGTACTCAGCTTAAAAATTCACAAACTAGGGCCGGGGATTTAGCTCAGCAGCACCATGCCTGCCCGCTAAGCACAAGGTCCTAAGTTCGATCCCCAGTACAAAAAATTCAAACTAGAAAAATCAATTGGTAATAATGTTAAATGTAACATGAGAGATTTGAATGCTCAAGAAAATTAAATACAGTTTGAGCAAATTAAAGTATTTTTTTAATGCATTAACTAAAACAACAAAAAGAGAAGCAGTAAAGGCATACCTCTTGGTATTTTTCCTGTAGACATTACTCTCCCTCTCTTGTCCTTCAAGTTCTGCACATTATCTTGTTCCAGAACAAATGACAAAGCCTTCTGCACATCAAACTTGCTCCTCAGAACTGCTTCAATCAGTACTTCATCTGGCACAGCGTCTCCCAGTACCTCTCTCATGTGATCAAGGCAGGAATAAAGACGAGCTAGAACAAACAACCACAGTTAAAACTAAATGCTGCTGTGAAAAAGCACTCAATCTTCAAAACTGATGAAAGGGTTTAAAACTAATTCTCCTTTTTCTTGGGCAAAAATTACTTAAAATCCTCTTATTTTATCTAAAATGTATCTGTCTTCCCTATCAGATGAACAATTCCACTAAGAAGTCACTATAATAATATACCTGAATGATACTAAAGTTTGGGGGGAAAAAGTATGAACTGTATGACCTAATACCTATTTTCAGTCCAGGATTACAATACAGGTCTCCTGAACAATACTAATGCTTGAAAAAAGTATACCCCAATACAGTGATGGCAAACTTTTTAGGAGAGCTAGTGCCAAACTGCAACCCAAAATCCTCTTAATTTATCACAAAATGACAACACTGCAATTAAACTTAAATATTGAGGTTTTTGCCTAGAAAAAATAACTTATATCTTTTGTTTTAAAAGAAAAAAACAATATTACATGTGCCACAGATTCACCACCACTGCCCTAGTATCTGATTTCAGACAAGGATGATGACAGTATATGCACTGACCACTTTTTACCTGCATAGAAAGAAAGTCAATGTGAAACTATTTCTAACTTGTTGTTACTCAACACGGGTGAAATTTCCTTAAGGCTAACTTCAGTTTTCTTCAGCCATTCTCAATGACCAAATTCATTCTTAATGACTCTTTAAAAACAAGACAGACAAAAAATAAGGAAGACCAGTAGATTTAAGAAGAGAATAAACATTTATTTTTAAAATAAAAAATTGAGGAGCTGGGGATATAGCTCAGTAGTACAGCACCTGCATGCATGAAACCCTGGGTTCAATCTCCAGCCCCACAAAATAAAACAATGAAATTAAACCTTAAATTGTCTAAATTATTTTTAATTTTAATTATCTATGACACTATTATAAAAATTATTAACAATATTAATGTAAAGTCAATGAGAAGAGAGACTTTGTATTCCTAGAACCTAAAGAGAACCTGGTACCTAGGAGTCAGTAAATGAAAATGAGTGATTATATATGAATTATGAATATACACATTTGGCAATTATATATGTGTATGTGTCTACTTTTTTATATAGAGATAGATATATCTCCATACCACAAACACACATACACAACATAGCTTTTGTACTTTGTTTATTTCACAATAACTGTATGAGCTATATATATCAGGCAAATTCTAATTTATAAAGATAAAAATAAGGGAAACCATAGTATTCCTAAGTTAGCAATAGTCAAACACAGCTGAGGTTGTTTTTTTTTTTTTTTTTTTTTTGGTACCAGGGATCGAATTTGGGACCTTGCACTTGCAAAGCAGGAAGCAGAACCACTGAGCTAAATCCCCAGCCTGCAGCTGAGATTTTTGAATTCCCTACTTCACAAAACCATTTCACAATGCAATTTACAATGCACTTTACACGTACAAGGTATCTACTAGCAATAATTTTTCTTCTTTTGAAAGAGTATTTGATAACTTACTCCATTTTTTAACTATTTCAAATAAAGTCTCAATGTATTTTAAAAATTAATAAATGTATTTAATAATTAATGAATTCAATTTATTATAGGCATTTACTACATGCCTATAATCCCAGCACTTGGGAGGCTAAGGCAGAACCATGAGTTTATGAGGCCAGCCTGGACTACATAGTGAATCTGTATCTCAAAAATAAATAAATAATAAATAAATAAATGCATCAAATAGTTGGGCAATTCTGCTTTGCTTCAATGCAGATTTGTTTTAAAAAGTAAATAAGTGATATTGGGGAAATAATACTTATTTGATGAGTAATGAAAACATGAGTACTGAAACTGGAACAGAATACTTGGCAAAGGGGCTGGAGATTTAGCTCAGTGGTTCTGCTGCCTGCCTCACAAACAGAAGGTCCTGAGTTCAATCCCCGGTACCAAAACAAACAAAAAAACAAAAAACAGAATACCTGGCATAGCTATCATCAGAATTTCTAGTTAATTATAAACTATTTTCTACATATACACAAAGATGCAGTGTACTGAGGAGGTTAAAAGAAGAAGTTACAGTGGTAGAACGGCTTAGTTCACATCCTAGATGCCACTTACTAGCTGGTACAACCTCAGCCAAGTTTTTTTCTGTCTCACTCTCCTCCCCTGTAAAATGAGGACAATAATAATTCTACCTCATAAAGTTGTTGTAAAGATAAAATATATTAAAATTTCATCTTAAAATATTTTATCTTAAAACATTATGAATAGCACCTAGGACACCTGGACAACATTTAGTAAAAGGGAGCCACAATCACTACTGTCGTCATCAGGCAACAACTTAGATATGTCTGGCCAGCTGGAAGGTTAACTTACCTTCTCAAACATAACTCTGAATTTCATTAACACTCTATTCATTGTCCACTGAGACATAAACTTCTACTCTATTCCTATCTCTTATCCCACAATGGTTACAATTAAATAATCCTAAGAAGTTTATGGAATACCTTCTCTACAAACTTGATTAGATTTACAAATGTATTTGCAGAGTTAAGAAAAAAAAATTTTTCTGTCTCTGTTGTCTCTCTTTCTGCTGTCTTGTGTATTTATGCTTTTCAATTTTTTCTTGATTGAACAACTGGTATAAATTTATTGAAATATTCAAAAATCAGCTCACGGATTTCTACATTTTTTGGTTTCAAATTAATTATAAACTTTCCATTTGAAAAACTCTCAGCATGGCACTGCTTAGTAGGTGGTATACTAATATACTTGGCCCTTTCAGCTCTGCTATATCAGTCAATGGCTTGAATGATGCTTGGAACAAAATTATATTTGGAACTTTTTTTATAAAAGAAAGCCAAAGTATAATCATTTTTGTTAAAATGTTTAAAAGAGTTGAAAATAAGTAAACTCAACCAATGATGCTACCATTTAGTTTTATCTTGAAACTTAATTTGCACAGAAGTGAACAATCAGACACTTGTCATTTTGCTCTTAACATTTTGGTAATTAACATCTTTGCAAATAAAGGTATTTCTGTAATCTAATCATGAGCTCCACATAGAGCTCTTGTAACAAATCACTGGAGTTTTTTTCCTATGAAAAACACAAAAGAATGGAACAGTTTTTCAGGTTTTGAAATACTAAACAATATCTATACAACCAATTTTACAATCACACAGCTAAATATAGTACTCACAAAATATATTTAAGTGTAAATTTTCTCTGAAGATATGATATGCATGTATCATTATTATCCAGTCACCATTATGAACAATCACAGTAAAATTCAAAAACTATTATATTTGACTATTAATCATTTTCTAGTAAACAACATACATATATAACTTTTTACTATACCTTGATCAAATCCACTTAGCTGTTGGTGTGAAAGAGAATTAGAAGAATCTTTCAGATCGTCATAACAACACTCTTCTACAGGCTCAACAACTGAAGGTTTATCACGTTGTGAATAAATAAACTGTGCAGCTAGAAAATACAAGGGTTGAAGATTGCTGTAGTGTAAACTGTTTAAGTTTTTACACAGGTTAATGAAAAAATTTAAGATTCTGATCTACCATTTACAACCAGTGATCTACATTTCATAAATAATGGATAAAAACAAAACCAGGGCCAGGGATTTGGCTCAGTGAGCACTGCACCTGCCTCACAAGTTCAAGGTCCCAAGTTCAATCCCAGGTACCAAAAAAAAAAACTAAAATAAAATATATCCAAAATATTGTTCAAATGCCCCCACAGTACTAGTTTTTAATAGTTTATGTTCTTCATTCTTTTCCCTAATCTACAAGACCCTTTCACCAAATTCTCCTTTCTCCCCTTCTTGTACATGTCAAAAGAATATTCTATCTTATAAATTCTCTAAGAGGATCATTTTTTTCAGGTAAAATTTCTTTTTTTTTTTTTTTTTTTGGTTTTTTGAGACAGGGTCTCACTATGTAGTTGAGACTGACCTGGAACTCACTATGTAGCCCAGGGTGATCTCAAACTCACAGTGTTCCTCCTGCCTCAGCCTCCCAAGTGCTGGGATTACAGGCATGCGCCACCACACCCGGCTCAGGTAAAATCTTGAGATGCATTATATAATCAAAAGGCATCTTAGCATTAATATTTAGATTAACAGCCTTCTAAAGTGCTCTATAAGGTAACGATATGTTTTAAAAGCCAAGGCATCTTACATTTATTATAATCTAGAAGTACTAGCCCAGGTGTGGTTGGTGCATGCCTGTAATCGCAACTGCTCCAGTGAACGAGGCTGGGTAGAGGATCGAAAAGTTCCCACCATGGGCAACATAGTATGATCCTATAATCTGTTTAGCCTAAAATTAACAAATATATCCCCTCCAACTTCCTCTCTTACCTTTAGCTGTAGGAAGAAACCTAAGATACATCAAAACATTAAAAGAAATAAATCAGATACTTCCCTCAAGGAGTTTCACTTAGGAAATACTACCAGGGAAGAAATCCTTAAAGCACCAGCGTAGGAGCTAATTTCTCTAAGGGGTTTCCAAATACCACTAGGACCTCCCTCCTACATAAATCTAACCCAAAAACCTGTACTACAGTATGGATACAAAAGTTGTAAGGGTTGGGTTTGCCAGGGAGGGAAGCAGGGTAGGAAGAGTCCCACAGGAAAAAGAGCCACTAGGAGGGGCGGGAAGAAGCAATCCAAACCTTTGAAGTTGAAATGACAGCCCAAAAGGCAGAAAATAAAATAAAAATTAAATGACAGAAAAACAAAGTTGAGGGAAAAGTACAAAATGTTACTCTAAAATTTTAAATCACAAACTTTGATGGAGTGCTTTCCAAGAAAGGATACCCATAGTGTTTTTTTTAACTTAAGGCATTTTGACAAACATAAAAGTTCAAAGAATTTAATACCTAAACAACTGAAACTCCCTAAAATTGTTTCCTAAACATCTTGAAATGAAAATTATATCGACGTTCATTAAAGATACAGCTCTCAAGGTTCTTCTCTAGAGATTCTGATACAGTGGTGCCGGAATGGATCAGGAAATTTGTATTTTAACAATTTCTCCCAGTTGAGTCATACCATCATGGACTCTTTGTACATACTCTCAGGAATTCCTACAAGCTTCCCTTTCATCTGTCCTAGCTGTGGTCCGTTTTGCATATTGTCATCAGTTACCTGCCTAAAATACTATCTCCCTTACTCAAATACCCACTTATTGGGGTATTGATACCACAAACACAAAATTAAAAATAACTTCCAGAGTCTTGTTCTTATTTCCATTCCTAGCCCTCTCCTGCTACAACTTGCATGAATCTTAGGAATCCCCCAAAACAAGCCTCACATAGAGGCCATTGGTTAAACAATGTTCTCTTCTTCTATCGATGTCAATCCCCCAAATTTTCCAGCCCCAATCCCACTTCCTGCCAGAGCCTTCCCAGTCTTCCAGTCAGGATTATGGTTTCTACCCACCAGAGGTAGTAACAACCTGTGCAAACAAGATGGTAAGAAGGGTTTTTTTACACATAAACTGATGCTCAATAAAGGCTGAACCAAGAATAGACCAAATGTGGATTGAACCACTAATATTCTTTGAAATAAAATATATAATCATTCAAATAAAGTTTTATACATAAGTTATCCCCACTTTTGACACATATTCAATATCAAAAATGTGTAAAATTTAGAAAATGTGTGTGTGTGTGTGTGTGTGTGTGTGTGTGTGTGTTACTGAGGCTGATCCCCCAAGGCCTCATTCATTCTAGGCAAGTACTATATGACTGAGCTACATCCTATACTTCTTTATTTTGGTACCAGGGGGTCAAACTCAGGACCTTGCGCTTGCAAGGCAGGCAGCAGCACCACTGAGCTAAATCCCTGGCGGGCGGGGGGGGGGGGCTAAGCTACCCTGGCTACCCTTGATCTTGTGATCCTTCTGCCTCAGCCTCCCAAGAAGCTGAGTTTACTGTCATGAATCACAACATTTGGCTAGAAATTACTTTTTCATCAAGAAAATTATGCTTAGAACTAAAAAAATTATACATGTGCTGATAAATTTTATGGAAAAATTCATACTAATTGGTAAAGTAACTCAGTTACCAAACTTCACTAGACCATGAGTATAATAATCTCTTTAATGACGTAGTTGCTTCTTTTTTTGTGCCACTTTGAAGTTACTTTATTTTAGCAATACAAAACATCTTAAAGGAGATAAATAAAAAACAAAATACACAGGCAAAATTTTACTTCCTAAGCATCTCAAACTTATCCTTGTTTCATTAATCCTTAAGATAAATGAAACTCTTCTGAAAAGTATTCAGTCACCAACGTTATTAATAGAAATACAAATCAATTTCACAAAGAAGCAAAAGAATCCTTTGCAGCAAATCCTACTGATTTGTTACAGCAAGCTGCTTAATAGAAAGTATAGAAAACTATTCACTTTTACGGGCAATTACTTGAAAATATACTGCTAAAGAGGATGTTACAATTCTGTAAATATTTTTAACAATAAATCTAAATTCAGAAGCTTTTGCTAAATACCAGTTTGTCAAAGAAGAAACTCAAAACCATTTAACTATCTCCTGCTTCGATGTCAGCTGACGTCTTGATGCGTAGACAAGTAACTCAATCAGATCTGCCAGAATACGAACACATGAAAGACACACATCAATACCTATGAGAGACATGAATAAACTCTGATCTTGTCCTCTAAAAAACTAGCTAAAAGCAAATCTTAGGAAAATACCTTTGAAAGGTCTGATATTCGTACTATTAACTCATTACTCAAGATTAAACGTATTTACCCAAATAAGACCACATAAAGGAGTGTGTTAATCTACAATAGTATGGTGCCTTTCAGAAATCACTCTACAGGGAATCTATAGGGTTTCACTCTTAAACAATATCTTGACTCTGGTAAACCTCTGGAAGTCTTCCACCAAATCCAATGCTACCACTCTTGGCCTAAACAAATGGTCTCCAAACCAAGCCATGGGCACAGTGTAGTGGACTTGCTAAAACAGTTGCTGTGCCTTGCTACAAGTTTGACTCCTGGGTAATACACCAAAACTGCCTCTTTTTTTTTTTTTGGTACCAGGGATCGAACTCAGGCCCTTGCACTTGCAAGGCAGGTGCCGGACAACTGAGCTAAAACTCTGAAGTGATACTGATGGTACAGAAACCACACTTTCAGAACACAGTTTTAGACTGGCACATGCTATAATCCCAGCACTCGAGAGGCAGAGGCAGGAGGATCAAGTGCAAGGCCAGCCTGGGCTACACAGAGAGTTCAGGGCCAGCCTGAACTATAAAGTGAGACTCTGTCTCACCCCCACCCCACAAAAAGAGCACAATTCTAAACAGCCTGTCTCCTCTAGATAAGTGTTAAGTCTCCCACCTCATCTATCTAAAGTCACTTATGTGCCTCCTCCAATCCTATTTGCCATGTAAAAGAGATGTTTTTTAAAAATCAATTCTAATATTACACATGTAAACAAGCCATGCTCCCCCATGAACACAGAATGTGAGTCATGAAGACAGTGCTACCAGGCCTCATTTTGTTGCCTCTAAAAATGTGAGTTAACTCACCAACTGTGATGCTGAACTGTAGAAGCCTCAAAGGGAAAATGCATAAGGGGTTCCTTGGAAAAAGTTCATTTTTTTTCTTTTTATTGGAATAGAGAATGGGGTCCTCACTGTGTAGCTCCGGCTGGCCTCAGTCTCCCAAGTAATGGGATTACAGGTGTGTACCACATGCCCATCTGTTGAGATTTCTTTTATTCCTTAATCTACAAACAGCCCTCCTTGAGGTCCCTCGATCAGAAGTTCTAAAGGAATGATGTTTATAAGCTGCCTTTCAGCTTCCAACCCACATCTGCATCAACCTTGTAATGCTGGGGTTAACGTCTCTACAAAGCACAGTTCTTCTCTGACAGCTTGCTCCTCTTTAGGAATGTTAGCGAAGGAAGGTACACGCTCCCTCCTTTGTTTCCTGTACGAGTCAGTCTTACCCTGATAATAGTTCAACTGGAAGAAGCAGCTTGTTCCAGTTAACAGCAATTAATATCGGTTTTCAGTTCTTCCAAAATTTCCAGAACCAGCATCAACTTGCCCTTTCACTCCCGTCTCCACAACCAGCCACATTAGAACCCTTTCTTCAAAAGGCTGAATCTCAGCTTCAAAGGGTCCCTGCAGAGGCACTTGCATCAGCCAGGCAATGACTCTCTACCTGGAGGTCCCTCCTGTGAACTTCAGAGGCAAAGGAGCAAAGCAGAACCCTCTCCCTGTGGTCTAAGCCACAGCTTCACGAGGTGGCCACAGCTTCTAAGACACTGGTTTCAACCTCGCCTGCATGTTTCCCTAAGAATTAGCCATGGTAAATACTCCCTGAAGTTAGGACCTTCTTGAAATTTTGGTTGTCCTTTTTCCATTTTTGCTCTGTCATTCCAGGTAAACAACTTATATATTAAATACCTTGTAGAAACTGGTACAATTTTTGTCTGTTAGGCCAGATTCCCAACTAATCTCTGTGAAACACTGAAGAAAGAGGGGAAAGGCCATGATTAGGCTCAATGAGAAAAGTACTTGACCCTAAACACAGGCCTATATATAAAAAGCCTCTCATGTAGCAGACTAACATGCAGCAGGAAAAGATGACAGGAAGAAGTACAAAAGGCAAGTGCTAGAGAATCTATGACTTTATAAATTTAAAAAAAGTAAGTCAGAAGAAATATATTTAGTCTTCAAGGACTAAAAATAGTATTAAAGCACGTACAATTTATAGGAAAGCCCAGCAGACTACAGAGTAAGTAAGATATAAAGGATTGGAAATGCCTCATTGAGTATCCATGTGGTTTTGCTTTGCCTATGGGTCTATTTCTTAGGTCTGTGATAAAGTATTACAAGACAGCAAAAAGTATAAAAAACCTAATTAACTGTTTTATAACTTTACATATTAGAATATCCTAGGGATATGTACTACTCCTGTGTGAATAGCTTAGCAAATGAGTATGACTTCAGGCATGTTTAGAGGTGTCAGACCAAGACAGATCCATCTACCCTAAGTGCTCCTAAAGTGTTGGAAGAAATTTGTATTTAAAATCCCAGGAGTTTTGAAGCTGTCACTGTCTGCCCATAATTCAAATAGAGATAAAAGAATTGTAGGCAGATAGGCTGACTAGATTAAGCATCAATTTTTTAAAAAAGGGCTATTTTGAAGACAAAGACAACCTCAGTAAAGTGACCTGGATGGGTTATGAAGGGATGACATGTGAAATTCCCTAAATAAAAATTTATTTAATTAACCCACTTTCAGTCCTACTTCTCTTCATAGAAGCTATCTTTCTCTCAATAAATTCTTCCTGCTCTTAAAAAAAATTTAATTAAAAAAAGATGTCTTAGAGTTTTAAAGGATGTCTTAGACTTTTCAAGGTGCTGCAATAAAATACCATATAAAAATAGTTTATAAACAACAGAAATTTATTTTCATAGTTCTGGAGACTACAAAGTCCAAGAGCAAGGCCAAGACTGCCTCACAGATAATGCCTACACTTGCTGTATCTTTACATGGTGAAAGGGCAAAGGGAGTGTCTCTAGTTCTTGTTCTTATACAGTACTGGGGATTGGACTCAATGAGTAATGTTAATTATATTAAGCTTTTATTCTCCTAGAAAATGAGTTTTCTAAATTAGATTCATGTCATACCTAATTATTGGTAAACTGTACCCCCATTTAATACTGTATTAAAATTTAACAGGGCATTTTCACCTATTCTTTATACAATAAGCTGAAATTTAAAGACACATATGGTTAGAGAAATACATGAAAGGTAAAAAAATTCAGCCTTTATGGGAAAGAACATAAGTGTTTTCTCTATATGGTGACAGAGAAAAAAATCTCTGAAAAATTAGATAGAAGACATAGCTGATGTAGAATCACACAGGAATTCAAATTCTAAATCTGTGGCTCTACCAGAAGTTTGAAGTACATATTTTTGGTTTACTTACCAAACTATGTAAGAGTAGATAAACTAAAGTACTAAAAATCACACCGTAATCTATAACTATGTACATCAAGTAAAGAAAACTATTGTATGAAAAGCAAAGTCTTATTTCTAATATTTAAAATGTCCTTGAAAATATAAAATTAACTGCCGTCTGCCTCCAGAGATATTAGAATTTCATTATCAACCAAATTACCATTCTAACACCTTTAGATTAATTGTATCTTGCAAAGAATACTAGAAAAACCAGTCTTCAGCATTTTTTTCAAATTGTTTAAAACTATGCCAGGGGATTTAGCTCAGTGGCGCCTCACCTGCCTCACAAGCACAAGGTCCTGAGTTCAATCCCTGGTTCCAAAAAAAACTGTTTAAAACTAAACGATGGAATCAAAAGTTTAAAAACTATTCATGGGCAAAGAAATGATTATACATTACCTTTAAAAATTAATATATATGTAGCTTTTAAAATGTTACATATTCTTTTTAAATGTTAAGTATTATGGAACACTCTGGTCCTAGCGTTGACAACAATATTCACAAGAATCAAAGAAATCAAGTTATTTTTTAAAATTCACCTGTCGATGGCGAAATACAATAATCATCCTCTACAGACTGGCCATAGAGATCATCATCTTCAAAATCTAAAACAAAAACAAGAGATAAATTCATTTACAAGTTCTTTTTATATTCTTTCTTATTAATGAAGAAGTACCTGAGTTCTCTACAAAGTTAAATCATCAAAACTTAAAGAACCTAGGTCTACTTTCCAAAAAATTCTAAGAATTTCACCTACAAAGTAGGTACTCACTGATATTTTATATTTATAAAGACATACATAGTTCTTCCATATTTAAGTTGACTGAGTTTTAAGTTTTCATCTCACATTATCAAAAAACTAACTTGAACTATCTTTCCAAAGTTGACAAACACTTAAGCCATTCACCTATTTTTTTTTTCCAGCAAATGCTCTCCATAACCAAAGCCCTTCTTTACCACAGTGACCACAGGGAAAGGAGGGAGAGAGGGAAGAAAGGAGAGAGAGAGAGAGAGAGAGAGAGAGAGAGAGAGAGAGAGAGATCTGTCTCAGAACAGGAAAGTAGTTTTTCTTCATGTACAGCTAGGTAACCTTTCCATGAACCAGATAAATACTTTGTGCTCACTTGGTTAACAGTTATTAGGCCCTTGTTCTTACTTAATGGAAAATGCTCTCTGCCTAGATTTTCCTAAGGCTCTCTCTTTCTCCCAGTTAAACTTGCAGCTTAAATGTCACTTCTTTGCAGAAATCTTCCCAATCCACTCTGGGCAATGTGGCAAGCCCTCCTGCTACCTTTACCTTGTAGCACACTCCTCCGATTTACTGTCTTCAAAGCACCACACCTATTTCACTCCATGAAACTATCAGTTCCTTCAGAGCAAGAACTGTTTTAGCCAACTACCTGGCACATATTTGGCATTAATATGTATGTAAACGTATCCACTGATTCAGCAAAATAGTAACTCCAATCCAGAGAGAGAGAGAGAGAGAGAGAGAGAGAGAGGGAGTGAGGGAGAGAGAGGAAGAGGGACGAAGAGAGACAGAGAGAGAGACGGGGAGAAAAGTGGGAGCAGGCCTTTGGGGCAAAAATGAGCAAATTCTCAGTTCTCTCCAAACCAAATTCTGACAGAGAACACAGATAAGTACGCAGACAATAACAAGACCATATCGTGTTCAATATGAGAAACACTTGGCAACTGGATAAAGATGTGGTTTTTCTATAAAATGGAGTACTACTCAGCCATAAAGAATGAGAAACTAGAGTCATTCATAGGAAAATGGATGCATATTGAGGCCATACTCTTAAGTGAAATAAATAAGATACATGTGTAAATACCAAATAGTTTCTCTGGTGTGAAAAACTAAAAGTGCTAATAAGTTCCAAATTGTATAACTGAGAATGTGAAATAGGAAGAAAAGGGTTAAAGGTATAGGGGAAATGGGAAGGGTAGGGGAAAGGAAATAATGGCAAAGAAAAAATATGAGAAAAGGAAAAATACGGAAACAAAGTCTTTGTAAATAGGGGAGCACCAAGAGGGTGAAGGGAGGGCAGGGGTATGGGGAAAGATGAGAACCAAGATCTGTCAGGTAAGGGTACAAGATCCCAATGATGAATGTAACTGTACTGTATATTTAAAAAGTACCAATAAACTCAACAAAAGAGGGGGAGGGGAACACTGGGCAATTTGGGAAGATATATATGAACAAAATTAGAATTAGTAACAAGAAGGCTAAGAAAAGACCTCCAAGAATGTAACATCCAAACCACAAAAACAAGAGTTAGCCTCTCCCCTCCACCCCTTCACCCTCCACTTTGGATCTCTGAAACACAGTCTCACTGTGAAGCCTAGGCTGGCCTCAAACACTCACTCACAATCTTCCTGCCTGTCTCTCAAGCACTGGGATTACACGCATGTGCCACTATAACCAACCTAATTAGTCAATTTTTGAGTGTCTTCATGGAGCAGAGACAGCATGTGAAAGGCTGAGACCAAATGTTGTAGCAGAAAACAACATGTATCAGCAAATAAATGAGTGACTACTCACAACCAGGTATTTTTAGGTATTAAAACAAGAATTGTTTTTACTAGGTCAGTTTGTCAATACTGAAATTAACTTGGGCTGGGGATTGAGCTCAGTGGCACAGGGCCTGCCTTACAAACACAAGGTCCTGAGTTCAATCCCAGGTACCAGAAAAAAAAATTGACCCTGAAGTGCTACAACTAAAATAAATAAATAAATGAATGAATGAATGAATGAATGATCTCCTGCAGTCTTGGTAAAGTGATTTGTTTCTACATCCAAAATTTGGAGTGTTTATTAAACAGAAGACATGCCAGCTACAAGGCTAAGTATAAAATTTAAAGCAGAACTTTCAAACTAGTAGCTGAGGCAGTCACATAAAGTATTACCCAAATTACAAAGAAAAAACAAAGTGTGGGTTAAAAATAGGAACCAATCATTTTAGAACATAGACTGTAATGGGGTTCAAATACTTTTTTGAATTTTTGCATTATTAGTCTGAGAACCCAAGGAAAAGCTTAACTGGAAAAAAGAGAAACTGGGCCCCAAAGATGAGTGCATTTTATAAGCAAGAAAAACGGATGAACTTCATTTACTATAGGACAACCTGGTTATGATGTCACCAACTGTTCCAAAGAAACATGACAATCTGACCTCAGGTGAGAAAATATTAGCACTCATTCCCTGCTGCCGAGCACCTCTCATCTAGCAAGCTTTAGTTACCACAGAATCCTGCTTAAACCCTCAGCCCATGCTCACAGCACTGTCATTACTTCTGTAGCATTACTCATACTCTAATCACTGTTACTTCTATCTCCTCAGAGACAGCCTCAGTATCTTAATGCTATTCTCCAACCTCAGAACAGTACTCGAAGCCCTCAATTATCACTGATTGAGAAAATGATGACTATTAAAGAAATAACAATAACACGATTTCATATTTGCAAAATTCTCTCTCAGTCTAAAGTTATTTCTCAGGTGTTAAGTGGCCTCTATGCCAGTATTTACAGACATTACAATACTTACTGAAAAGGGCCTCCATTCTAAAATGAATACCAAAAAATTAATGTATGCCAGGTATATTGGTTCAGTCTCCAAATGTAGCCCCCCATCACCAATAGAGCACACTAATGTTCCAGAATAATCTAGTGTAAATAACCACCCATAATTTAAACACTACATGCTCTGCACTTTACAGAGCAATAGGCCTTTATTCCTATCCTGCATTAGTACATATTGTTTATATTTTTAGTTTCTATGATGTTTGGTGATGCCTATAATTGTCTACTGCATGATGTGCTCCTAAAACTTCTAACTCCGTTTAAACTCCGAGGACATTCATATAAACATTTTTCTTTATTTCACTTTTTAAATCAATGTTCTCCTTCGTGACTTTTCCTCTACTGTTTATTTCCATTTCAATATACATTTATATTGAGCATTACCAGCCAAAACCTGAGCAAACGCCTCAAGATTATCTGATGGAACTGTTGTTTTGCCTTTTTTACATGTATCTTTTCTGTCAATTTGAAATGCGTTGAAAAACAAATCAGCTCAAGTTAGATTCTACTAAAAACATATGAACATAAGAAAATATTTAACATGTAAATATTGTATAACACGGTTACAGCAGATTAGCTGAATATACACACGAAGTCAATTTCTTTTACAAGAAAGTTTCATGAACATTTCTGAAATGGAATTCTAGGAAGAGGAGTTAGAAGGAGGCACACGAGTATCCAGCCTCGAAAAAGACAATGGAACAATTATGTCTATGTACCTAATAGCACAGGATCCCAAATTCGCCAAATATCCTGCCCATATGTTGTATGGCACCTCCCTCTTCCTAAATAAGATCAGAGCAGAAACTACAACTAGCTACCATTCGCTGGCATTCAAATGATCTGTTACTTTCCCCAATCTGGGGCCGCCCGGAATATCAGCCCGGGTCACTGTGGAAAAGAATCATTAATGGAAGCATATGCCAAACAGTCTGGGATCCCAGCTGAATTGCGAAAATGTGCCGGCGTGGTCCTGCCACCTACCTTCATCGTAGTTATAGCCTCGGACATTCCGATGCCGGGCCATGATGGCAGAGAGGGTGCCTGCCACAATCCCTTCCAAAATACTTAGTTCAGATACTCATAAGGCGCCAACTACGACCTGGAGACCACATACACGCCATTTTGGCTTCCGGCAAGCCGGGGCGACGAGCGCTTGCGCACGCGCGACGTCGTTTTGCGCACTGCGCGACGGCAACCTCTCAGGGTCATAGAGCTCCTCCCTGGGGACGCTTGCGCACTTGAGAATGCGGGGCCTGGGGGGAGGGGCGGAAAGGTAAATTTGGCGTGGCCGGATCTAGGGCAGCTTGACTGAAGAGGATCAAAGTCGGGAAATTCCGCCACCTACAATTTAGTTTGCACTAAATGTTGAGAGCGGGAGCCTTAGACCTATTGCGGACTCTTTTCCGAATTTGCTTTCTGATAACCTGGAAAAACAGCCTGTGTGCTCAATAAGAACTTAATTACCTGATTTTCACTTTTGATGCCCATTTGGGCATGCAGGAGTCCTTCAGCAAATTTATATGAATGTAATTTAAGAATTAGTACACTCTTTAAAGGGAGAAAAAAGACTTTTAGCAAGCATAGATGGTTACATTTAGAATCTGGCTACAGTAAGTCACCACATGGCTTCAAGAATGGGCCCGATCCAGCTTCCAAATCTTTACTAAACAACCCTCAACCCTTAGCTGTGTACACGATCTTCATCAGCATCAGCATCAGCATTCACTGAGCGTTCATTAAACACCTAACCATGGATAAGGTGCTAACACTATTAAATGAAGCTCTTTAGACGTAGCACTGGCCTTAGGTGGTCATGATGAAATATTGTGGATAACTATTATTAAATGTATAACCTATTATTAAACGTCCTCGTTTCTTAGAACATAAAGTTAATAATTCTGTGTAAAAAAACAATCTCATAATACGGAATAAACATCTTCATTGTACCTTGTGTTTTTCAGATGGTGATGCTTGAGATCAAAACCAAGTGTCAATTTATACAAAAGAATTGAGAGCTTACTCAGGATTTTTAAATCCACAATAGAAATGAGAATAATACAAACTTAATTCACATTAGTTCGTGGTTCGCTTGGTAGCTTATACATACAGTTGAATGTCTGACTACCAAATGGTTGTTCTTAACAATCATTGCTGTTTATTGTGGTCCCAAGACAAAATGTTACACAAGAGAACTAGTTGCTAATTTTGTATAGCTTTTGAGTGTTTATTCTATACTTTTAAGTAATTTTTGTGTTGTAGTCTCCTTTGTCAAATGAAGATCACAATACTATATAGCTCACTGTGTTATGAATGATAATTTATTCAGGTGAGAGTATTTAACATGCAACATAGAAAGTGTTTAAAAGAATATTATTAGTTGACTTGGTGGCCCACACCTATAGTCCCAGCAGGAGAATCACAAGTTCCAGGCCAGCCTGGGCAATTTAGACTCTCTCACAAAATGTTAGAGGGCTGGGGATTTAGGTCAGTGCCTGCTACATAAGCACAAGGTCCCGAGTTTGATCCCTGGTACCAAAATAAATAAATAAATAAAAATAAAATGTTAGAAAAAGAACTGGGGATGTAACCTAGTCATAGTCTGCCTAGCTTGTGCCAAGGTCCTCAGCTCATATATATACACCAATGGCAGCTTCTACACCACTGTAATTGCCAATTACCAATTTAAATAAACTCACTGAGGTAAATGAGTTATGAATTGACTACACAGTCAAAGTCATACAGGAGCAGTAAGGAAACAATGCTTCTACATCTGAGGTGGTGTATGACTTGATTCTTTGTCATCAGTGATGTGCCCTACATTACAATATTCAGAACAAAGGAATGGTCAAAGGAAACTCCAACTTGATGACTTTGCTTTTATTTGCGTAACTCTTACATGCAGTACTATAAAGTATAAATGATGACTTTGCTTTTATTTGCGTAACTCTTACATGCAGTACTATAAAGTATAACAACATAGAACTCTACTGTAGTACAGGATAGTACTGTATAGATTCACTGTATAGTATAAGCGAACAATCGCAATATTTTATAAACAAGGTAAACTGTGCAAATAATTGAGGTTCTGTAAACAAGATGTACAGAACTGTACGAAAAAAAGAGACAAGTTGTAAATCCCAGTGGCTGGTCATACTTCCAAATTGCATGCCTCAGTCATAAGTATGAACAGTTGTTGAATGCAGAGTGCCTGTATTCTTTTTTTAATCAGTCTTTATTCTCTTAGCATAATTATTTTCACATTCAACACTATAGGTGCTCATCAGTACTTCATTCCTTTTATTGTGGAGAAGAATTTCAATTTCAGATATACAACAATTAGTTTTTCCATTAAGCTGTTGGTAGATATTTGGGTTGTTTCCAGTTTGGGCTGCTCAAATAAGACTCCTGTGAATAACTGTGTATAAAAATAAACTTTTATTTCTCCTAGGTAAAACCTAGAAACAGAATGGTTGAATGATATGACAGGTTATCTTTAGCTTTTTAAGAACCTACTGAACAGTTTCCCTAAAATGGTTGCAACATTTTACATTCCCATAAGCAACATAGTTCCATTTCTTCCAAATCCTTGCATTGTACCCTATGATCTAAAAGTGCTTATTTGACATTCCAATAGTCCTTGGGTGAAGAATGTTTGAACCCTTGGTTGATTTGTAATTGGATGTCTCATTTGTTTTAGAACCCAAGATCAAACTCAGGGCCTCTTACAAACCAGGAAAATACTCTACTACTGAGCTGTATTCTCAGTCCTTTTGTATTTTTGGTTTTCTGTGGTGCCAGTATCTAACCCACACCCTCGCTCATTCTCCGCAAGTTCTCTGTCACTGATCTATATCCTCAACACAGATGTTTGTTTTATTTTTGAACTTGAAGAGTGCTTTTTATGTTCTAAGTATAATCCTTTTATTTGATATGTAATTTGAAATATTTCTTCTAGTATATGACTCCATCTTTTCATTCTCTTAACACTGTATTTAGAAGTTTTTCACCTTATTACAGTCTAAGTTATCGTTTTTTCTTCAATTGGATACTGATTTTGTATCTGAGAACTCTACTTGATCCAAGGAAAAAAATTTTCTCCTGGTTTGGGGTTTTTACATTTTAAGTGTATAATAAATACATTTTCAGTTTAGTTCTGTATATGGTGTAAGGTTTGTAACAAAGTTCCTTCCTTTAACACAAATATTTATTTGTTCCAGCACATTTATTTCAAAAGGATCCTTTATCCATAGAACAGTATCTATGCCTTTATAAGAAATCATTTTGCAATGTGAGCCTATTTCTGGGCTCTCCTATTTCCTTCATGTACTAATCTATTTATCTAAGACACAACATGTTCTCATGTATGCTGTAGCTTCATAGATATAAAATCACATAGCATTGATCTTCCAACTTTGTTCTACTTTTTTCAAACTTCTCAGGAATTTTAGTTACTCTGTATTTGTCTTATTTATTTTTTTCATTGCTGAGACAAAATACTCAGCACCGAGTTAAAGGAGGAAAGGCTTATTTTGGCTCACAGTTTATAGAAGTTTCAGTATATAGTCAGCTGGCTCAAATACAGAGTAGAGGGGCGTCAAAGAGGAAAAGCAGTCCATGGCAGGGTAGTCAGAAGGCAGCAAAGCAACAGCAGCAAGACTCCCTTTCCCGTTAACTCCAGGCTGCAAGCCTGTTGGGTGGTACCACCCATATCCAATCCCACACCCCACCCAGGGTGGGCAAACCCAGAACTATGCTAACCAATCGGTTGACTAATCCAATTATCACACCTCTAATCCATATTCACACTCTTAATCCTCATTCACACACCATAGATCCAGCCACCTTAGAAAAGCCCCACCTATGAGCACATGAGACTTTGGAGGATATCTAGATAAAATGATAACAGCATTTAAAATGAATTTTATTAGCAGTTACTATCTAGTATTCCTTGTGGGAGTTTAATTGGTATTTTTCTGCCTTTATAGCTAATTTTGAAGAAAACTGACCTTTTTAACCTTGAGTCAGCACATATACAACAAATGTCTTTCCATTTATATAGTTCTTTTTTAATTTCACCCAGTAATGCTTTCTAGTTTTCAAAGATTGATCTTATACAACTTTTGATTATTTAACTTTAAATATTCTATATATCTTTAATGTAATTAAAAATAATATTTTTAAAATTTTCAAGGTGAAAAGCAATTAGGATTACATATGTAGCTCAGTGGGAGAGAGCTTGCTTACCATGTGCAAGAACCTGGGTTCAGTCGCCAGAAAATCTTTGATTAAAACTTTTATATTTTATGTATATAGAAAAAGATAAATTAGTTTCATTGGAATAAAAATATCATCCTAGGATACCTAGGATAAATATAAGGAAAGATATATAAGGCCTAAATTAAACTAGAAAACATTAAGAATCACTAATTTTATGTTAAAGAGAGCTGCCAGTTCCGCCAACATTATCAATAGTCCATGTTATCCCAATCAAAATTCTAGCTGTGCCTGGGGATTTAGCTCACTGGTTCTGCTGCCTGCTTCACAAGCGCAAGGACCTGAGTTTGTCCCAATACCCGCCCCCAAAATCCTAGCCTTTGAGGGGTAGTCAATGTTTTGTTTTGTTTTTTGCTTGTTTGCTTGTTTGGGGTTTTTAATGGAAATTGGCAGTCAGATTCTGTAATTTATATGGAGATGCAAAGATCCTAGTATTCAGGACTATCTGGAAAAAGAATCAAATGGGAAGGACTTAAACTATCTACCCAGCTATTCTTGCAAATAAATAAATACAGCATAAATGAGTCTCGTAGATACAATATGAGCACAAGAAGCCATATCTAAATAGTCTGTTGTTTGATTTCATTAAGAAAAAAACCGAAGAATAGGCAAAAACATTGAGGGCAAAATAGTAATTACTCGAGGTGAAGGTTAATGCAGTTGAAGGGAGGAGAAAGGGCATTGTATGACGTGCTGGAGAATTCTATGTATTGATCTGGGTTAATGATGTTTTTATACATATATAAAATTGTATTCTGTGTATTTAACATTGATGCACCTCGTAGTGTATAAATTATACTTCAGCCAATACCTAATAAGAAAAATACAAATAAATTTAAATGACATTTCCATGACTATTTTAGATATGAATATTCATATACATATTTCAAGTATACGTAAGTGTTTCAGTTGTTTCCTTTATAGTTCCTTATAGTGTCCTGTTTTAAACATACAAATAAAGGCATAACTTCAATGCATCTGGTTAAAATTCATTCAGCGGTATATCAATAGTTCCCACAGTAGAAATTGTTTTCTGCTTTCTAGTGTAGACTGAGCAATAACTGACCCAAGTGAACTTAAATTAAAAATTTTTTGTTGTTGCTGAAACAGCACTACTATTGGCAGCTATTTAAACACCCTCATGAATTTTGGTAAATTACAGTGATCTCTGTTCTCCATAATTATTAATGAAATGAAAGAATTGATCTTTGTGTGATTTTTTAAAATATTTTTCCAGTGCATGTTTGCAGTGCATAGTGATTACATTCATTGTGGGGAGTTTGTACATGTCCATAACACATCTTAAGTTTTTTACAGGTATTGATCTTAACCATTAAAAAAGGAAGAGTGTGGGTTGGGGATTTGGCTCAGTGGTGCTGCCGCCTGCCTTGCAAGCACAAGGTCCCAAGTTCGATACCGGTACATAAAAAAAAAGAAGAGTGGAAAGGAGAGAGGATAGTTATATGACATTACACGTAACACATGAGAAAAGTCCCAGAGTTTTCTAATTAAATGTGTAGGAATATATAGCCTATGTTACAAACTATAAAGTGCTATGGGTCTTTTTGGGATCCTTTGCATTCTTTGTTATAGGACTTGTAATTATATATTAATAACTAAAATCTCATCTGGATTATTGTATTCATATATCTATAAAATTTAAAACCAATGATTTTATTTTTCCTATATTTCCAAATTATGACTTTGTGTCAGAATTTATCTTATTGTATGGAGTTTTGCCTGATTTTCTCATATATTATTTACTTTTTCTTTTCCTGGCTTTCCCTTTCTCTTTTTAAAGGCAAAACTCCGATCAAGATTCTGTGAGCAGCTCCATCTATCATGACAAAGCTCTGTCCTCAAAGGATGTGAGGCCATCCAGGGATTCCCTATTAGACAGAAATGCTGAATGCAGAGCTGAACAAAGAAGTAGGCATCAGAGAAGCTGAAACAGATCTTCAAAGACTCCAGGGGTGTTTTTAATTTCTGTGTGGCATTACAGAGCTTAATGCACAACATATCAAAACCGTGGAAAGGTAATGGTGGGGTCATGAACTTTATAAAGCAAAGCAATCCCCTGAAGAACAAAACAGAACTTACAGTGTTCGGTACTGAGACGTGCACTACTAAATGGGGAATACCAGCAAAGCAGTAACACCTGGGCGAAACCTCCTTCCTCTGCAGGAGGTTCTTTCAACCACCAATCCGAGGCTGTCCGGCTGTCAAGCATTCTATCATGAAATATAATAATAAAGCTATTTCAGAAGTGCTTTGCAAGTTTCAGTTTTTCAAAAGTTCATGCTGTCCTTAATGCTCTAGTAACAATTAATCCTCTGGTGTGAAATCTTTCAGATTTTAAGTCCCAATGCCTAGAAAGACCTCAGAGTTCCACTGTGATTTCATCACTGCCTGGCTTCTCACTTCACCTGCCACCACCCTACCTCCCCACTGGAGGCACTGTATGCCACTGCTTTTACTTCCCTGGTTTCAAAATCTAGCCGTGCTCTTCCTGCCCCAGGGCATTAGCACGTATTATCCCTTCAGCCGAGAATGACCTTCTGTCCCCAGGCCCTTTTTATTCCTCAGGGGAGCTCCGCAGATACCTTACATGCTGTTGCATCCTTGACTCTGGCAATGAGTTCTTCTTCTCCGGACCCTCAAAACACTTGGTTTGTCTCTGCTACTAATAATATTCTAACTCTACGTTTGCTTCTACCCCATCCTCCTCCCCAACTAGATTCATGTTCCTTAAACACTAGTTTATCTTATCTCTCCAGTGTCCAATATAGTGGCTTATACAAAACTGAGTTAAAGAAATCTGTTGAATGGCTGTGGAATATATATATATCATATAAGATAAATATGTTTTATAAGGTATAAAAAGTTCATGGCTGGAAAAAATTGATAATAGAGCTCTGTAAAAGGAAAATGCAAGAAACAAGAAAATGAGTAACAGGGAAATACAGACTGTGAGTACTACCTCCAAAGAAATGAAAATATTTGTCCATATAAACACTTGTACATGAATATTCATAGCAGCATTATTCATGATAGTAAAAAAGTAGGTCTGAAATGTCCATTAACTGATGAGTGGATAAATAAAATTGAGGTGCAATGCGCCAGGATATTATTTGGCAATTAAAAGGAATCAAAGTTTCGCCATGGATATAAACTTGAAAACATTACACTAAATTAAAGAAACCTCATATCATATGATTCGATTCATATAAAATGCCTACATAGGCAAATCTGCACAGATTGAAAGTCGAGGCTGCCTAGCATTGGGGATGACTAGAGAATGACAACTAATGAGCAAATTTCTTTTTCGGGTGATAGGAATATTATAAAATTGATTGTGGCACAATTCTATGAATATAAGAAAAGCCACTTTTAAAAACTACAAAATTATACTCATATATTTTCCAGCTGTGATGGTATGGTCCCATGATCCCAACACTCAGGATGCTGAGGCAGGAGGTTTGTAAGCTCCAGGCCAGCCTGACTTACACAGGGAGATCTTGTCTCAAAGCAAAGCAATAAAACTATACACTTAAATAGGTAGATTGTATTGTATGCTATTTATATATTAATAATGTTATTATGTTATCTTTTTTAAAAAGTCCCTTTCAGTGAAGCTTGACAAACATTCAGTCAATGTGGAGGCAGAGAGTTTCTGCCACCTGCTTTGAGTGCAGTGAGAAGCTTCTGTAACTTCTGTAACTCGGCCACCCAGAAAGGGGCGTGTCTCACCCACATGTCTTTCACTGTCATGGTTAAAAGCCATGTAACCGAAAAGCCCTATTCCATTTGACAGCTGTATAACTTGGGGGCACTTGCTTCTCTGCTCCTGGTCTTCATGATCACACCATAAGGTGAAGAATAGAAATTGAATATTCTTAAATAGTAATGAGGATTTGAATGGCTTAATTCATAGAAGCATCTCGATCAGCCCTCAACATGAGGCAAGTGCTCCCGAAATGACGGTGTTCCTCTTCAGTCCCACTGACTCCCACTACAGGGAAACAGTGAGTGTTATGAGATGGTCTGGTTGGTACCTTGGTGCTCACACTGATACCCTTGAACTTTATACCCCCGCAGTGGTGACAGCCCCTCCCTATCTTGATATCAAGGCCTTTGATCCAACAGAACATACAGCACTTTCTTGCTCCTTGGTGAGGCAAAGGACTTTCCAGTGTTTTCACTGCATCTGCCTTTGCTGGGTGCTCATAGCCACTGCCCAGGTAAGATGCACCCACCTGCTGCCCAGCCCTCCATATCAGCTTCCACCCCATAGTAAGCGGGTGGCTTTTTTGAGGACTTTCAGCCTGTCCATCTATGCTCAAGAAATCAAAGCCAAGTTCCCAATATTCCTGGATGTATACGACCTATCTGGAATTTTTTAATGAATTCACTTATTTATTGATGGTTTTTTTTTGTTTGTTTTGTGGTTTTTGTTTTTGTTTTTTGTTTTGTTTTGGTACCGGGGATTGAACTCGGGTCCTTGTGCTTGAGAGGCATGCAGCAGAACCACTGAGCTAAATCCCCGGCCCAACTTATTTATTGAGATGTCTCACTATGTTGCTCAGGTTAGCCTCAAACTCCTGCGCTCAAGTGATCTTCCTGCTTCTGCTTCCTGAGTAACTAGGACTACAGACACACACCACCATGCCCAGATCCACCCAGAAATCTTTTATAGAACAGTCCCCACCTGGGTTGAAAAGAACTGTCCTTTTTTTTTTAACAGAGTAGTCTTTAAGAAAGAAAGTTACAGGAAATACTTATTTTCCAGGCTCATCCATCCAGGTCTGAATGGATATCCAGGCTTACTGAACATCCCTGGTCAGTGTATGCATAACTTCTAGGATCGAAGACTCTCCACTTCTGGGTGTCATCTTGAGCGCTCCCTGTGTATATATAAATTATGACCCTTTACCCATGGAAAAGACATGTACCCACGCTACAAGATGCTCCGAGGCACCAATAGAATATTCATGACAAATCAAAGGGCAAAACGTTTTCAAATCCCAAGGGAAGAAAGCAAAGCAAAGAAAATTTGCAAATCCAATTTAAAGTGGAATAAAAGCATCAACATGAAAAGTGGAGTTTAGAAAGGCACAAGAGGCTGTCAGTAGAAGTCACTGAGAACAGTGGAACTGTGTAAGGAATTTCCCTTCATTGCCCTGTCATGTTCTGTTTCTTTGAAAAGCAGAAGATAGGATATTGGTAACGTCAATGTGTGTTTAGGAACCTAACTCTAGAAAGACAAGTATAAAATCATTTGAGCCGTATGATTTTCTTAAGAGTGGCAAATTGGGTCTTTGAAATATCAGAAAGGAAATTTTTTCCCATTCACGTCAATATGTATATAAGGTTGGAGGCTTCGCTTACCTTGAGAATTAAAATATAAGTCAATCAAACAACCGCTTCCCTGTATATTTCACCACAGGTTTTGCAATCTGTCCCCAAAAAATATCACACTGAAAAGAGGCCAGCTGGTTCGGATTACTTGTTGTGTAATTTGATGAAGAGTCACTAAGAATACTTTGGCTTCTAATTTTTATATCTCTCAGGAAAGGAATCAATGTGATTCCTCATTTTACTCTTATTTCTTCCTACTCCTCTTCTTTCCTGGCTTGTGATTCTAAAGTATGGATCAGGCAAGAATTACATTGACTCTGACTGAGATATGCATAATCACACTGATGGAAGGTTTATAGCCAAGTTTCCATTTTTGTGAATAGAATAGGTATTAGTCCTTTTCAAGGCGAACACTAAGCAACCCTTAAACTGGTGGATTTTCTGTTACCATTGTAGATTATATTTTCCTAAGATGTAGAAATTTTTTCCAATATATTTCACCCAACATATTCTTACCATACAGTGCTGGTACTCCTCCGCTTGGAGATTAGGACACTCCTCCTGAGAGAGACAGATATTTGCTCACCTTGGAAATGGGTGGACTCATGCTCACTTCAGCAGCATATATACTAAAGCTGGGTGGACTGGACTTGTGACTCTGCGGAGGCAATATTAGATGCCTGCTAAAGCACGTTGTGTTAGTCACCTGTAATGGCTTAGATCTAACATGGCCACCAAAGCCTCACAGGTTTAGAAAGTGATTAGATTATGGGAGCATTGCAGGTGACTTGCTGTCAGGTGGGTCTGATCATGAGAGGCAGAACACTGGAGGCATGACCTGGAAGGGTATATCTCCCTTCCCAACTCCTCCCTTCCTGACTCTGAGCAGCTTCCCCCTGCCCAGGCCCTTCCACCCTGCAGCCTGTCGTGCAAGGACTGAAACTTCTAAAGTATGAGCCATAAATCTCTCTTCCTTTAAATTGTGGGTGAGGGGTATTTTGTCCAGAGATGAGGCAAGTGACTAAAGCTCAGTTTTCCATTGCTGTAACAAATACCTGAGATAAATCAACTTAAAAGGGGGGAAAGTTATTTTGGACCATAATTTTGGAGATTTCAGTCCATGGTTGGTTGATCCTGCTGCTTTGGGCCTCTAGAAGCATAATATATCATGAAGGGAGCTCATTACAGAGGAGGCCTGTTCTCCTCACAGCTAGCTAGAAGCAAAGAGAGAGACAAGAAGGGGCCAAGGTCCCAATATCCCCTTTAAAGTCATTCACTCCCTCTCACCCCATAATGACCTAGCTTCTTTTCAATAGGTCCCACCTCTTAAAATTTCCACCACCTTCCAGTAACATCAAAAGCTGAGTTACCTTTCATATCCAAATTATAGCAGCCATAAAAGATGATGCAGCTTTACATGGTCTTCTTGGGGTGTTCTTAGCCCTGGCACCCAGCCACCACGTTATAAGGAAGCCATAGAGCCTCATGCCTTAGCCAAGGTGTCAGATGACAGCCAGCGTCTGTGACCAGACTTGTGGGTAAATAAGACTTCCGATGGTGCTCGAATCCAGCCTTCCAGACCGCACAACTGATGTTCAGTGGAATAAAGACAATCTGTACTCATTGACCCAACCCATATTCCAGGCTTATGAACAAAAACTAATTTTTCCCTTAAGCCACTAAATTTTAAGTGATTTGTTATGTAGCAATAGATAACAAAAGTAATTATCGTCTTGAAAAAACATTTACATAGGAGCACTAATAAACCCGTATGTTTTAATTAAGATATCCATACCTTTGGACTCCCATAATTTTTAAAAAGTTCATGATAGTTAAATGGTTAATGACAAATACTATTGACTATAATCACTTATATGACGAAGAATAAAAGCTTAGAAAGTCTGCTCTAAGTTAGATTTTCTTTTGTCACTATTCATAATTCTGAGAACTGCCTCCTGTACCATGAGTAATCACAAAAGACCTTTTTAATTCCACCTCATTGAAATGTTATACCAAAATGACCCAAAATGAAGGCTAGTGTAACAAGGACTTGATTTTCTGATTAGAAAATTCACATTATGAAGTTCTATAGTCCCCACTATTTCACATATTAACCAATACATTAATTGCCTGAAAATTTCAAGGAACAGATATTTTATTCAAAGGTTTATGCTTTTTAAAAAAACCACAGCTCAACAATGAAACCTTTGATAAAATGTCCCCTTCCCAAGTAATGTCAATGTAGGTCACTTATGATTTTTAAATCACTCTACTGTAGTTATATTTCAATTGCACTGATTCAGACTTATCCCAAGGACTATTTGCTCCGTAAGGTGATTTTTAATAGTGACTGAGAAAAAGAGCAGGTAATTAAGCAGCCTGTAATTATTTATGTCATTAAGATAGTCCTAATCAAACTTAATAAACACAGAACATTTCCTATAAGAAATTTTTTAAACTTTCAGTAGAATGCTTTAAATGAAATTACCCCCTTGCAGGTATTGAGCTCCTTGTAGAGAGATTTTACATTCTGGATTGCTTGTTCTACTGAGACAAAAGAAGCTTTCAATGTCATGCTGAAGTTCAGGAGGGGAGTGTCCCAGAAGGAGAAGTTGTTGAGAGTAAGGGATAAATCAGGAAGTTGGAAATAATCTAGATCACTGTGAACCTATGGTAGGACAGATTTCTGATGTCCTTCATGCAACAGCAAATTTCCAGTATTTAGGAAGCCAGCTTTTTATTTCTGTGATAAAATAACTGAGAAATCTAAAAGAAGAAAAGTTTTCTTTTGGCTTCTGGTTTCAGAGCTTTCAGTCTGTGGTCAACTGACCTCATTGCTGTGGGCCCATGGCAAGGCAGAAGCATCATGGGAAAAAAAGCATGGAAGAAGAAAATTGTTTACCCCCTGGCGTCTGGAAAGCAGAGAGAGCAAGAACAGGCCAGAAGAAGGGACCTATGATTAGATGTAGTCCCCAATGTCAAGAACCACTCCCTTCCACTAGGACCCAACCTGTCATCTCCCAATAATGCTATCAAATTATGTCTCATGAATGCATTCATCCACTGAAGGAGATAGAACCCTCACGATCCAGTCATTCCTGGAAACACCACACAGCCACCCAGAAGCATGCTTTACTAATTTCTTAGGTGTTTTCCAATGCGATCAAATTGAGAATCCAATCACAAGTAATTGTCACAGAGCACATTCAGGGAGCCTCCAACAGTTCTTCATTTACCAGCACAAGCGAGAACACTTTGTAAATGTAAAAAGTGCATGAGAAGACTCCTACAACTTTGCTTCCTTTTAAGGAGCAACTAGGTTCCAGGGAAAGAATCCCTGACTGTAATTTAGGAACTCTGGCTCTTCTACTGGTTGCTAATCAACAGTAATTTTTATGTTATCTCACTTTTCCTGTCTCTGGTTGGTTAGTTGCTTTCAAACAGGCTTTGCTACATGACCTTTAAGTTTCTTTCAAGTTTAACATTTACATGATTCTTCAGCTGGGGATATCCCTCAGTAATACAGTGCTCACCTAGCATTCATTCACGATGCCCTGAGTTAGGTCCCCAACCGTGAAAAAACCTCCCATGGTTACCATCAGTGAAAGTAAAAGCAGAACATGCATGTACGGGCTCTTCATTGGGTCTGGACATGTGAGAAAGTTTCTAGTTTCACTGCTTAAAGGAATACTATACAGTCCTTCCAAAGTTGAAGGATGTTGGTACAACCTTGTCACTCTATAAATAAAACCCTTATTGAGGCCAGGCATGGTAGCACACACCTGTAATCCCAGCACTCGGGAGGCTGAGGCAGGAGGATTGCTGTGAGTTCGAGACCAGCCTGGACTACAATAGTGAGCTCCAGGTCAGTCTCAACTACATAGTGAGACCCTGTCTCAAAAAAAGAAAAAAAAAGAAAAGAAAAGAAAAGAAAATCCTTATTAATTACAATAAATAACAAGCTATTAGCTGGGGATTTAGCTCAGTGGCACTTGTGCCTGCCTTGCATATTTATGGTCCTGAGTTTGATCCCCATTACGTAGAAAAAAAACTAGCAATAAGCTATTATAGTTGCGAATTTCTGTGTAGAGAAAGCTGTTTGAAATACTTCTTATCTTGATATCTATTTTGATATTTTAGAACTGAAAATTCGCCATGGCTCTTCTCCCTATTGTTTCATATAAGATGAGTGCCAGTTAAACTTAGCTGTCAACTTCACCGGATGAAAAGATTTCCAGACAGGTGATGAAATCATGGAGATGCAATATTATCAGTGGATTAACCCACTGAATTTTGTAGCTGAATGTGCTGTTAGGAAGTAAAACCCAATTGAAAGAGGGTCACCAGGGGTGTGACTTTGGAAGTGCCTATCTCTCCATGACACACCTTCCAACAAGTTCCCAGCTACCAAGAGGCGAGCAGCTTTTCTTGGCCACACCCTGCCATGATATTTCTGCCTCAGAGATACCCAACCATGGACTGAACACTGAAAATGGTGAGCTACAATAAACCTTTTCTTTAAATTGTAGCTGTCAGGTATTTTTTTCCCAACAACATGAAAGCTGGCTAAGGCAGTAAGTTACACAAATGAAATATTAGGGCCAACACATTTCCTGTTCCAAAATTGTTTATAAGTATTATGTATAAATTTAAACATTAGACAAAACAGAACAATTAAAGAAACAAACAAACCTTAACACCAAAATAAACGCTTACTGGGAAAGTGATGAAAGGGAATGTTATATAGTGAATGCTTGTGTGCCAATCCTCCCATTCATGCTGAAATTCGAATCCCCACTGTGATGTTATTAGGGAGTAGTCACTTTGGAAAGTAATTAAATCATGAGAATAGAAACCTTATAAATGGGATTAGTGTCTTGTAAAAGATACCTCAGAGAACTACTCAGAGTTCCACCAGATCTGTTGGCATGCAACTCCTCCAGCCTCCAAAGCAGGGAGAACTAAATGGTTGTTGCTTACGCCACCCACTCTATGGTATCTTTGTTATAGCAGCCCAAATGGACTGAGACAGGAAGTCATGCGAGTCAGATGATTACACACAAAGGCATGAAGGCTCAGAGTTAGAAACCCAGATGATGGAAGAAGATTGATATCATGATATAGAAAAATTAGTGAATTCCTTGGAGTTAATTAGCTTAGAGAAGAAAAAGTCTGAAAAAAAGACATGATTGCCGAGACTAAATACTTTAAGAACTAAAGTACTTGTCACACACTACTGGAGTAGCCTCACCTACTCAAGATGCCAAGAGGCAGGAGAATTGCAATTTCAAGGACAGCCTCTGCAACTTAACAAGGGCTTACTTAAATCTGTTTAAATATATTTTAAGAACTAGCCTGTTCATAGAGAATCACTTGTGTTGCCCTAGAAGGGTGGTAGGCTTTATAAGAGGGAAAGTTTGCACGGAATAGGAGGACAATGTAAACAAAGGTTTCCAACAGTCAAATGGAGAGTCCTAAGAGGCCATGAAATTCTCACTATGGAAGGCATTCTGTTAAGACGCTTTCAAGAAAATATTTTTATTTGAGGAGAGACTGGACCAGATGTGCTTTTAAGAGCTCCTGCAACTCTATCTAGTTTTGATTCTCTCTCTCATTAAGTAGTAAGCCAAGGCAAGAAGACAGTTCAAAACCAGGTATGGGGACACACACTTGTATCCCCGCACTCAGGAGGGTGAGCCAGGAGGCTTGTAAGTTTTGAGGTCAAACACAGGGAGCCCCTGTTCCAAAAAGCCAAAGCATTGTGGGGAGTGGGGTAGGATTTCAAGCATCAAGAGTGAAAGAAAGCTTTGCATTGGGGAAATAATAGGGTATGTAAGGGGAAGCAGAAAAGTGAGTATGGAACACGAAAAGACAAGATCAGTAAAGAACCTAGACAGATATATTCAATCATTTGGAGCTTTAGGATAAGGATTAGAACTGTGATCCAAAATTCCACAGGAAGTTGACATTAACTAGAAAAGAAAAAAACAAATCAGAGTTAGTATGAACCCCCAGAACCCTGAGGTTATTGTTAAAACATGCTGGGGATGTAGCTCAGTGGCAGAGCATGTATCAGCATGTGCCAAGGCCCTGTGGTTGATCCCTAGCATTGAAATCTAAAAAATCATACTAAATATAGGCATCCAATGACTTTGAGATTATAGCGATCTAGGAAGAAGAGGAGAAGTAGGTGGACTGAATCCCTGACTGTTTTTGTGTATTTTAAGTCCATAAGATACATGTAATGGGAGGAAGAGGAAACTGAGAAAATGGGTAGCCAAGGAGCCATGAGGACTGGTGTGAAAGTGAGAAAGAGAACTTTCGAAAGCCCTGCAGAGGTTACACATACCGTTTTTATGCAATGTTACTTCACCAAGCAAAAGGGAATCTCTTTCCAAAAAAGAAGTAAAATCTTTACATACATTGCACTCATTAGAGATTATAAACTCTTTCAGGAGGTGTGCTTATATCCCCACATTCTGGTTAAATTCCAAGTCAAATAATTTCATTCTACCTATCTAATCCTCTGCTATTTAGTTGAAGGAAGGCATATTTCACTTAAAAAGCTAATAAAACATGCCTAGAATTGTTTATACTATTATACTGCTTGATATAATGTAATTCTTAGATTTTTTAAAATGTCCACAACACTCTTTGTATCCCTCAAAAAGTGCTTTTTAAATTGCAGTTGTTTACATGTTTGCCAGCAATAACCCTTTAGGTAGTCATTATATTATAAATATATTTTTATAAAACATCTGGATTAAGAAATATAATCTATTTTATATAGTAATGTTATATCTTTTATAAAGTTATAAAGAATGCTTCTATTCAACTTTTCTTGTTTTTGTTTTGTTGTTTTGTTTCACAGTGCTGGGAATCAAACTCTGGGTCTCACACAGGCTAGGCTAACACTCCACTACTAGACCCTGGTCTTGTATTTTATATAGTTCTCTTTGGAATGCTTTTTACATTTACCATAGATATCCAAGAAAACATCAACTTCTACTTGCTTCTTTACCTCTCAATTGTCAGTTTTTCTGAATTCTTTTTATATTAAGGCAAGACCAAACTTGGTTTGGTTGTGGGAAAATCCTGGCACCATAGAAGAAGGTCTGAAACTTGGCTCTAATCCAATAAACTTTCATGATAACCCTCTTTTTGCTTCATTCTGGTGGCTTAATCTGATAACCAGGGAGAAAAGAGCTGCTTAGCAATGTGTCAGCCTACTATCTAGTCTGGTTCACATGTCTAAAGTATGAAATTCTGTCATCCACTGCTAGGGTGAATGTCATATCATGCAAAGACTAATCTTGTTCAACGGATGCACTTTAGAAATGTATAAATCTACTTGAAACCCAATCTGATAACAAAGACGTGCCTGCAGAAGGATGATTCAATTATATCAATGTACTTGTCACTCAGAACTCAACCCCCCCAAAAAATATTTTGATGGGAGTGGACGGGTGTTAAAAACATGCACTGTCTTGATAATAGGAAAACATTAGCCACAAAATGAAAAGAAAAAGCTTTTTTAAAAGTCCAGGCAAAAAAATTGTCTAATGAGTTTTTTACACTATATGAATTAAATAGAAAAAGAAAAGCTATCACAGCCTAAAAATTAGTAAACTTGAGAAAGCTTTTATTTACTTTGCTCACTGTTATTATTTTCAGATTGAGGCTGTATACATTGTCCTGACTCATTATTAAATAAAGTTGACGTGTAATTTTTGAAATTGAGAATGTAACTCTTCCTTGCTTCAAACAATGTATTTTAATCTTGTATACTCAGAGGAAGTGAAGATATCTCTTAACTCTAAAATAAACTATATTTTCATCTCTTCACTATTTCTCACTTTCCCTTTATTTTCTTGCCCCAGACTTTAATTAGTTATTTGTGAATACAGTATGTATGTAATATGATTTTACCTGTAGAAGCCATTGCATAATTTTAATAGCTTATAACTGAAAACGAAGGGATTTTTTATATATTCCTTAACACTTTTTTGAATGCATTTTAATTTATGTCCAAGTTCACACAAGACTCTTTTCTTTTGAAATCTAACTAAGCAGTTTCAAGGTAAGAACCTATTTAAAATTGGGAAAGTCCAGCCTTATAAGGCACATTTACCTAAATAACTTACCTGAATCTTCCCCAAGAGACTGGATCTGTGCTTGCAAAGTTAAAGAAGAAAAATGTTAGATTATCTGATATGTTAGTCAGGTTGATGTATTATTCCAGGGACCTAAGTTACTTTTTTAACTATACTAAATTAGGATCTTTATTCTCACTTTGTAAACAAATAATAAGTTGCTTTTACCTGACCTTTTTCTGCCTTGTGTTTGACTTTGATTGTTCTGATACTAAGTGGCATGAATAGTTTTTTCTTTTCTTCCTTTATTGTGTCAAAAGAAAAGTATAACAATTTAGTTTAAAGCTCTTAATTGGCCTTAACTTTATTTTGGATTCTAAAACCAGACACTTTATGCCCTAAAAGAGGTTGTGTTCCAGTGAGCCAAGCAAAAAAGGCTGGTTTTAGTTCAGTCCTTATTACTGGGGGGAAAAAAGCTGTTGGTTTTACAGGCAGAAAAGTACTTAAAGAAAGCAAAAACAAAATTCAGTTGCTTTTCTTGTAAGACTGGACAGAGGCAGAGCGATAGGAAAATAGCAAATTAATTAACATCGGATTATTTCAGGTTACTTCTTTCGTATAAGGATTAAAGCAGAGAGAATTTCATTTGTATGGCTGTTAAGGAAATTTGTTTTTTATTTCTCTATTCCTGATTTCTGAGAAGTTCAGATAAACAGCTTAGTTTCTGCGTGGTGATGTGGCACAAATAACTCCATTTTGGTTTTGAGTCTGAACTGTTGGGGCCCAAGACAGGATATTAATCCAAAACAAGCATCCTATAAATTTTATGCATTAATTCCTTCCTTCCCTCCTTTCTTCCTTCCATTCCTTTTTTTTTTTTTTTGGTACCAGGGATCGAACTCGGGTCCTTGCGCTTGTGAGGCAGGCACCGGAACAACTGAGCTAAATCCCCAGCTTTCCATTCTTGTTTCTTATTACATGTGACTAATTAAAAAGAATTTGTCTCAAACCCTTCCTAAAAATGTTTTTGTTTCATTGTTTATTGTTTTGTTTCATTGATAATATATGTTTGTACTTTTGGTTTAGTCTAGTTATTAATTTAGTTATGAATAGTTATATATGAGTAGCTATATATGAATAGTTACATAAAACATCTACTTATTTTATATATATATTTGAGAAATTTCTCATATGCTGTTTTATCATTATACTCATAGAATAACATTTCACAACTTTAAGACTTTTGTTGGAGACCAAGTGTGTTGGTGCACACCTGTGATGTCAGCACTTTGGAGGCTGGGGCAGGAAGATTGCAAGTTTGAGGTCAGGCTGGGCTTCAAATTAAGACCCTAGCTTAAAACACAACACAAATACACACACACATATACATATACATATACATATATATCCATGCATGTAGTAATAAATAGCTTTCCATCTCTGTGGCCACTTAAATTGTGAAGACAAACAATATTAAGTTAAGTGCAGTGTCTTCTAATTCCATCTTAAAGAAGTGACCAAGTGGGCCGGGGATTTAGCTCAGCGGTGCTGCCACCTGCCTTAGAAGCATAAGATCCTGAGTTTGATTCCCAGTACCACAAAAGTAAAGAATAAGAAGGAGGAGGAGGAGGAGGAGGAGAAGGAGGATAAGGAGGAGGAAGAGAAGGAGGAGGAGGAGGAGGAGGAGGAGGAGGAGAAGAAGCAAGAAGTGATGATATTCTATAATTATTTATAACTATGCAAATATATTTTAATGTTTTATATTTCAGGCAATGCTAAAATATGACAGCATCTGATTTCACCTATAGAAGTTCTGCCTCAAATGCCTTCAAATGTTAGGATTATCTCAAAAAAAATGTTATTGATTATATATGACTTACTGCAACATTTCTTTTTTAGGGGTAGGATCTTTGAAATTTATTTATTTACTTATTTACTTGCAGTACAAGAGATTGAACCCAGGGTCTCTTCCATGGTAGGCAAATATTCTACCACTGAGTTACACCTCATCCCAGCCCCAGATCTTTAGATTTTTTTTTTAAACAGGGTCTCTCTATGTAATTAAGGCTGCCCTCGAACTCACTATGTAGCTCCAGAAATTCTGCCTGCACCTCCCGAGTGCTAGGATTATACAAGTGAGCCACCATGCCTGCCTTAGATCTTTGGATTTTAAACTGAGCTACCCCAAATCAGAAAGGCCTAGAACTAAAAGTGTGACTATCTAGTCGTTAGAACGTCAGTCTCCAGGAAAGCTGTCAAAAGAAAAAAACTATTCATTCATACATTTTTCACATAGTTACTGAACACTCATTATATGATAAACTTTCTTTTGGAAATCAGAGATACAAAACTGCAAAAAGGAAAAATAATAAAAAGGCAAAATCACAATAATACAAAAGGAGTTAACAGTCTAGAGAAAACATTGGCATTGCGTGTGACCTGTTCTCTACCTGGAATAGTCTTCTCCATGTATTTAGAAAGAGGTGCTCCGTGTTTCTCTTCTCTTCCCACCCTACTCACCATTTTAACAGTTACTTAGCTCTGAGCCCTCCTCAGGCTTCAGTGTAAACCCTTGCCTTCAGGAAGACCTCCCAATTGTACAGACTTAGATAAGTACACTAACTAAACACTTCCCCTTTCTTCTACCACACTTAACGCATCATTCCCGCCACTTTCTGAAGCAGCTCTGGAAGTCTACTTTTGTGAGTGTCTTTAGTTGTGCTGTTGTGGCTGTCTTAATATGCTGAGTCCATTCAAGATACTTTCACGGTCATTTTGACTTTAAGGAAGAGCCAGAAGTCACACAGTGCCAGATCCGGTGAATAAGGCGGATGAACACAAAACAGTTGTTTTTATGAGCCTGCCTTTCTATTGTACTCCTCAGCAGCATTCACCGTATTTATTTTTTATCATGGCTCAAAAAGACACTTATGGAAGAGGACTTCCAGAACTGCTCCAGGAAGTTACAAGAACAAAGGGATAAGTGTGTTTAAAGGGAGTGAGGGTATTGTGAATGCGATTAATCGCAATGTGTCTTCTAATATAGTGAATGTATTTTAATGTAAACATTCTGTATATTTCAATTATACCTTATTTATTTATTTTGGTTGTTGGAGTTTTTTTCTTTGTTTCAGCTCAAGCAAAAGAAAATTGGCTTCAGTGACTCAGGAGAACAAACTAGAAGACCAAATGTCCACAAAGAAAGAATGGAGACTAAAGAACCTAGCATGGCCTTTAATTCCTAGCCTGGTCTCTTTGATAAATTCTGTACCTTATAGGAAGAGGAAGACAGTGAGCAGGCTAAAGAGGCCATTTCACGAGAATCTTTGTAAAACTCAGAACACTAAGGATATTTTTTAGGCCTCACATGACAAAGTGTATCAAACAGAGTAGAAATGAGTGCCCCTCCTGCCTTCTCTGAGATGCATATATTATCACACCTGGATCCTAAAAGCTACACTGCACAACTGTACTTGGTGATGTCCTGCACACAGTGCTGTAGCCCTGAAAATTGGGAAAAGCAGGTGTGGACAATGGGACCAGAGTTAAGGGGCTAGCTCAGAAGGTAAATAGTTCCACCAGTGATAGATTCTTCCCTCATTGTTATCTACCACACAAGTGGATTTTGAAGTTACATTTTGGTTTCTCAGTGAGGCATTCATCGTGATCTTTTTATGATCTCATTTTGAACAACATCCAGAAGACTATAAGAACACATTAATAATACATATCCTTGCTATGAAATTTTTATTCATTCTAAATAATGCTGATTATATTAAACATTACTATTATGAGACATGGAAAACACAAGTCACAAATATTGAGACTAAGTTAATATGATGTTTGCATTTATGGTGACCTTTATTTGTAGACCATCCTCCCAGTTATTTTCTCAAGTAGTCATCTGTGAAAGGCAGCAGTTAAATGTGTGTTGTGTTGTAAAATATGATGTACTAAGATGTCGAAAAAGAAACACAGAAGCTGGACCAACAAATTCTAACCACAAAGTTCTCTTAAAACCTTTTCATCTTAACTTAGATTAAATGTATTTATGGATACTTCTCATAGTGTCTTTAGAAGTTTTACTAATTCTAAGGAACATTAAATGTTAATCATGTTTTGGGTATACACAAAATGACACTGAATGCAGCAGAATATTTTTAAATGTTCTGAAAATTGCCATTCCATATGCTCGAGGGCATATTGCACTTTTACAGTGAATTGTTGAAAGTGAGATTTCACTGTAACACTTCTTATGCTAACAATGACATTTAAGCGCACCGTCTGTTCAAGATTTCTGCATGCTCAATTATTTATCCTCTAAGTCTAAAGCAAGCCCAACACATTTATTTCTGTGAACAGCAATAGTTTTCTGTGAGAAGAGGTGTTTGTAAGCATCACCACATGGTTCTTGGGATATCTGAGCATGTGTAAGCTTATTGTTTTGTTTTGTTTTGTTTTGCCCTGGAAAACAAAGACAATGTAAAGAGTAAAAAGAAGCAATGTTGTTTGAAAATATTTTAGGGATTTTACATTGTTTTTCATTTGAGACATAGAAGATATGTGGTATAAAAAGAAATTCATAATGGAAACTCTCCCTGAGTGTTAAAAGTGTGTCTTAGTGGGTGTGCACACACACACACACACACACACACACAGAGCATTTCAGCAAAGGGTATAAGATACACTATTCAGTACATTAAGGAAACCAGCTATTAGCTGACCACTAAGCTATTCAAGCAGAGACTTTAGTGACCACATACAACAACAACAAAATACACACTTTACAGAATTAGTTAGGAAAGTTATTAAACAAATAGCAAGCAGAACAATAACCCCTGGGGGAAGGAGGGAATCTGATTTGCAGAGTTGTTACATTAAAGCATTTAAAATGCTGCACTCAATTTTCATCAGCAACAACAAAAAACAAAAATATCACAAGGCACAGAAAGAATTAACAAAGTGTGGCTGATGGGGGGTGAGTAATCTATTAAAACTGTCCCTGAGAAGACGCAAGTATTAGACTGCCCAAACAAAAGCTTCAAATCAGTTATCATAAATATATACAAAAAAAATAAAGGAAATCATGGCTAAACAATTAAGGGAAAATATGAGAACAATGTCTCCTCAAATAAAAAAACTAATTAGAAGGCAGGAATTAGTTGACAGTGAACTAAATAAGCTGAGCACCACGGTGTATGCCTGTTGCTCCTGTTACACTGGGAGCTAACTCAGGAGGACAGCTTGAGTTCAGGAGTTTGAGGCCAAGCTGGGCAGCACATAAGATCTCAGTGAGAGAGAAGGGAAGAAAAAAGAAAGAAAGAGAGAGAGAGAGAGAGAGAGAGAGAGAGAGAGAGAGAGAGAGAAAAGAAAGGAGAGAGAAAGAGGGAGGGAGGGAGAGAAAGGGGAAAGGAAGGAAAAACTGTAAAGTTGAAAACTAACTAAAATGAAAATTTTACTGAAGGAACTCAGCAGTAGATTTAACATGGCAGAAAAGAGAATCAGTTAATTTGGAAGTCGATTGGTTCAGACTGTCCAGCCAAAGAACAGAAAGAAAAATAACATGAAGAAAATCAATAGATTATGGAACCCCAGTCTCTTCCTCACTCTGTTTCTAACAGGAAATGAGAGGTTTGGCTCCACCAAATGCTCCTGTCCTGTGTCGCCTCCCACTTGCCCAACACAATGGAGCCAACTGATCATGAACTGGGACTTCCAAACTGTGAAGCAAAATTAGCATTTTCTCTTTATAAATTAGTCAATTATCCTAAGTATTTTTTTGTTTTAGTGACTAGAAGCTAACAGAATTTATCACCAAGTATCCCATGTTTTTATCCTATTATAATCTATCTCTTGTTTATTATTAATCTCACTCTATAATTCATGCTGTCCTTGAACTCACTATGTAGCCCTCGCTGGCCTTAAACTTGCAGCCATCCTCCTGCTCCAGTCTCCCAAGCACTGGAGTTATAGGCATGCACCACCATGCCTGTCTAAAATTCATTTTTTATGTTGATATTAAATCCTGCAACCTTGGTAAATTCACTTACGATAGGCAGCAGGTTTTTTTAGTAGAATTTTGTTTTGTTTTGTTTTTGCCTTGGCAAATGAGGCTAAAATCTATAAGTATTAACACATACTATTAGTGAGAAAATAAATTGTATTTGAAAATGAAACTGTTGACATATTTTTGGAAAGCATTTTGATAACATCTATTAAAATTTGAATGTGTGCGCATGTGTGTGTGTGTATGTATGTTTGTAACTTCAGTAATCTCACTGCAAGGAATCTGTTTCAGAGCCAGTATAAAGACATACGTGCATTTTTTTTTTTTGGTTTTTTTTTGGTTTTTTGAGACAGGGTCTCACTGTGTAGTTGAGACTGACCTGGAACTCACTGTGTAGCCCAGGTTGGTCTCAAACTCACATCCATCCTCCCACCTTAGCCTCTAAGTGCTGGGATTACAGGCGTGAGCCACCACACCCGGATCTCGTGCAAATATTTTGATTTCGATCTTCATCTGTAATAGCAGAAATCTGGAAATGAGGGGCTGATTCTCATTAGGTCAGTGGGTAGGTGATGTTGTGTTACCCTTCGTCTATAATGGCTTGGATGGATTTCTCAAACTAATAAGAAAAACCTATTTCAGAAAAAGACTATGTAGTACATCAATATTATTTCATTTTCAGAACTGACGGTATAAATGCTGAAAACTAAAAATGTTTAAAGAGGAGGAGGCCCAACGCGCGGGCCCAGGCCCGGACCGGCTCCCGCACTCCGTGCTGCTGCTCCTCGCTCAGGCCTCGGGGCCCTCGTCCCACAGCTCGAAACTCCGGCCGGCGGTGCAGCTTCAGGAAGCGCGGTCCAGCGCCACGGCGAACTCCCCGGGGCAGCCAGACCTGCTGGGCATGCAAAGCTGAAAGCAGGTACAGAGGAGCTTTTTACAAAACCAGAGAAGATCGGAGAGAGCTCTTTCGGCGAGGTGTTCAAAGGCATTTGGTTGCCACAAAAATCATTGATCTGGAAGAAGCTGAAGATGAGAGAGAGGACGTTCAACCAGGCGCACAGCGCCGTCAGTGTGACAGCCTGTGCGTGACCAAGTGTTACGGATCCTTTCCGAAGGGTATGAAACTGTGGATAATAATGGCCTGTCCGGGTGGCGGCTCCGCAATGGATCCGCATGAAGGGAAACGTGGAGGGCCTTGATGATCTGCGTTCAAAGAAGATCCATAGAGATATTGAAGCGGCCGATGTCCTGCTGTCTGCACACGCAGAGGGGAAGCTGGCAGACCTCGGGGTGGGCCGTCAGCTGCAGACACCCAGACAAGAGGAACGCCTTCCCGGCACCAGGGCCATAGCACCTGCCTGGGGGGCCGCCCCATTCCGGGCTGCGACCCACGAGGGCTCTGCTCCTCGTTCCAAAGAGCAAACCCCCGACCCTGGAAGGAAACGATGAAAAGGCCCTCAAGGAGTCCTGGAGGCCTGTCTGGGTGAGGAGCGGAGCGGTGGACAGACCCACGGCGAAGCAGTTGCTGAAGCAACGACCTGACCGAGCTCATCGACAGGCACAGAGGTGGAAGGCAGAGCAGAGCCACTGCCACTCCGAGGCGGAGACAGACGGCCAGGGGTCCGGAGGCAGCGACTCTGGGCACTGGATCTGCACCTGCCGGGAGAAGGGGCCCAAGAAGCTGCTTCTGCAGCCCTCGGAGTTGGAAAGAAGTAAGATGAAAGGCGTCCCGAGAGGCCTTTCTCTCAGTGTTTATCGACACTTATGGCTCCTGTTTGCTGAGCTGAAGGAGAAGAGTCAGGGCGGGTGGGGACCTGGGGTCCAGAGAAGAGCTGGCGAAGAGGCCTGCCGGGCTCCTGCGACCCCCGCGCGTGGGCGGCTGCAGAGTCTCTAGGCGGTGGAGGAAGGCCATCCACTGGGATTCCTTTGGCCTTGGGGTCTTGTTTGTTTGTTAATTTATTTATTGGTACCAGGAATCGAACTCGTGTTCTTCCGCTTGCGAAGAAGGCAGCGGCACCACTGAGCTAAATCCCTGGCCCTCGCCCTCCTTTTTTTTTTTTTTTCTTTTTTATTGAGTTCATTGGTACATTTTAGGTATACAGTACAGTTACATTCATCATTGGGATCTTGTACCTCTACATGACAGGTCTTGGTTCTCATTTTTTCCCCTTATCCCTGCCCTCCCTTCACCCCTGCCTCCCCTCCCCATTTTCAAACACTTTCTTTCCATCTTTTCATTTTCTCATATTTTTTTCTTTTCCCTTATTCCCTTTCCCCTACCTTTCCCACTTTCCCTATACTTTTAGCCTCTTTCTTCCTATTTCACATTGTTAATTATCTCATTAGAATCTGATGTACTATTATAGTTTTTCACACCAGTGAAACTATTCGGTATTTACACGTGTGTGACTTATTTATTTCACTTAGGAGCATATCCTCAATATGTCCATGGAGTGCATCCATTTTCCTATGAATGGCTCTAATTTCTCATTTTTATGGCTGAGTAATATTCCATTTTATAGAAAAACCACATCTTCTTTATCCAGTTTTCAACTGCTGGGCAAAAGGGCTGTTTCCATGTTTTAGCTATTACAAACTGTGCCACTATAACCCAGTAATTTGGGTTTTATTTTGTATTTGCAGGGATTGCCATTAACAATAATTCCCCTCTTGCGGAACACTCCCCTTTGTACCTAGACAAATGCCAATTTTCTCTTATTTACCCTACATTCTTTGGGTACACATAGAAGTTGATTTCCTAGCAGGTGCATGCCTGTAATCCCAGCACATGGGAGGCTAAGGCAGGAGGATTGCTGTGAGTTCAAGACCAGCCCTGGCTATAGAGTGAGTTCCAGGTCAGCCTCAACTACATAGTGAGACCCTGTCTCAAAAAACAAAACAAAAAGTTTATTTCCTTTTTCATTGATGGTACTATTTCTTTGTGTTTAAATTGTATCATCTGTTGCCTCATGAAGCTTTAAATTATTATTTTAAATTTCTCCCGGATGATGTGCTCTCGTCTCACTTTTGTTTGGCTTCGTGCCACTGCCCATCTGTGCCTGATGCCTCGTCCTCTCCAAAACAATTTTCCATTGCACCTTGTAGTAGAATCTGCATGTCATCTTGTCCACCTAGAAGTGTCTGGATGCTTACACAAATAAATTTCATAACACACTTAAAAAATGTTTAAAGAGCTTTTCCTCTTCAATGGCAACTACTTTACTTGCTCTACAACTTTGTCTCCTGAGAAGTATGCGCAGTCTGAACAATCCATTAGTTCTTCAAATTTGCATTATGGGCCTGCAGATGTAGCTACTTATTTTTTAATTAAATTTGTCAGATCCTTTTATAACTTACTCAAAACAGCCCAGTAACATGCAACAATAAATTTATTTAACCTCTACTCACTTAAAACAAACAATGGGACTGGAGGTGTAGCTCAGTGGTAGCATACTTCTATACATATATAAGGTCCTTCATTCCACCTCCAGCACAGGAAAAAAAAAACTGTATTTATTCTCTTGTTTATTTTTATTGTTATACAGTAAAGATTTTGTTGCCCTTAAGAAAAATGCACAAACACTTTTGCTTCAAAGTCAAATAGAAGGGTATTATGGTTAGGTCTTCTTCAAGGCCACTACAGCACACCAGGGTGTCTTCATAAAGCCTGACATATGAAAGGAATGATTTACAGCATGTTCCTGGAGCAACTAGCATCCACCCAGAGAACCTGGGCCATAAAAACTACCCCACCAAACAAGCTAGTTTTACATAGTCATTAACTGCAGAGAACATGGCTTATTTTCTTACAGTGAATCATTTAAAACATCAGTAAGGAGGAAAGCCAGAAGCAGTGACAGAACTTCCCACAGAGCTGCAAGCTGGTACTAATCATCAGGCTCAGAGAGGATGCACTGGGAAAATAGACTGGTTATGTCTTCCTCCTTCTATTTTTTAAAATCTATAATTAAAATGAAACTTTTTAATTAATTTATTAATTTTAACCTAACACTCTTACCCAAAATATTTTTATTCTGTTATGGCATCTTCAATTCCTACCATTGGACTCAGCTCTTACAAATGCTTTTCTCCATTTTCCCATCTTTCACCATGAGCCAAAGAGTCCCTCTAGGAATAAATTGCAAATTAGAACTAAGTGCATTCTTCATAGAAAGGAACTTCTCCATCAATTCCAGGCTACTAGGTAATCTTATAAATGCTCAAATTATTAGAAATACCTACTGGGATAATATGCAAGGTAAACCTTTGGCCTAGTAATCAAAGCTAGTATGGTTCCCACTGTGAAGGAAATCTACAATAAAAATTTTATTCAGAGTTTTCATACATTTGAGTAACACAGCCAGCTACTTTCAATAAATACGGTAGCTTAAAAATGAATATTTCCACACGCAATATATGAAATAGGAAGAAAAGGTTCAAAGGGAAAGGGGAAGTGAAGGGGAGGAAAGAAGGAATGGAATTAATATGAAAAACGGAAACAAAGTCTTTGTAGATAGAGAGGGGTGGAGGGGTTGAAGGGAGGGCAGGGGAATGGGGTAAAAGAAGATACATAAAGATACAAATCTCCAATGATGAAAGTCACTACATTGTATACCAAAAATGCACCAATAAAATTGATTTTAAAAATAAAATAAAATAATGTGAACATTTTTAAAAAATGAATATTTCCTAGGCCAGGGATTTAGCTCAGTGGCACTCATCTGCCTTGTAAGCACAAGGTCCTGAATTTGATCCCCAATATCGCCAAACAAAAAAAGAATATTTCTTTAAATATATTATAGGTTTTACTTAAACTTTCTAAATCCTTCATCCATTCAGAAGGAAAGCTCCAAATATTGTTGAAATCAATGTATTTTGTCTCTAATGTAATAAATATAAATACAATCTGATTAAAAATAGCGTTTGCAGTATTAGTCACATATAAGAATCTATGATTTGGTGAAGAATGGCATAGATAGAGCCAGCCGTGGTGGCACATGCCTGTAATCCCTGCACTCAGGAGGCTGAGGCAGGAGGATCGCTGTGAGTTCGAGACCAGCCTGGGCTACATAGTGAGTTCCAGGTCAGTCTCAACTACATAGTGAGACCCTGTCTCAAAAAAACAAAACAAAACAAAAAAATAGAATGACATAGATAGATAGATCTAAAGATGGATAGATAGATAGACAGACAAAGAAAGACAGAAAAACAGAAAGACAGACAGACAGACAGATGACAGATTAATAGCAGTTTCTGAAATTCAACCCAGACTCTCCCCAGGGTATTGAGAATGGAATTATGGGTGTTACAAATTTAAAGCAGGGTGCATCTAAAAATAATGTATATTGGACATATTTTACCAAAAAAATTCTAAGAACCAGAAGCTATGTTTTTGACTTTGGGTTATCAAAGCACACTATCTAGGATACTATCTAGGATTATAGTTCATTTTTTAAAAAGCAACATCGGATTATGTCTCTGAGTCAAACTAGGAACTCCTGCCCTTCCCAATTGATGTTGGGCTTCAAAACGACCGTGAATTTATGTAAAATTGAATCAAACTTTCTTTGGTGCCAGCTCCCAGATTTCTTTTTTGGTAGATCACCTATATGAAAATAAATATACCTGTCTATAGTTAAATATTAGGAAAAACAGCAATTATGATAAATACCATGCTGTTTAATATTTGGAATACTTTAAAAATTGGGCTTTTAGCTTAGCCCTAGGATCCTCATCCAATTCCAGGGAGTTCTGCTTGACTGTTGTCGGGGCGAGGAGGGAAGATTCGGCATCCCTAGCACACATCTCACTTGAGCTATTCACGGCTGTAAAAAGGTGAACATGCCGATGGATGGATAAACACACTGATGCATACATAGATGAATATTCTATCATAGGTGACCCTAGGGGTGAATTGATCACGATAAATTAATTTAAACTGAGGCTTTAAAGTGCTTCTGCATTGCAACCACATCATAGAAAGACAATTTCAACTGCTTTCATTTTGCTTTGACACAAACTGGTTTTCTTATGTCTTTCCTATTTTTGTTGATGTCATAATTTCCCCCAGATTGACAGGGTTCTAAATTTATTAAAATTTGGCAAAGTCTCTGAACTTCACGTTTCTATATTACACACCTTGTGTCAGTTGCTACTGTTGTGGTTACACATTCTGAATTTTAAAGTCTCGAATACGATCACAGTCAGTCATTATCAGAGGCTCTACTTAAATATTCCATCAGCAGGAACTCATGGTTTCTTGGCCCTGTTGCACTGGGTCTGTTGTGGCACAAAAACATCATGGCGTAGGTGGCCTGTTTACTTCATAGCAGCCAGGTAGCAATGAGAGAGTCAGGGTCCCAATTTCTCTGCAAGAGCATGCTTCCAGTGACCTAATTTCCTTCCATTAAATCCCACCTCTTAAATTTTCCACCACCTCCCAAGAGAACAACAGGCTAGTGACCAAGCCTTCAACACATGGGCCTTTGAGGGTCGTTCAAGATGCAAAATATAGCAGATGACCATTTGGCTTCTGTAGGAAGGACATGGACATAGGATTTAAGACATGTAGCCTTCTAATCCCTTTATGAAACTCAATGAAAAATAAGCACCCAGGGATTCTAAGGATAAGCACTGAGGACGGTGATGACTAAACTAAAGCAGCTGTACAACATGGTGCCAGAGAGTTGAAGATAATCAACCTTGCCCTTCCCAATTCATAAATCTTAGAACCTTTTGCCTCTAGTGTGAGCTTTTTGTCTAAGGCCACTATGTTCTCTCTCACTTCATGCATCCACAGTGATTCTCACCAAATTACACTTGCATGTACCTCCCCTGCTACGTCACCCTCTCCTTGCCCACTGCCAGTGAAGCAACTTTAATATACATTAGAGTTTTGTTTTCTTGCTCTAAGAAAAATGTGCTGACATTGTATATACAATTGCATTCAAAACCTAGGTTCTGCTACTTTAAAAGTGGTCGTGTGGTTGTGTCATTTTCTTCCCTTGAAGGACTTTTACCTCCGCAAACCATATGGCAAAGGGACATGATAACATGAGTCACAGCACTCAGGGGAATAAACGTCCAGACAGGAAGACAGTCACAACAGCTCCAGAGGCTGGCAGTTTCTGGGCTGCTAAAGTAGAATGCTTTTTTCCCTTTACCTATGTAAACCACAGCTACTTGTGTGGTTGGTGTGTAGCTTAAGGCCACAGCTCTCCTGTCACGTGATCTCATAGAGAGCTGGAGCTCTTCCAGTAGCAGGTGCTAACGGTCCCTGAAAACCAGCTTTTTAAAAGAAATTGAAGTGTCCAAAATGATCCAAGAGTGATATGCTTTTGAAATTGAAAGAAAACTATGTTTTCCAGGAAATTGCTATCAAAGTTCAAGAGATTCACGTATACAAGCAGAACTCAATTAACTACTCACCATTAATTGCTATGGAGCCCCTACTATGTTCCAAGGCTGATGCACCTCCATGCCTACTTAAATTCTGTTGTTCCTCTAAAGTCACTATCTTAGAAAATCCCTTTCTTCCTTCCTTCTTTCCTTCCTTTCTTCCTTCCCTACGTCACTTCCTGCTTTTACACATTCTGATAACACTATGTGTCTCTCTTTCACAGCTCTTAACCATGGCTATATTTTAGATTATTTATGCTACTCTTTGATTAACATCAGTCTCTTTCACTAAGCTATAAACACCAGAACAAGGACTGTGGTTTCTGCCGTGTCCACAGTGCCTAGAAGACACTCAGATGTTTGTCAACAAATACAAGTCCTTATGTTGCCTGCAGTCTTATCTGCTCTGGCAGTAATAACTCAGCTGATCTGACTTAGAATCCACTGAGATAAAATGAATCAGTGTTAACTAGATGCTGAGGTGTGTATTTCTTCCTTTTGGGGACATAAATTACCCCAGCTGTGAGCTGGTAAGCCAGCTCTCCAAACAAACAAATAAATAAATCACCTTACTTGTATTGTTAGCCAGATTCCATGTTGTAAATACTCCCACCACAGCCAACTTCAAACTGCCAACAAAAAGTCACAGAACCTGAGCTGGGAGGAAATGCACACAATCAGCTTTCACAAGCCAGTCTGAACCAGCATTAGCATACCACTGCCTCCTACTCACGGGTTTTCTTAAATATTGCACCTCTGCCACAGTTTATCATAACTGTAGACACAAAAGCAGTCCACGCCGCCTTTTATCTTGTAGTACCATGTCATTAAAGACCCCATGAAATAAAGTCTCAATCAATTGATTTACCAGGAAAAGCCAAAATTACTGGGAGTGGAATGTTATTTATTAAAATCTGCATGGGATTGAGATTATAGTTTAATCCTGTTTGGTAGAACACATGTTCATATTTGAACTCTGGAGGAAAAAAAATGACTGATAATATTGGTTCTTACTTTAGAATATTACATGTGGGTTAAATAAGGTTTACTCTGTATTGACTGGGAAGCTAAAAATTCTACTTAATATGGAGCTACAAAATGAAGACTTGAAGGACTTCATGTAAGAATTTTTTTTCCAGTCCTAATGACTGAACTCAAGGCCTTGCACACACTAGGCAAACACTCTGCCTTTGAGTTGCACTCCTGTCCTCTTAGTAGGACTCTTTTTGCTCTAGTCTCTATTCCTGAAATTCCTGAAATTCTACCATTAGTAGTAGGTTAAAAAAAAAAAATCCTTAGGGCTTCAAAGCCATTGTAAAAATGAGTATTTGCATGATCAGTTGCCATTTTAATCCTTTATTAGCCAACACTTACTGTAAATAAGAGTAAGAACCCGTAGAAACAGGGTTGGTGGACCCAAACAGATTGGAGCAGAGGTTGCAGAATCTGTTATAATTTGTTATAATCTGTTTTAGCTGGGCATGGTGGCACATGCCTGTAATCCTAGCACTAGGGAGACTAAAGCAAGAGGATCGGCCTGAGTTTGAGGCCAGCATGGGTGGGCTACACAGTGATTTCAAAGCCAGCCTGAATTACATAGGGAGACCCTGTCTCAAAAAATTCTCTATTTTATACTATTTTATCTATGCCAAATCTGGAGAGCTACTTCTCTTTAGGTTTTTGTAATGCCTAATATTTTATTTTGTAGTCATGAGATTATGTTAACATTTATGGAACATTTACATTTAATGACAAATCTATAGAGGTTAGAAATTTAGATTTAAAACATGGTTTAGCTTTCTCACAACTTTTATACAAATACAACTAAAAGATAATAATATTGATTTTTTTGCCAACTAAAATCATCAAAATCTAATTATCTAAATGACTTTTCTTTTTTTAGTACTGGGGAACGAACCTGGGAGCACCCTACCACTGAGCTACATCCTCAATCCTTTCTTAAATTTTTTTTTTAATTTTGAGATCTGTTGCCCAGGTAAGACTCAAATTTGGTAGTCCTCCTATGCTAGAATTACAGAAATGTGCTATCATACCCAGGTGGAGTATTATTTTCTTTAAAACATTTGCCTTAGCAACCTCTGTAAGTATTATAATGCAACTAACATCTTCCTTGGAGCCTGTGGTAGTCCCCAGATTGGCCAGTCTTCAACACTGGAGATCTGGTGTTGCTGGATATAGCCAACATCACAAGGAGCCAAGTGTCTACTGTAGCATGGGTGTTAGTTAACCTCAGGGAACAGGCTGGAATAGACGAGGCCAGCTCCCGGGACTGGGGTATGTTCTCCCAGCACACTCAAAGGACTAAATTCAATGTATTTCACACTTCCAAATCCCTTACACAGTTTTGCCACAAGTAGCTACTCAAAGCATCTTCTTCTAATTAACTACAAATTTATGAAACAAGACCTCTGTGAAAGATCTTAAGATTGAGAACGTATTATATAATAGGCATGAGACCGAAGCAGCAATGGGGGCAGATGTGACAAGAAAGGCTTTGATGTTGATAGAACAGCAAACTGGAAAATATTCATTCATCCTTCAGAACCTCAAATCCACCCACACTGGAAATTGTCACTAACGTATTCTTGCCCAGGAATAACACAAACCCCAGTTTGTAAAGCTTGTGTTTTTCTTTTATCCTTACAGTAGAAAGAGGTCAAAGGGGAAAGAGAGAGCAACTTACAGTTTTATCAGAAAAGATTGAAATGAATTAGTACTTTACTGGGCAAAAAACTAATTCAGGCACAAAGACTCTAAGAAGTGACACAGATCAAATTTTAAACTAGGTAGAAAATCATTGGTCCACTGATAAGCCATATTTCTATCAGGAGAGCCTCTCAGATGGGAAATTATCTTATTTCCATTTTGAGAGATCTCACTATTCACTTAGTTGTAATGCTTGGCTTGCAATAAAATCTTCTCAGTAAGATGTATTTCAGAAGTAATAAATGTATCTCAGTAGTACAGTGTAGCATAGTAGCATCTACTTTATGACAATTTCCTTGGGCGGGGGTCCATAAAGATTTGGTGCATGTTTTGAAAGAAAATATGTATCACTGTGGAAGCAGAATAAAGCTCCCCAGAGGTATCCAACTCCTAATCTTTAGGTCCTGAGATTACATTAGTTTACAGGGCAAAAGGGATTCCGCCGATGTGGTTAAGGTTAAGGACCTTGAGACAGGGAAAGGGATTTTGACCTGATTACATGAGTCCCGAAAAGCAGAGAACTCTTCCTAGCTAAAGTCAGGATCAGAGTTAGCTGCCTGTACAGCAGAAGGGTTACAGATGTGATTAGGAGTCAAAAACTGTTGCTGGCTTTGAAGATGCAGGAAGGGGCTCTGAGCTAAAGAATGTAAGCAGTTCTTTAAATAGTGGAAATGGCAAGGAAGCAGTCTACTCTGGAGCTTCCAAAATGGAACCTGGCCCTGCCAATGTCTTCATTTTAGCCCACTGAAACCTGTCTGGCTTCTGACCTCTAAAAGTGTAAAATAATAAATGTGTGTTTTAAGCCACAAAATTTGTATAAATTTGTTATGGCAGTAATGAGAGAACCGGTATATCAAATACATTCCATACTGATTTGTTTTCAACCTTTTCTTTATTCACACTTAACTACTTTTAAAAGACTTCTCCTATGGCAATTAAACTCAAGAGTAACAACACCGCGTATTCAAGTGAATCAGTCATAATATAAACAATTATTTCCAAGTTTATGTATGTTCAGACAATGACGACTACAGTACATCTGCCATCTCACCCACAATGACTATAGGATAGTAAGATGCACTCCAATTTCAGAAACTTTATCATATAATGGTTTTTATTTTTTTATTGAGTGCGTTTTGTGTGTGTGTGTGTGTGTGTGTGTGTGTGTGTGTGTGTTTTGCTGGGGGTGGAGCCCAAGGCCTTGCACATACTAGGAAAGAACTCTATCCCTGGGGTACACCCCTAACCTATGTTCTCCCTTTGAAGAGCACCCCACTCAAGAAATATTTAAAATGTCTCCTAGGAACAATAGACTAAAGGTGACACCTATGTATAATAGTCTTGTTCACTAACCGTGGAGTTTCTCTGATTGTTACAAGGAATTATATATTTCAATAAAACAACTTTTATTTAAATAAAACAATTTTTGAAGCAAAAGAAAATGTGAACAAATAGAATGTGTGACACAATGGAAGACAGGGATTGGGCTCTCCCGTTCCGCGCACACCCCCACCCCCGACTCCCACCACTTGCACTGCTTTCTGCCTTTATGAGTCCCAGCTTAACCTGTCAGTTTCTTTTGTTAGCAGAAAAAACGCGTTCATCATTAGGGCCTTGGCACGCTCTTTGCCTCTGTTCTCTGCTCTTTCACCTATGTCTAGCATGCCCCAAATCTTCCCATGTCTGTTTTCCTTTCTCACTGTGGAGCCCAGTCCTAATGCTCAATTATTTTAATAGTCTCCTAATGATTCTAACCCTGGCTGCTGCTTCTTCCCAGTAAAGTCTTACCCACAAAGTCTTTTCTTTGCTTTTCTTTTTCTTTTTTGGTACCAGGGATCGAACTCGGGTCTTTGAGCTTGAGAGGCAGGCGGCGGCACCACTGGGCTAAATCCCTGGCCCACACACATCTTTTCTGATAGACATCCTCCCCCAAAACTTTTAATCATTCCTAACTTTTACTTAAAAGTGCAAACCTCTTGGTCTGGTACACAAGGCCCAGAGCAATGATGATCCCGACCAAAGGCACCATAAACCCAGTGTGTCTGTACTGAGACCGTGCCTTCTTTCTGTCCTCCTCTGTGAAAGTCTAATTTTAAATTTCCTCAGAACAAAGCACAAGAGTCAACTTCTCTACGAATCTTTTTATCAACAGACCTAGTCCTTGATGGTTGCTCTGACCCCTGTGTCATGTGTCAGTTGCATCTCTGGTTTTCTGATGTATCTACCTATGTGCCCTAAATCATGCCCATTGTTAAGGGTCATAGAAATCTTCCAAAGCTTTATATTATTCTTTGACATTATGCTTACCTCTGTATTAGCAATTCGCTAATGTATTTCACTTGAAATAATTACATTCCCTTCAAGTAACCTGTACAAGTCCTGTTCACCACCTTTCAAAAGTCGGCTCAAATTTAGTTCTCTTTCCTTCCTCTCCTCTCCTCTGCTCCTCTCCTTTTCTCCTCTCTCTCTCTCTCTCTCTCTCTCTCTCTCTCTCTCTCTCTCTCTCCCTCATTTTCTTTTTCTTTTCTACTGGCAATTGAACCCAGAGCCTTCACACTAAGCTTCATCCTTAGCCCCTCTTCTAATTTTTATTTTAAAACAAAGTTTTGCTAAGTTGTCCAGGCTGAGTTCTAACTTGTAATTCTCCTGCCTCAGCCTCCCAGAGTGCTGGGATTACGGGCCTGTACCACCACCCCTGGCCTCAAGTTCTTCAGATAAGGCATTTATTGTATTTTTTTTATAGTAGCATTCTATTCCTGCCACATACAGAGTGTGTAGCCTTGGGACATAACCTTACTCAGTCCCTAAAAACATCAATTTCCTCATTTGCACAATGGAGAAAAATGTATGAGAAGGAGCCTAATAAAGTGCCCAGCACATAATAAGTTCTCATTAAATGTTTATTCTTTACATATTTTCTATAAGCTACCATCCCATCCCTTTCCCTGACACTCTGTCCATGTATACATAAAGGCGACTTGTTATATTAATTTTTTCATCCCCACATTCCTGTAATTCTAACCTTTGGGATGCCTTGTTGCTCACCACAATGACCACAATTAATGATATGCTATCCAGTTGACAGACATCCCACGGGCTGGGCCCTGTTAGTGGCATATTGAAGGAAAACCCTGTCATTTTTCGATCGGGAACCTGGTATTTTCCATGTGTAATAACACCTGCCTCCTCAACAAGGGTTTGGCGAGGTTCAAATGAATAAACCATCTGAATTTAATACATGTTTTAAAGCATTACAGTACATGTTCTTATTCCCCATCCTCACTAACTACTTTGTGTCCATCTAGCTGTTTTCTTCAGTGCCATAAAAGAAGTCATAACCATCGTCAAGGATCAATTTGTTCATTCGCTTCATTGACAACTATTGTTCGTCTGTTATAGGGAGAGGAGCTGTGCTAGTTACCTGAAGGGAGGGAATACAAAGATGTAACACATCGACCCCCAAAACATTTCATATTATCCTTTCTTCCTTCTCATTTTTCACCGTAAGCCATCCTGTTTATCAACTGAACGTCTTCTGTGTACGCGCATGAGACAGGATGGGGTGGGGAGCTGTGTAGGTGACACTGAAGGGGACTCGTGTGTGTGTAGATGACAAGACCTGCTGTACCATGTAAACCACAAGGACTCTATTTGTAGGGTAGTGAATCTTCTAGAGATGAAAAGTCTCAGACCCAGAAAGTAGTGCCAAACTACGAAAAATCCGGAGGCAGAAGAAAACCACTGAAGAATATTCTTTTAAAAAAGGGGAAAAAAATGTATACCTCTGACCACATATCATTATGACTCATAGTAAAATGGTCCTTGGTGATTCACTGCTACTTATTTTTCTTTAAGCGTGATAATTATCTTTACTGCTTAAATTAAGCTTTTCTTATTTCCAAAAACAATTTTTAAAGCCCTTGAGGCTTTGTTGGATTTTTATTCCATTGTTTAATGTAAATAAGATTAAATACTCTGAGCCTTTCAAGTCTAACATGAGACTTTTGTAATATACTTTTGTAATACAGGATGCATTCTGAGTTTCCATTCTAGGTCACTTTTTGAAAGAATGAAAAGATTTCTTTTAAAGTTCTTCTTAGCTTTATATAAAGTAGAACATTTGAAGACAATAATGCTACCTCCATATATTTCAGACACAGAGCACTTAAAGGTAAGCAAGGAAACAGCTAGAAGGAGGGCAGAAAAATTCTTAGATATTTTCACTTTACTAAAACGAGTAACTATTTCAAAAACCACTATCAATGTAATTGCAAATGAGTTTTGACATATGCATGATTATGGTTATATTTTAAGTGAAAACAGCCTGGCCTGGGCTGGGAATCTTCTGAAACATGAACCGCGTCAGCTATTCTCACTACTACATTTGTTCTTTAATAAGTTAATTCATCTGATAGGAAGACTGGATGCAACTGAACTCTCCATTCAATAATTGAGTAATATTTTAAAATTCTAATCATTTCTAAAGAAGAAAATAACCTACCATACTGTAAAGAGTAGCAAAAGCATAGGCACGTAGAGTTTGTATAGTATATTATTTATACCTGTCGGTCCAGGCAGGGATACACAGCAGAGCTTTGTGTGATGCTACAAAGGCATTAAAAGACTAATGTTCAACTGAATTAATGTGCTAAAGCAATAATTAGTCCACTTTTTAAAAATTTTAGAAAATATCTGTTCACATTCTCATGTGTCTGGAACTTTTTTTTCCTTGCAGTGCTGGGCATCAAACCCAGGGCCTCGTGCATGTTAGGCAAGTGCTCTGCCACTGACCTGCCACTGAGCTATGTCCTCAGTCCTTAAAATATAACTGAAGGAAACAGGATCTTAGACATTAGGACATCATCACATTGAGAGTTAACTCTAGATTTTTTCATTTTATTTTATTTTACTTTGGTACCAGGGATCAAACTCAGGACCTTGTGCTTGTGAGACCGGCGGTAGAACCACTGAGCTAAATCCCCAGCCCTCCAGGTTTGTCCCTGATTATGATGTTGGCCATTTTATTTTTCTTCAATCTCTATAATTACAGAATGCTGGTGAAAAACATTTAAGTAATGTACTTATAACACTTATGCATTTAATAGAAAATACTTTCCAATGTCTCCTGTCAGCCAAGGAAGGGTGAATTTGGTAAGATTGCTGATTCTGTTTTTTAGATAGTGTAACCAGGTAACAACAGGCATAAGTTAGTTCAATATATTTGCAGGAGAAGTACAGACATGCCTAAAAGGAATCACACAAGTGCAAAATTTGAACAAGTACAATACTAGTTCTGTCAATGGGCACCATCAGAAGCACTAAATCCTCCCAACAAGTGTGGAGGTAGGCATTATTATTTTTTCATTTTACAGATAAGGAGGCTGGAAGGTGGAGAAGTTAAAGCTAAGGTCCACGCAATTAGTATGTAAAGGACCTGGTATTTGAATTCAGCATTCTGCAATTTAAACTTCCAAACAGCAAGGATTGTTTTAAACAACTATTTGCTTTACTATTTTTTAAAAAATGTAGTGCACTATGTTTATACACATTTATGGAATGTTTACAGAGCAGAATTACAATGACCATGAAAAATTTTTGGTCATTATAGTTTAGTGGGTCTTTCTTTGTCAGCCACACCAGTAGATCACTGCCTCCAAAATAAACCAAAGCCACTGCCTTTAATTGATGTTTACTGGGGAGGTTTGAGCTTCAGTGAATTAAACAAACTGGAAATAGCACTATGTCTTTTTCTACAGCTTAGAAGTTGGGTAACCTTGGATAAATCAACAAGCTTACTGAATCTCAGATTTTTCATCAATAAAATATGGATAGTTAACAGCCTGAGAAAGAAGTTGTGAGGATTGGAGACAACGTGAACAAAATACTACAGTAAGTAATAGTAATGATGCAGTTCCTCTATGCTGGTAACCATTATTAATATTCTCATTAATTCCAAGCATACCTCCAGACAATGGAATGAACAAAATTGAAGCGCAGGCCTCTAGATCTCTAATCTACCTGTCAGACATTTATTGTTATACTTATCTATCATAATTGGGATAAAGTAGCACCAGGGATCTAGCTCAGTGGTTCGGCTGCCTGCCTTGTAAGTGCAAGGTCCCAAGTTCTATCCCCGGTACCAAACAATAATAATAATAATAATTAATAATAATAACAATAATACTAATAATAATTGGAGTAAAGTAAATAATTTATATTCCTCTAATAGCACCATCATGCTTTCAATGCACACTACTTTGTAAGTTCTCTTTTAAAGCCTGATTGTTTAACTAATTTTTGGGATGTTATAGAAGAACAAAGCAATTTGGTGTTTCTGATTAAGGTTCTCTTCTGACACAGCATTAGGATTACATTCACTATGGAAAGCAGATGTTATTCTATCAAAACCACACAAATGCTATCAGGGCGGTTCCCTCAGAAGACACTTACTGGCAAAAACTTCTGACAAGTACTACCAAAAAATTTAACATTTTTCACTTACAGGAGTTTAAGGCAGAAAACTTAGACATTAAAACGGAAAAGGGTAAAAGTAAACATCTCCAGAAATGCCATCACTGTGAAAAGCACAGGCCAAAGAAAAAACAAGGGGGTCATTTCAAAGTCTATGCAATATTTGTAATTTGCATTTTATTTCTATAAGAAACATCTTTCATGGCGTTAAATATCCTTGTACAGAATTACTTTAAAAGGCTACGGTATATGGAGTTCTATTGCATATGTACATAACTTAGTTAACAACATATCATAGTTTACAATGTTTTCACTATTATAAGAAATATTGCTAGAAAGATTCCAGTGCACAGATATAGTTAAAATTCTTAGGATAAATTCTGGAAGTGGAACAATTTTAATGGTTTCCAGGGTGTTCCTGGCAGTGAATTAACCTTGCAACAATAAATACCATCACTAAACACAGCCTTTGTCCATTTGCCATTTTCTTTTCAAATCAGTGGAGTAAGAAGAGTTATTCAATAAATGGTGGTATGATAAATAATAGATTATTTTTTATTCATTAAGCTTACTGGCACGCTTAGGTATATAACATGATGACACTCATCATTGGGAATTTGTGCCTGTATATGATGTATCTTGGGTCTTATTTTTTTCCTCATTCCCCTCCCCTCCCTTCAACCCCTCCAACCCTCCCTAGTTGCAGACTTTGTTTCTGTTTTCTCTTTTTCTCATATTTATTCCTTTCCTTTCTTTCCTTTCCTCTATGCCTCCCACTTTCCCTTCCCCTTTGGACCTTTAAATAATAGATGTTTTAAACTCTGTACTTCTTTGGTTATTGTTACCCAATTTTTAAACTATTTGATGCTTTATTTCATTCTTTTATGTCATTCCTCTTCATGTACTTCATTACTTTTATTTTGGACATTTTTCCCATCTAGATTCACACTGTGGAACCTCTTTGTCATATATGAAGCAATATTAATCCCTTCTTCTTCTTCTTCTTCTTCTTCTTCTTCTTCTTCTTCTTCTTCTTCTTCTTCTTCCAATTTTTAAACTATTTGATGCTTTATTTCATTCTTTTATGTCATTCCTCTTCATGTACTTCATTACTTTTATTTTGGACATTTTTCCCATCTAGATTCACACTGTGGAACCTCTTTGTCATATATGAAGCAATATTAATCCCTTCTTCTTCTTCTTCTTCTTCTTCTTCTTCTTCTTCTTCTTCTTCTTCTTCTTCTTCTTCTTCTTCTTCTTCTTCTCTTCTACCTCTTCCTCTTCCTCTTCTTCTTCTTCATATCTTCTCCTCCTCCTCCCCCTGCTCATCCTCTTCCTCCTCCTCTTCCTCTTCCTCCTTCCTCCTTCCTCTTCCTCCTCCTCCTCCTTCTCCTTCTCCTCCTTCTTCTGGTAAAGGGGATCAAATTTAGGACCTTGCACTTGTAAGGCAGACATAGTGCCACTGAGCTAAATCCCTGACCTTTTTTTAAAAAAATTTTTAAGTTTTTTTTTTACCAAAAGTATCCTCAAGGTTTTAATTTTATGTAATTTAATCTGCTACCTTTGACACCAAACTTAGAAACTGTTACTCTACCCTCTACCCTAAGATTGTAAAAAAAAATTATCAAGGATTCTCTGACATAAAGGTTAAAAAACATATCACTTCTAGATCTGTTGCATGTATACAAAATATTTTATCAATTATCTGTTAATAGATAATTGGTTTATTTCTATCTTTGCTGATTTGAATAATGTAGCTAATGAGCATCGGTGTATAAATATCTCTTTGAGTTTCTGCTTTGAGTTTTGAATAGGTACATATCTAAAAGTGGGTCATATGGCAATTCTGTTTAATTTTTACAGGAACTGCTGTATTGTTTTCCAAAGCAAGTCGCACCATTTTATATTTCACTAACAATGTATAAGAGCTGCAAATTTTCCACTTCCTTGCTGACACCTCCTTTTTTCCCCAAAATAGCTATCTAATGGTTGTGAAGTGGTAACTCATTGATTGCACTTTCCTAGTTGTTAATGATCTTGAGCATCTTTTCATGTGTTGTTGGCTCTTTCTCTCTGATTCCTGGCTGCCATGGGATGAGCATATTTCCTCCACCATGTTCTGCTGCCATGCAGTTTCTACCTTGAAGCCAGCCAACAATGGATTGAAACCATGAGAGTAAAAGTAAACCTCTTCTGCTGTAAATTTGGTATTTTGTCCCAGAGATGGAATAATCACTAAACCGGTTTTGGTATCAGAGAAGTAGGACTGTTTTATGGCTTGTATCTAGATTCCCCCAAACTCATGTGCTCAATAGGTGTGGCTTTTACAAGGTGCCTTGATCTAGGGTGTGTGAATGTGGATTGATGCTGTGATATTGAGATTAAGGATGTGTGGATTAGTACACTAATTGATTTAACATAGTTCTTGTTGTGGATAAATGGAAGCCCTGGATGTGGGTAGCACCAGTCAATAGGCTTACAGCCTGGATGGAATATAAAGGAAGAAAGAAAAGTCAGGCTGGCTATGGCTGCTACTTCTTACTGCTTGCTGCCTTATGCCTGCTATGCCATGAACTATTTCTCCTTTGTGATGCCCTGCTGCCATACTTTGGAGACAAGCAACTATGAACTGAAACCTCTACAAACTATGAGAGGAAATAAACCTTTCCTTCTTGAACTTGTGGGTGGTGGGTATTTTGTCTCAGTGATAAGAAAAGTAACCAATGCCGGGGATTTAGCTCAGTGTTTCCACTGCCTGCCTTGCAAGCAAGTGAAAGGTTCTGAGCTTGATCCCCAGTACAAAAAAAGAAACAAAAGAAAAGTAACCAAGGCAGAATATTTCTGTGACCTGACCATGTGGTTTGGACACCTTTGGAAATGGCTTGTAAAAGTTTAGAAAGGTTTGGAGATGCCAGCTAGAGAAGCCCTAGGATGCTGTAAGCTGAGCTGGATGGAAGATTCTGGTCAGAGCTCAGAAGATCATGATGCTGTTAGGAATTTAGACAGTATAGTCCAGGCTCAGGAGGTTTCAGATGTAAATATAAACTGTATTGGAAACTGGGCTATATGCCATGCATGTTACATTCTGGCAAAAACTTGCCTGAAATTTTTCCAGGTCTTAAGATTGTGTGGTTGCATTTAAAGATGATGGACTACTTATTCTGGCAAAGGAAATTTCTAGGCAGCCCAACATTGAGGCTGTGGCATGGGTATTGCTGACTGCTTTTAGCCATGTCTATATGAAAAGCAGGTGCAAACACATAATGAGTTTCCATGTGCCTCTTGAGGGCCAGGGATATAATATTATAGTTTATTCAATATTATAGTTTACTCAGTATGTTTTCCAAAAGTCTCATGTATTGGAAAGTGATAGAACCCTGGGGATCTATACTCATCCCTTGATCCTAAATGTGCTGTTAAGAGGTGGGACCTGGATGGAGGTAAGTCACTAGCAGGTCACTGACAGGGTATACTCTTTTCCCTGACTCCTCTGCTTCTCTCTCTCCTTTCTGGCTGCCATGGGCTGCACACCTTTCCTTTACCATACTTCTTTGCCTTACTATTCCTGCCTTGAAGTCGGTTGACTATGGACTGAAACCATGAACCAAAGTAAACCTTTCCTCCTTTAAGGCGTGAGTGTAAAGCATTTTGCCACAGCAATAGTAAAGTGACTACTGATAATGCAACTATTGTGATTAATGCCGCAATAAATATGGGAGTCCAGATGTCTTTTTGATATACTGATTTTCTTTCCTTTGAGTAGTTACCCTATCATGGAATTGCTGAGTCATAGGGTGGTTCTAGTTTTAATTTTTAAAGTAATTTTTATATTGTTTTCCATATGGCTGAACTAATTTACATTGCTACTAATAATGCATTGTTTGCTTTTCTTCACACTATTATTTTTGTCATACTAATAACAACCATTCTAAATGGAATAAGGAAATAGCTCACAGTTTTGATTTGCACTTCCCTATAATAATTAGCAATGTTGAGCATTTTACATATACCTGTTGGCAATTTGCGTGTCTTTAAAAAATGTCTATTTAGGTCTTCTTGCCATTTTTAATTGGATTATTTGAGGGATTTTTTCCTATTGAGTTCCTTATAGATCATAGATATTAACTCCTTCTTGGGTGTATAGTATTTTAGTCAGCTTTCCACTACTGTAACAAAATACTTCAATGATCAATTTATAAGGAGGAAAATTTTATTTTAGCTCACAATTTCAGAGGTTTCAGTCCATAGCCAGTTAGTTCCATCATTTGGGATCTGTGGCAAGGCAGTACATCATTGTGGGATTATGTGATAAAGGAAGCTACTTGCCTTGTGGTGACCAGGAGGCAAAAGAAGAAGAGAGGTAGAGGTTAGAGCTCCAATATCTCCTCTAAGAACAAGTTCTCAGTGACCTATCTTCCTTTCATTAGGCCCCACTTCTTAGAAGTTCCCTTACCTCCCAGTAAGCTGTAGCTGGCAACCAAGCTTTGAACACATTGGTCTTTAGGAGACATTTCAAATCCAAACTATAGCCTCAAGTTTGAAAATATTTCCTCCCATTCTGTATTTGTTTCTACTCTGTTGATTGTTTTCTTTGATGTGCAGAAGCTTTTCAGTTTGACATAATTGTGTTTATTTTTGCTTTTGTTTCCTGTTTTGGAGTCTGATCCTGTGCTTTTGGAGTCTGCAGCCATTTCCAATGTCCTGAAACATTTCACCCATGTTTTCTTTGAGTAGTTTCATAGTTTCAGGACTTACATTTAAATCTAGACCATTTTGAGTGGATTTTTTTATATGTGTGATATAGAGATGTAGCTTCATTCTTCCACAAGTTTATACCCAGTTTTTCCCAGCACCAGTTACTAAAGAGACTGGTCTTTCTTCTGTATGTGTCCCTAGCTCTTATGTCAAAGATCAGTTGGCTGTAGGGTTTACTTTCAGGCTCTCTATTCTGATCTATTGGTCTGTTCATCTCTTTTTATTCCAATACAAAGCTGTTTTGACTACTATTGCTTTGTAGTATATTTTAAAGGCAGGTAGGATAATACCTCTTGCTTTGTTATTTTCGATAAAGTTATTTTCTTTTGCCTATGTTTTAATTGAGATGTTTTTATTCCTTTTGAGTTAAAGTTCTTTTATATTCTGCATGTTAATCCTTCAAATTTATAAGTATTTTCCCAATGCTGTGCAGTTCTTTTTCACTCTGTTGATTCTCTGATATAGAAAAGTTTTACTATATAGATATATACTTTTTTTTTTTTTGGTACTGAGAATCAAACTCAGGAGCTTGCACTTGCAAGGCAGGTGTGGCATCACAGAGCTAAATCCCTGGCCCTGAAAAGATTTTAATATTGATGAAGTCAAATGTATCAATTTTTTCTTCTGTAGCCTATGTTGGTAGTGCCATATCTCAAAATCATTACCAAATTATGTCATGGATTTTTCCACTGTGTTTTCTTTTCAATAATTTTATAGTTTTAGCTCTTATGTCTGGATTTTTCATTCATTTTCAGCTAACATTTTATATAGTGTTAAAGAAAAAGCCCAACTTTGTTCTTTTTCCTGTAACATCATGATTTTTTAATTAGTGCAATCATCTGGCACTTTTGCCTCTGACATGGAAGGCCTACCCCACCAAAAATGAAATACAAACCTCAGTGCCTTGATGTGCTGTGATGACACAGTGACCTGAACTGCTCTGGAGCCAGTCTTCCATTGTCACACTTGTCTCTTCCTGAAGACCGCCATGCACTGGTACAAGAGCTGCTCTTTTTGTTTTAACATCTAGAGGCACCTGTTCTTTGAAGTGGGTGTCAGCAGCAGATGTGACACCCATCATCACATGACATCTGTTTTTAGTTAGTGGAAAATGCAATAAGACTTCACTTACCTGCCTCTTTGCTTAAAAATCTACAAACTTCAAATATTCTCACAATGGCTAATTATTTTTTTCTCAAATTGTTTTCTTTTTTTAAACATCACAAGACATGTTTTTAGCATTTAAAAGTAGTTTTAAATTTTTGCTATTTTAAATGGAATTAAACATAATGACATATTTTTAAATGGCATCTCACATGCCAGTTGATAAACTGGAAACATTAAAAATTCTTGGCAGTCTTCCAACTGGAAAGCCAGATGAGTGATCAATTAAAAAGGGACCTGCAGATAATAGAGCACAAAATAGTGTATTTACAAGTCAGTTAAGAGAACAAACCTGATTTTTTTGTTTGCTATTATATTCTAATTTTCTAATCATTAGCATTTGTATGGTTTTTCCAAGCTATAAATTAAGAATATATATCACATCCACTCAAAAATGTTTTCATGATTTATGCCAAATAATCAGTATCATGAAATATTATGAGATAATTTATTTCACCTTCAATATGGCTGTAATGCTCTGACACAAGAAATCAATACTCTTAATTAAATTATAGGAAGGCACGGACAATTTCTTAGTCAGCCAGCTCTATAAAACCCATTTCCCTCATTCTAAATGCTTAATATTCTACATCTCTTCCTAAACTGCCAGGAGAAACTGCAATGAGAGTTCATAATTTATGAGGCTCAATACAAAATAAAAACGCAGGGCTCCCTGTTCAAGAATTATTAAGACTTTTAAGATGGCAAAAGAAGAACATTACATCAAGTACAGAATCATGCTGAGCTTAAAGGCCTGTGCACCTGAATGGATTTCATGCCCATGGATTTGCCATTGTGTTTAACCTGATTCTGTGTTCAGTCTAGCAGATTGCTGAGGAATCACATGCAGATGCTGATTCTCAGGTGCTACCAAGAATTCATTTTCATTTTCACCTTGTTATAACCATCTTGTCCCCTTACTATTCTTCATAGCCCCTATCCTTTTTGTCTGTTAACTTTATACCTTCCATGAAACTATGCCCTAATCTCTCCCTGTCCAGCCTAATTTTAGTCATTCATCTAGAACCTACTGTAATTAATTCAGTAATAACACACATTTGTTGTTATTGTGGTTTGGATTGCTTCCAAGAACCCTGGAATCAGAATTTGAGGGTAAATAGTTTAGTTGCAAGGTATAAGCTAGTAGTAGGTAGGGAAGAGGGGAAATAATACACAAAAAGAAGGCAGCCAATAAACTGTGCATTACTAAGACAGCTATCTTAGTCCCAGAATAACTCCCCCTCCGACCATTATTTACTACCATCCCTCTCATGAAGGGCAAGTGAGTTGTAATATTTATGCATCAACAGATGAAAATCATTGGCTGAGGGCTGCTCTGTGACACAGTGTGGTACTATGGTTTGCATGCAGTTTAATCCACAGGATTCACATGTTAGAAGATTGGTTCTCCGTGTGAGGCTGTTGGATAGTAAAATGCAAGAAGTAATGCTTAGTGAGAGGTCTTTAGGTCTTGAGCGCATGCCCTTGGACAAGCTTAGCCATTCTGCAGCCTCCTTAGATTTCCTGTCTAGATCTGATCTTTCCCTCTTGAGCGCACTCCCACCATTTTGATGTCATCTAGCATGAGGTGATGCCGTAGGTGGGCCCTCACTAGAGCTTTCCCTAGGCTATTTGAACTCTGTCTCCATAACTGTGTTCTAAAACAATGTCTTTTCCTTATATGTTACCCGAAGATGGGTATTTTGCTACAATAATAAAAAAATGATTAATACAGATAAGTAGGCTGGTCTACTTGAGATAGTACTAGGCTATTTGAACTCTCAGTCTCCATAACTGTGTTCTAAAACAATGTCTTTTCCTTATATGTTACCCGAAGATGGGTATTTTGCTACAATAATAAAAAAATGATTAATACAGATAAGTAGGCTGGTCTACTTGAGATAGTTTCTCAAAGGCATCCTTGAGCTTGGAGATACAGACATTGGCTGTTTGAAATTTGCTGGAACTCATTTAAGTGGAACAATCTAAGGGATCAGGGAGGGGCATAGACAACATTTACTGTCTGAGTACTACTTTATTCCAGGTATTGTTCTATGTGCTCGGAATATAGATTATACAGAGTCAAAATCCAAGCACATTAATTTATATTCTGCTTAGGACATACAAATAACTTTATAAAACCAAATACAAAAAAAGATGGTAAGTGTAAGCTGGTTATAGAAATAGAGACTAATGGGAATAGAAGGGGGGGGACTCATTTAGAAAGGGTGGGGAAAAGTCTCTTTGTAAGGCGATGATTGAGTAAGAGACCTGAGTTGGAGAAAACCTCATTTGGAGGCATGGAGATCCAGTCAGAGAGCAAAAGACCTAAGATAAGGGCGTACTAGTATATTCAAGAAAAAGCAAAGAAGTTAAAGTTACTGGCTAGATTATATCGAGAGGGAAACAAATGGCAGGAAATGGACTCAGAATATTGGGTAGGAGTGAGATCCTGTAGGGCCTTATAGACCACAATAAAAACTTTTTTATTGTATTATAGTATACTTTTTATTGTATTGTGAGAGTGGAGGTTTTTGAGAAGTGATCAGATCTTGATATCACCAATCAAAATCTGTGATTGCCAGATTGCTTCTGTTCTTTACCCTAAAACAGTGATGGGTAACAGATGTCTGTAGGCCAAATGCTGCCTGCCTTTCTTTATGTTGTCTATAATCTAACTCTAAAAGCAAAACACCAAAAATAGTCATGTAAACACATGGGCACCCATCCATTCATCCATACATTGAGAAAGCCCTTCAGAGTTGAGGGACTTTTGCTCCCCTTGCTGCCATCTGGGACAAGCTGCTGTGGGGCTGTGGCAACTGGGAGTTAGTACATGTGAAAGTGCATAAAGCAGAAAAAGAGAGACAAAGAGGTTTGGCAGACAGATGATACGGGAAGAAGAGAAACTTGCCCTCTGTCCTGATACAGAGGGTCTCATATGGGTTGCAAATCAAACCTTTCCAGGAAAGAGAACAGTCCTCTGTACTTCGGAGGCAGCTGGTCACCAACTTAGCAGAAGGCACAGAAGTGCTTCCTCTGAACCTCCCTAGAATATTTCCTTTCTGCTAAGATGCGTACGTACATAATCTCATCATGAAAAATGTATTTAGTCACTAGAATTTTCTTTGTTTCTTAAGATTATTTTTCTTAATCTTACTCAGGACTTCAAACTTGGTGTACTTCTCCTAGGTTGTAATCTATCTGGTTTTGCTAGCTTTAGCAAACTTTCCGTTTTGTCCAGAGTGCAATCCAACATGCCTAGTCCTCAACCTCAGATCTGAATGAAACAGAAAGAATTCCTCATACAAAAGTTGCAGTTATAGTATACATAGATCATGAATAGCTTCTACCTGAACAAGTATCTACTTCTGTTCTCATTGACATGAAGGGGGAGATAAATATGAGGAAATAAATTAAGGCAGTAATGAAATAATTTTTGCTTGATAGCTTTTGTAGAGGGTAGGCTTTCTTCCAGTAATGATAAAATCCTTACTAGTGGCATGTTTTTTGTTGTTGATGTTGTTTTTGTTTTTGTACTAGGGATCTAACTCAGGTTCTTGCACTTGCAAGGCAGGCAGTGGAACCACTGAGGTAAATCCCTGGCCCTAGTGGCATGTTTTAAGGGACAGTGATAATTCTTTGATAGACGACTATCATCTGAAATTGCCTTGGCTGAGCTATTAGTGTGTAAGTAACAATCCATCTACTTATAGACATTCAGAACTTTTCCTTTTATTTCCATTCTTACAGATAAAAAGCTATAATATTTTAATGCTACAACAAAGGTCTCTTTCTTTCAATAAGTTCTAGAAAAGAAAAGGAACTCAAAAGAGAAATATAGAAAGGAAAATCTTCAAACATGCTCTCCATATTCAAATAGCATTAAAAATTGCCTCAGAGCTGGGCATGGTGGCTCACGCCTGTAATCCCAGCACTCTAGAGGCTGAGGCAGGAGGATCGCTGTGAGTTCGAGACCAGCCTGGGCTACACAGTGAATTCCAGGTCAGTCTCAACTACATAGTGAGACCCTGTCTCAAAAAAAGAAAAGACAACTTGCTTCTAAGTTTATATCATGTTATTTGTAGAAGATCTCAGATAGTAATAAAAACATTTTCCTTTCATCAAATAACAGAAACAATAAATAGAATCTTTACACATTACAAACATAAACAATGTATGTTTAATAAAGAATTGAAAATTACTCTTTCAATTTGCCACCATTAAGACCACTGTCTTGGTTTCTGGTTTGGTTGGGAATAAGGAAGAAAAAAGCCTGATTTCCCCTTCAAAACACTGTGCTCATTATGAGAGAAAAAAGAAAACCAGGTAATATGGTAGATGCTGGCTACACTATATCATTTTTTTTTTTAGCATAGAGACCAGGTCTTATTCAACTTGTTCTTCACGGTTTTCCACAGCACAGAGCTAATTACAGATTAGCAGATCTTCATTTTTTGAAAGATCATTTCCTCTGGAAAAAGTTCATTTAATGTCAACCTACTTAAAACAGGCAAGAAAATGTTATATCCAGAGTAAATGAAAAGTTTGATTACTTTGCTTTAAAAAATTTAACCAAAAATTATAAAACTAAGTACTCCAGCCTGAATTTTACAGAACATGTATTACAACTGTACCTATGCAGTAATTACTAGAATAGGAATGAATCAAGTGTTCTTTCTCTTTTAAGGTAATTTTTCTGACAAAGATGTAGGCTAATAGGATATGGTGTCCTTCAGAATCTGTTTGAATTTTTCATAATGATTAAAGTAATTGTGATTAAAAATTTTTCAAAAGTTTTAATTTCCCAAGGTGCTTAATATAACACTAATATGCAAATAAGTTTCTTTGGGATATTTTTCATGTTACCATCCTTGTTATTTGTTCTTTGGTTACTAGTTGGATGCTACCAGAGCTTCAGTTGTCAATAGCTTTGTATATAAATTACAATAGCTTTATACCCTCACTTATTGATTTTATTGACTTTATTATAAAGTTTCTCATTTCACCCCTTAATCAATATGCATTGTATTTAAGTCATTTTATAGATGTTTACAACATCTACATAATGATTAAGAAACACATCACACCAGGGATGTAGCTCAGTGGTGCTGCACAAGCCCGACAAGTGCAAGGTCCTGAATTTGATCCCCAGTACCGGAGCAAAGAAAAGAGACACATCACCAAGAAAGTTGACATCATAGAGATCTTTGCCAATGAGAGAAAGGCTGAAGTTCATAGAGAATATATTTGGTTTTGGTAACAAAGATCTCTATTAAATCTTCCTGGCTTTGGAGCATCAGACACCAAACCAAGAAAAGAAAATTTCCCTTTATATCCTCACTAAATGCCTGCTAAGTTAATAACTGTAATTAAATATGAAATAAGCAGCTATGAGCTAACACAGTATATAACCCATACCATTTTATGGAAGTTGACATATAGGGGCTAAGTTAGCCGCCTACCTTGCAAGCACAAGGTCCCAAATTTGATACCTGGTACCATAAAAAAAAAATTTAAAAACAAGTAACAGGTCCTTATTTATTAAGCATCGGTTGTGGCCAGCCTCCATTCAATTTTAATTGACATATCTCATTTTAATTCATTAACTACATCAGAAATCATCTGATTTTTACTTTTTATTTTGTTCATGTCCCATTTGAGACTTCGATATATCTCTGTATGCATGGATTTAGGTAGGCTGCCTAGTTTTACTTTTTCCAAATATTTTACTAAATTTCTATTATCCCTCCCCTTTAAATTTAAATGAGCATAGCCATCATCTTCATATATAAATAGGGTTGACTTCTAGGGTACCTGTTCTGTTTGGTTGATCTTTATGTGCACTTCAACAGCAATACAAGCCATTTTCATTACTAATGCTTTATAACATGCTTTCGTGTATAGTAAGACAAGTCCAATGATTGGGATTCTCCCCCAATATTTATTAAATATATTTGTCTATTTTCTCTATAAATTTTAGAATTATCTTTATCACAAATTCTAGTACTATTTTAGTTGCAATAACATTAAAATTATACACTGTAGAATAAAAAGAGTTTTTGTTTTTTCTTGTTTACAATATTGAAGCTACCCATCCAGAAACATGGCTTCTCTCCCTCCTTTTTCAAGTCATCTCTGGCTACCTTAAGAAAAGGTGGAAGAAAGCCTGGTGTGGTGGCAGAAAACTGGAATCCCAGAACTCTGAAAGCCTTAGGCAGGAAGAGAGTTTGTGGCCAACTTGGGCTAGCTAAGGAGTTACAGGCCAGCCTAGAACAAAGCAAGACCTTTTTCAAAATACCACCTCTCCAAAAAAAAGTTAATCTGTTTCTTTATACGGGTGTCAACATTTACTATTTAAATTATTACTTAGTATCATGCAATTGTTCTTGTTATTTTGAATGAGGCTTTTTCCCTTATGTATTTTCTTATAGCTTATATAAAAACACCCTTTATTTTGTATATTAATCTTGTATCTGGCCACCTTAATAAACTTTTGTTTTAGTCATTTAGTTCATCTAGTGCTTTTTACCTATGTAAATGATGTTGTCTTTTCTATGTAGCAATGTTTTCACTTATCTTTTAAATTTTATATTACAAATTTCTTTTTCTCAGAGTAATTTTTAGGACTTTCAGTACATATTGAATGGCAGTAGTTTAGCAGAAATCCTTGCTTTTGTAGAAATTATTCTGGCATTTCCCCATAGGAATGTTGTCTATAAGTTCTTGGTAAAGTCTTAGTTTATTAAGATTTATATTTTTATGAAATTTTATTTATTTCTTCATTAGTAAATATTTTAAAGCATCTGCTGAGGTAAAATTTTAGTATATATTATTTTCTCTATATAGAATATGTCTTATAGCTTGTCTAAGAGATTGTAAACAGTCCCAAAAAAGTTCATGTATGACATTTTTTATTTTTCTACAGCTCTGACATCAGGAAAAAAACTGAAATCATGCTTATCTTGAAGATTGCAAAGGGAAAGATAAGTATATCAAATATACCACACTGTCCTGTACTATGATAGGTAATTTAGTACGTCTAGGGTTCTTCCATCAAGACTGATGATGTAGGGCCGGGGATTTAGCTCAGTTGTTCCAGCACCTTCCTTGCAATTGCAAGGGCCCGAATTCGATCCCTGGTACCAAAAAAAAAAAAAAAAGAAAAAAGACTGATGATGTACCTAACTCTGATAGGTGCCCTTATACCTGGCCCTCTGCCCTGCAGAACTGCCACGGCTTTGTGAATATAAGGGTGAGTTTGGAGGAGGGCAGTTGAACTTCTCAGCATTTTCATGTGACTCTAACCCTTTCAGATTGTCTATCTGCAATTGCACATCTGCCAGTGCTCTCTGTCTGTTATTAGGGAAGGCTGCTGGCCTCTTTGCTGGGTATCCTGATTGTGCTGACTTCCTTCTGTACTGTCCAGATAAATAAATTTTCTTGATTTATCAGGTAATGTCTTTGGTCTCTCACTCAATTTGATCTTACTATTGGCATTGACCAACCAGTGAGGATGGGATCTTTTAATCTAATGAGTTCTGTAAGTACATCTCCCAGTATAGAATGATTCTTACATTGTTAGAATATATCCTACGAGGTTATGAGATTTTAATTTTTTATATACTACTGAAATCAAATATAATTATGAATTTATTACACAATAAAATTTACTTCTCAATTTGGTGTGAGAAGATGGACTTTTAAAATTTATATGGTAAGGAAAATGGATAGCATATAGAAAAAATTTAACTGAATTAATCTTTTACACTTTATATCATGAAACTCTACAAATGTGTCAATAATGATATGTAAACAATGATATAAGGTAATTCAGGAACAAGAAGAAAATATTTTTTTCTTATAACTTTAAGTAGAAAAAGCCTTTCTAAATCAAGTCTCAAAATTCAGAAGCCAAGAATTTTTAAAATTGATAAAGTAAACTACATTAAAAAATGGAAAAGTGGTTCTACCGCCTGCCTTGCAAGCACAAAGCCCTCAGTTCAATCCCTGGTACCAAAAGAAAAGGAAATTATCTATGGCAAAAGACACCACATGCAAATTTAAAACAAATGATAAACTGGGATAAAGTATTTGAAATTCATAGCAGGAGGAATAGTTTAGTTTAAAATCCCCTATATTATTTCCCCAATACTTAAAAAAAAAAACCAGTAAATAAAACAAGTTTTAACAATCTAAAAGAAAAATCTAGAGTCCACAGAACAGGAACCACTAGTAGTCCTAATATATGAGAAAGTGTGCAGCTGTAGTCAATAACAAGATAAAAGCACATTTTGTTCAGCTGCCACATTACCAAAGCTCCCCCAGCAAGGTAGAGAAGAAGCGTGTCCAAGGTAGGTGTGCAAAAAGAAGCAAACTCCATCAAGAGCAATTTGGCTGGATCTGGCAGAATTGCAATCTGCATTCCACTTCTGCAATTTTTCCCTACAAATATACCTGCTTGTGTATAAAATTCTGTGTTTACAAAATTATGTTACAGAAAAACATTTGTGTGCTCAAGGCAGGACTTGAACTTGCTATGTAGCCCAGACTGTCCTCAAATTTACAACCTTCCTGTCTCAGCTTCCAGAGTGCTGGAATTATAGGCCTGCCCCCACCACACCCGGCTTATTACTGGAAACTCTGATCAGGAAAAGGGGTCTTAATATCGATCAAAAAAGAACTGCTAAAATAAGTTACTGGAGAGTTAAGCCAGAAAATGGAGTACTAGGTTGCTATAAGAGTAAGTGAAGAATTTTTCCACTTATTGATGTAGAAAGCTCTTGAGGATACATTGTGAAGTAAAATAACAATCAAAGCGAAAAGAAAGTCTATCATATGCCACTTACAATGCTAAGATCGGACATGGAGTAATCACTGTCATCACAGTGGCTCTCTAAGTCATTGTCACTGCAGTGGTTCTTGTGATCTGAGCACCCATCACTCTTAAGCAGTCGATTAGATTCCAGTTATTTTACAAAAACAATAAGAATTTATTTGCTCACAAGGCTTGATGGTGCATATCTGTAATCCCATCTACTTAGAAGGCTGAGGCCAGAGATCACAAGTTCAAGATCAGCTTGGGCAATTTAGCAAGACGTTGTCTCAAAATTAAAAAATAAAAAGGCCTGGAGATGTATGTAGCTCAGTGTAGTTCCCTAGGCTCAAGCTCTGGTACCATTATCTTTGTTGTTGTTGTTGAGTTTTAGCCAATTTCTAGAATTTACATAAAACGCATTAGTGAAAAATTCAGGAATAAAGGAAGCCTTGGGCTGATTAAAAATATTCTAGTTGACATTTCCCTTACTTTGCCACTTATATCTGTGTCATTTATCAATGGCATTGAGGTCAGGCTGTGAAGAAATGAATAGGCAAGCCTAAGGAAACAGACCACAATTACCCACTTTCCCACAAAGAAATTTGCAAAAAGAAAAAGAAGGCCCAAAAATGTCAAAATTAAACTACTTTTTCAGAATCTCTAAAATAAAAATAAGAGAGTTAATGTATGTCCTGGGTCATAATAAATAAAAATGTATAGTTAATGTAAGTCCTGGGTTATAATAAATAAAAATTTAAATGGGCATGCTCTGTTTAACAAGTAAATATAGACCTACGAATTACAGGGTTTGTGGTCACTGCTATATGGGGCTGGGCACCAGATGCCTGGTCACAAAGGAAACTGAATAAGCCGCTTCTACTATTAAGACACTTCAAGAACATATGGCATGTGCTGTTTATAAAATGTTTTTCCCTTGTGTAAAATGTTTCTGAACCCAGAGTCTCCAGGGCACACACACTGAGCTGTTTTTTCCTGGAGTAGTGTTTCTTTTGCACAAACTAACCACATTTTCTTCTGAGAGTCTCCATATGACTAATGAAGCATAGCTCTGAGGTTATGATTTAGGGGAATATCTGTGGCCTGGGAGGGCACGGTGCTGACTGGATTCAAACTCTGATTATAAACAAGCTCGCAGAACTGCTGTCGGCCTTCCTTCTCTTTTGTTTCTCATTTTTACATTTAAAGATAATCTAGCTAACTGGAATTGTGTGATGATGAAAACTTTTCTATACTGACTGTTTGATTTATTGTCCCAACACAAGGACAGTGGCCATCACTTCTCTGGGTTCAGCTCAGACTTTCTTTAAGAAACAGTTCCAGGTCCCACGGCTTCCTGCTAGACCTGTCTATCAGCTCCTTTCCTGACACAGCTGGGCAAGGCCGTGGTGCATATTGTTTGTTTTGTTTTGTTTTGTTTTATGGTACCGGGGATCGAACTTGGGCCTTTGCGCTTGTGAGGCAGGCAGTGGCACCACTGAGCTAATTCCCTGGCCCAGCCATGGTGTATTTTCCTGTTCACGTTTGTAGACTTTATCTGTTCTTGTGGACTAGTCCTTTGAGTAAATCTATGCACATACATTTACTTGAATATATCAGAAAAATAAGTGTATGTGTATGTAAATAACTTAAATTGTGTGTATTTATTTGCAAAACAAAGGAACAACTTGAAGAGTAAATGAATTTCAAAATCAGAAGTTTAAAGGGTACATTAGAAGCCTATTTAGGGCCGGGATTTAGCTCAGTGGTTCTGCCGCGTGCCTCACAAGCGCAAGGACCCAAGTTTGATCCCTGGTACCAAAAAAAAAAAAAAGCCTATTATATTTTCCACCTCTAAGAAATAAGTGCAATAAAACACAAAATTTATTGTTTTCCTAAAATTGGTGCCCCTTCAGTTCCTTACACGAAGGCCTAAGGGTTTGATTTCACAGACATGTCAGTTTTCAGCATCATTCCATTCTTAGTTTCTCCGGAGTCCAGGTCCCATTCTCTGTAGAATTTATTTTTTAATATTGTTCTAGAAAAGGAACATCAGCATCAGAACTGCCAACGCATTTTGAATGCTTTTCAGAATAGCTTATTCAAGATTAGATTTATCATCTGTAACCCGAGATGGAAATTTCTGAAGGAGGCTGAAGCCTTGCTTGAGGCAATTTAATTCTCATGATGAAGATGAATACCTCACTTACGAAAGGTGTAAAGGCGTCAGTTAATTGTTGGGGATCTAAAAGATGCAAGAACAAGAAAAGAAATAAACTGGAAAGAAAACTGTCAATTGTGTCAAAGTTAATTAAATCTTATTAACAGTTCTGCCTCTTTACCAGAATGTTACCCGGATATACTCATGGATTAGTTTATTCCGTCTTCTGCGTCACTTCCGCCAGCATGCTTCCGGTCCATCTTCCATGTCACGCAGATAAGGCAATCCAAGGTTCTTTTCCTTCCGATTCTTAAGTGCTCATCAGTAAGTAAACTGAAGATAGAAACTGTTGGTACAATATGGGCATATCAAGAAGTGAAATAAAAACATCTGAGTAAATTTAGATTTTTTTTTTTTTTTTTGGAACGGGAATCAAACTCAGGACCTTGCCCTTGCCAGGGAGGCACAGTGCCACTGAGCTACACCCTTGGCCCTGGTTGATTTAATTTAATGAAGTATTTGCACTGTTCTGAGGAACGGGAAAAACTCAGGACCTTGCCCTTGCCAGGGAGGCACAGTGCCACTGAGCTACACCCTTGGCCCTGGTTGATTTAATTTAATGAAGTATTTGCACTGTTCTGGCAAGGATGAAATACATATGTATGTGTGAACTACAAAATATGAATTGTGCAGTTTAAGAAATTCTGCATAAGGAGTATAAATACTCTTATATTTGTATTTAAGGCTAGCTGCTACAAAATAAAGATGAGTGGTAACATTCATGTTAATAATTTCAAAAGTAAATTTTTCTTTACTTTGTAAAACATTATATAGGAAATTAAAAGACATCATTAAAGTCAAAAGAGAGATTCCCAGAAGAAAGAAAGGTTTACCATTGCCTTTATGGCATTCAGTTTTAGGGCCAGAAGGTTACATAGGTGTTTTCCAATTTTAGTATATGTGCTGCCAAAATGAGCACAACAATATTTCAATATTGCATCTGTGCTCGGCTTTCACGGGGGTCCCAGGAGCACCTCATCACGAGTATGCAGGGAACCCAATGACCTTTAAGGGATGATCAGGTGGCTCCTCCGTTCTTCATACCAGGAAAGGAAAGACCTGCTTGTAAAACATAACAAATGTTTCCTGGGTTGAAGCCAGTTTGTTTTTGATCTTCATTTGATCTTTATTTTGACTAATCCTTTTCTCTTTGTGTGATTTTTTTGTTGTTGTTGAGATGCCAAAATTCTGCCAACCTGTTTCCTTTCTTAAAAAAAAACTCACTTCTCTTCAGTTTAATTTAGTATTCTCCCTTGTTTGCCAAAAGTAAATTAAATTCCCTCTGCCCCAGCACCAACCCCTCCATCGGTTAGAAGATTATCTTGTGAAATATCTTGCCAACAGGCTCATCTATATGCTTACTGGGCCTTTACACCTCTTAAAGACAGTTATATGTTGGTGCATATGCGTGCGCTTAATAAGTGATGGGGACAGGATTTTCCTTCCAATTATTCATTCTCACAGATAAGAGAATGACATACGTGACACTGTATTTTCATGTCACTACGGACAACTACACAGGCAATACAAGCAGCTCATGCAGCTTCAACTTGAAATGCTCAAATAAAAAGGTATCTTTTATCCTAATTCAAGGGTGAGATAGAAGGACTTGGTTGATTTTTTTCATAGGCTACTTCAGGGACTCTGCCTAGCAATCTGGCATTTTGGAAATTTGTGCATTCCCCTTGTCACACATAATCTACCAGCAAGCCTAAGGCCCTCTTGAAAAGCTTTTCTAAACTCTACACACGCTAAAAGAAAACTTCTTTTTCCAGATGAAACTTTTCAGAGGTTTGGGCAGAGCAATTCGAAGCGTCGATTAGCACTGTTAGCTCAGCATTTTCAGCATGCCAGGTTTGCTTTTAAAAAACCTTCCTTTGAGCCTGAGTTTGCAAGAGGTTCAGATCTCCTGAGTTTCGCTTTGAATGTCAAGTTCAAACAGAACCAAAAAGAAACTCAAAGCAAAACTCACTTTGGACCCTTTGAGCTTCACCTGTCTTCTACCTGAAAGAACTCCCCAATGTTCCCTTGAAACTTAGCCCAGGTTAGCATGCAATTCCACTGAAATCCAATTCACCATCGATGAAAGATTTGCAAACCTCCATGAAATGGGCTGTGAACCTAGGGTGACCTTGAGGTACCGAAGGAAGTTTACCAAAGTTTCCAACAAACTCACACAAGACTTTTAAGAATCAGGTGAGACCCTATGTGTTATATTTGAATGTTTAAATCACCTCCAGGAAATCTATGAATCATACACAACTGGCTCCAAGAGATGAGGTGTTCTCTGATTTGTACAGTTACTGTTTTTCATCTCTGCATGTTCTTTTAAAGAGGGAAGATTCTAACTAGTTAATGGGAAGGCAGTGGGCTCTCCAATGCTGTTTCCACCTCACCAGTGAATACGGTGAAACCCATAAGCTCATCACTGAGCATTTGCTACTAAGTGGCCCTGGGAATCCATAGTTCTTATGGTAAACAGTTGAGATAATCCAATATCTTTGCTCAACACAATGGGTTGGAACAACCTGTCATATAAGACAAACTTCCACTTTTCTAATGAAGATAAAACTGTATTTATTCTTTTCTTCATTCTTAGGCAGTTTTTCTGGGTCTCCTCTGTGCCTTCCCCTCCACCCTTTCCTCTCACCACAAAACCCTACTTGTGCTCTCTGATAATCTTCATCCACTTTCCCTTCTCTAACCACTTACCATAGTTCCCTTCTGGCCACTCTGCCCTTTTGGATTCTACCTCTCTTGCCCCTTCCGACTTTCTTCTTCTGCCCTTTTCTGAAACTCCCTGACATGACTTCACTGCTTTCCGAGCACAGGTACTCTCTGTCTGTGTTGTAAAGGGTCTTGGGTTCCCTTTCCACCACTCCTGCACGCTGCACATTCCCTGTCCTGTGCCCCTTGTTCTCCAAAAAGGTACCTTCTCAAGAGGGGTGATAGTAAGGCTGCCAGTGAAGCACTTCACCAGAAGTAGAGGTGACAGCATAACTTGATTCCATCAACTCAAGAGAAGGTTAGATAATGTATAGTGGGAAGCTGGGCTTGGTGGTTGATGCCTGTAACCCAGCACTCTGGGAGACTGAGGCAGGAAAATCAAGTGTTTAAATTCATCTTGGGAAACTTAGTGGTTTAGCAAGGCCCTGTTTCAAAATGAAAACATTTTTAAAAGGGCAGGGGATGTCTCTCAGTGTAAAGACTCTGAGTTCAATCCCAAATACCACCATATATGATGGGAAAGGCATAGGTTTAGGAATCAACCGACTTAGGTTTGAATAGCAACTCTGCCACTATGACCTTGGACAGCTTGACCTAACCTCCTGGACCTCCAGTTCCTTTACCTGTAAAAGAGACACCAATATCTATCAGTGTTCAAGAAATAACTGAAATAATGTGGCCTAGGAGCTCAATTTTTTATCCTTAAGGATTCATTAAGAGAACATTCTGCATTTTATATAGGTGGGTGGTATATAAGAAATTAGAAAACTGCCTATTTTTAGCCCATTCCATCACTTCAGTGATGTGATTTTTTTGCACTAAGACACAAAGGACACCAGATTCTTAATTTCTCATTTGGGATACATATTCCGAAGTGCTCATTCTGCTAGAGCTGAGATGACCCATGCTATTGACTTTATTTTAATTAGAAATATTTATCTGGGGACCAAGAGTCTTACTACAAAAAATGCAATTCATAAAGTGGGGAAATGTCTATTACCCTTATCTGTACCATCATGTATAAGGCTCAGTGAGTTTTTTTTTTGAATGAATAACTTAATCTCAGGATTAATCAATAGCTAAAACATTTATCCAATGAGACAAAGCTAACCTAGCAAATGACAGGAAAGAAGCAAGTTAGAGAAATGGCCGTGCCCTCCTTGAAGCATGCTGGCCATACAAACAAAGGCAGAAAGATAACCTGATTAAATATTTTAGCTCTAGTCCCTTAGGATTACAAGTAGTGGTTTGTAACCATGTCCTTTGACTCATAATGCAGTCAGATCACAATGAAGCCATTGTGAGTTGAAAATATTGTCAGTAAAAAATACACGTAACACACCTTACCTACTGAACGTTCCTTCGGAGCAGCACCATGCACGGGAAGGTTTTGGTTGTTTACCTTAATGACCACATGGCTGGAGCTCCAGTTCCCTGCTGCTGCTCAGCATCTCAAGGGGGTGTTGTACCTCATGTGACTAGGATGGGAAAGGATCCTTATTCAAAATTCAAAGTATGATTTCTCCCAAATCTGTATAGCTTTCAAATCATTGTAAAGTCTACAGGAATGTAGTTGAACCACTGCAAGTCAGATGCCGTCTGTATTTGGGATTTACAAGCTGCCATAGAACTACCCAAAGGGAAAATAGTACTGGAGGGACAAGGTCAGCATGGAAGGATAAAGGGAAAGGAATGGAGAGAAGATAGGAAAAAAAGGAAAGAAAGAGCAATACACATAGAAGGGGAAAATGGGAAAGGGGACAAGAGCAGGAAGATGGGAAGGAAAGCAATTTCTAAGGCTTAGAAAGAATCTGCACTATTCTCCACTGGCCCTACTGACCGCAGCAGTCCCCGCATTCATTTACTCGCATCAGTTCCCCCAGTGTGGCTGCCCAGGCATATTTGAGGTTTTTTGCTTTGGGGCAGAAATGGTCCCCATGCCAAAAGACACCTCCGAAATAAATAGGAAGGACGTTTCATTATAACCACAGATTTGTAAGAGTGAAATTCAAAGACAAAGGAAAATGAAAGTACTGTATTTTGTTTTAAAGTTTGTCCTGAGATCATTACCCCAGTCATGATTCATTATACCCATCAAGGAAAGCCAAGGGTATCCCTGTCATGAGTCAAGATCTTTTTATTGTGGATTTCTGTTTTAAATATTTTATTTCTTGGTTTGTTAAAGCATATTAAGATCAAGTGACACAGCTAGTGGAAAATTAGTTGAAGTCATGACCAGAAAGTTGAACACCAAGGTGTTGATCCTACAGGGAATTCTCAATGGAGATCACAAAAATTTTTCTCTTCTCTACCAATAAATTGCTAACTGGTAGGCAAGACCAATAAACTAACCAAATAGTAGATCCTAATTTGGCACCAGACTTAAAGTTAGTTCCTACCAAGTTTCCAGGTGTCACTCAGAACAGATATTTTTGGGGAAAGTACTACATTTCATAATAGGTGGATATCATCAGTCCTAACAGTGGCTAGGGATAATACAAGCTTGGCAGAGACATAAGAGAAAATAATGGGTTTGAAATCCCAAATCAGCTTCCAGACATAATTGAGGACATAGATTTTTCAAAAAACAGCTTCAAAAAACTACTGTCTGAAATGCAATGTTTTCTTGAGATGATCATTGTTGTGTGCCATTAGTACTTAGTAATAATAACAATAACAGTAATAAAAGTAATACTTCACATTTGCTGAGTATTTGTTGTGGACTAGAAGTTTTTCAGAACATTTTGCAGCATTTAATACCGTCAGTCCTGAGAACAGCTGTAAGTGATGGATATCTCTTACTTTTCTCCTATATTTTGGTGAGCTGATGAGCCTAGATTGATTCCTTGGGAATTAATAATTCAATAAAAGGGCCAGAGATTTAGCTCACTGGTGCTGCACCTGCCTCACAAGTGCAAGGTGCTGAGTTCAATCCCTGGTACCAGCCGAAATATAATGATAATTCAAATAAAATTACCAAATCACAACTGATAGTAATAATTACTATTAGTAATAGATGGTAAACATATACCATTGTTATAAAATTTTCCTTTAAATGTAAATAAACAGCTCCTGAAGATCACGACATAAACAGTGTCATTTTGATAACTCAAAACACTATATAAGATTTTCTTTTTGACATAGAATCTCATTATGTAGTCAGAGCTGGCTTTAAATTTGCAATCCTCCTGCCTCAGCCTCCTAAGTGCTAAGATTACAAATATGTGCCACCATGCCCTGCTAAGCATGAATATTTTGAGTAAAACATTTTAGCAAATATTCTTGTATAATTTCAGTGGTTTACACTTGCACATGTGACCTAGGGAACCTCAACCTGAGATTCAGTATTTCCTCTGTGCTCAGTAGCATTGGATTCTATAGCTTGTCCCTGAGGTATGTTCTCTGGTCACACACTCAAACTCCAGTGTAATGGAAACACTGCTCTAGGAACAGGAGCCCTGAACAACGTCTCTGCTTTCCCAGCACCGGCTATGTCACCCCCTTCTCAAACATGAGTCATAGGTCAGTGTGGTGGTGGAATGTTTTACACTTTTTTACTTACTGAATTTACTGAGCATAAATAAGCTAAAGATAACTTTTCTCTTAACTTCATTCCCACAACCAAAAATACCATACTGGCCATCCAAGTAATATTTTACCATCCGTAGTACTCATGCTAACACACAAATATTCTCTTCGCAATTCCAAAGTTACATTTAAACTGCTTCTCCATAGACCAAAATTTCCACGGCTAACAAGTCCTTAACCAAATAAATTATATTTACTTTCATTCATATTTCTTATAAAAAAATCGTATCTGTTCTAAAAAGGAAGAAGGTACAATACCTCCATTCTGCTTACGCCCCCACACCTGTCGGGGCACAGCTGGAGACTGATCAGTTCTGAACATCAAATTTTAATACAAACTCAAATTAATTGTATGAGATATAGTCTGAAGAGAGTACAATTTGGAGCCACTTCATCTGATGAACGACTGGAAAACTGTGGAGATTTGATCCAGAGAACAAACAACATAAATTGAGAGATGATAACACCTATCTCACTTATCTGACCTGTTATTCTCTTTGGCTTCAGAATCCTGATCTTCAAACTTGTGAAAGCAGAGATCTGGGCTCCATAATCACCCCCTGTCATTCAAGTGGCCCTGAGCCCAGGGACATCTAGAAGCCCGCATTTCAAAAAGAATTACAGATGACTCTGATACAGGTGGACCACAGACCACACTCCATGACATACTGCTTCTGAGGAGAGTCAGAACCTGGGGGCCAATGTGGCAAGGAGGTGGATTTCAGGCTGGTATAAGAAAAAGGCCTACCCATCCTCTGGAGGTGCTCAGGAGTAGAAAGACTTGTCTCATCTGGTTGTGCATTCTAGTCACTGGTGGGCCCCAACCCACCCTGGGTGACTACAGTCAAGGTGTCACAGAAGAGAACATTCAACAAGCAGATAATGGTGGTGCGTGACAGTGTTTATTTCTGTATTATTAACTAAAGATGTCAAGTCTGAGCATTATCCTTCATAGAGAAGTAACTTGTAGACAAGACAAATAAGAAACTAGAGGATGTGAAAACCTCTTACCATTTTGAAACAGGTAAAGAACTGGTTGATTTTTTTTCCCCAAAAAGAATTCTAAATTAAATGAAAAAGTGATTCCAAAAGAAATATTAGTACATCTTATTTAATTATTTTGTTTGTTTTTGTTTGTTTGTTTTTTGAGACAGGGTCTCACTATGTAGTGAGACTGACCTTGAAGTCACTGTGTAGCCCAGGCTGATCTCAAACTTGTAGCAATCCTCTTGCCTCAGCCACCCAAGTGCTGGGATTACAGGCATGCACCACCACACCTGCCTAGTATATTTTATTTTGATTGTGGAATTGAGAATTGAACCTAGGGTTTTATTTTAATCGTTGTAGTCATGCCTTACCTTTGCTATAGTACAAATTCTTAAGTCTGCAAATAACTTAGCATATGTTGATCAAAGAGGATAAGAAACCATGAATGATTCAAGTGTCTGTAGTCGAGAACCGAGACTGTGGTAGTGGAGGCTACCACAGACACTATCCAGAGAGGAAGGAGTGCAGAGATGGAGGCGAAGGAAATAATGTAGACGGTGTCTTCTATATCTGTGGGTCAGTGATTTTTCTTTCCAGATTCCAGCCACCGTCATTACAGCCAATCAAAGTCAAACTTAATTGTTCTGAACAGAATGAAAAAGAAACATGATGAGAAATTACACTTTTCCACATCCTGAACAAGCCAATTTTGACATTGACAGAGAAAAGGGGCTAATTCGCAATTGGTCAGATGTGATGGGAAGCCAATAATGAGGCATGTTCCACTTGTGGTTTGGCTGTGTGAACTGCCAGGTTGCAGAGTCTTAGAGCAAGCCAGGGGCCCTCATTCACGCCTTTTCCTTCTGTGACGTAAAAAATGTTCTTCATTCTTGAGGCTGAAGTGTACTTTTTTTTTTTTTTTTTTTTTTTTGGCAGTACTAGGCATGAACACAGCTTTCACACTGACTCACATCCCCAGCCCTTTTGTTAATTTTAAATTTTTGAGATAGAGTCTTAGTAAAATAGTAAATTGCCCAGTCTGGGCTCAAACTCAGTCTTCCACAGTGCTGGGATTACTGGTATGCAGAGCCACATATAGACAAAAGTATAAGCTTGTTTAAAAACAAGAATAAATGTTTAAGAGAAGAAAAAAACATGTATATCTCTATATCTAAAAGCAAAGAAAGTTGTCCTCCTCATTAGAAGGCCTTTCTGAGGAGATGGCATTTGACTTGAGATCCAAGTGACCAAAAAAATACTAACATTTGACAATCAAAAAGATAGGTTATGAAGCAGAAGAGTCAGCCAGGTCAAAAAATAAGTGAGTGCCTTAAACTCACAAAATTTTCCTTTGCTAAGGGAGCAGTAGTTGGGTTCCAGAGTTGGGGGTACTGAGAAAAGTCCAGATTCCAACAGATGGTACATGTTGTTCCTGTCAGTATGAAACCATAGTCACATGCTAGGTCGTGACTGACCAAAGACTGACTGCTGCAGTTGCACCCCGGGGGGACAGGGCCCATAGCGTATGCAGCTTTCCTTCCGTCACACACCACTGTGACACATGGTACAATCACAACACCAAAGGTCGATGTTAAACAATGAGAGAAAGACGCAGAAAGGGTCCAGCCCGTACACTGTTTCCCTTCTTCCTCTCAAGGGTCCTTCTCTAGATGTTTCAGGCAGCCTCTCAGAGGGGTGCCCTGAGACGAAATGATTAGGATAACTGGACGGCCCGGTAATGGTCCCTCTTCTGTTTGTTCTCCTTCCTTCCTTGCCTATTACAATTAGAATGTATACCTCAAATTTCACATGTTGGAAATGTAATGCCCAAATTCTTACTAATGGTATTTGGAGGTGAGACCTTTGAGGGGTAATTGAACCGTGTTGTTACCAAGGTGAGCGCTCTCTGATGGATCTTTTGTCACATGCCATGTGATGCACTGCACCATGCTATGATACAGGAAGACTCTTCAGGAGGTTGAGCTGATGCTGGCTCATGGACCTCCCAGCCTCCAGCACAGTGAGCTAAACAAATAAACCTCTGTCCATTATAAATTGCTCAGCTCAGATATTTTGTTATAGGAACAACAACCCCCCCCAAAAGACTAAAATTGTCTTAGTTTCCTTTTCCTTCACTCTTGCCTCCTAGATCCCAGTCTTGGTAAAGAGTTAACCTTCTTTACCTCTTACCTAAGAGAGGGAACCTTCTTCACCTTACATGAGTTAATTCATCTCCTCTTCACAGAGCTCTCATAAGGTGAGAATTCCTAATGTCCCCATGGTAAACAAACTGAGCACAGAAATTATGTAACTTGCTGGGAGCCCTTTAGGACTGAGTGTACCCAGAGCCGTTCTCTTCACAGCCTCTACACTGCACCGTCATGGAGACACTGGCCACTCTCACAGCCTAGGGGCTGCCTTCAAGATGATCCTGCAGATGCTTCCACATGTGGATGAGTGTGCTGTTCTTAGAGAGTAGTGTCTCCCTCTCCCTCCCTTCAAGAGAGGTCATGAAGCACGTTGTTACAGCCCATTGGTTCAAGCACTGGACTCATTGTATTGGAAGCACCAGGCCCCAAATTTACACAGGTTTCATCAGCTGTATCACAAATCACTCATCAAATAGCTCTTCTGCTCTGAGCACTGTTCCAGGTACTAAGCATTCCAAGGGGTCCAAGATGACCACCCCAGTCTTGAGAGCTAGGGAAACAGAGCAAAGAGAGAAGGCAAGGCTGCATCTGGGGTGCACTTGCCTCAGGCACAAAATTTAAGGGAGTTCCCCAAAGTAGTCCAGAGAAATCATATTTTTAATGCAACAGTCTTAAATCAGGATAAATAAAATATCAAAATTTTAAGTGCAGACAGGATCAGCACCTGTGCTCTGTCAAGCCATACTGGCACCTAAAGTACCAAGATTAATCGATAAAGGACTGAGAGGGTAGCTCGGAGGTCGAACACTTGCCTAGTATGCGTGAGGCCTTGGGTTTAACTGTAGCACCACAAAAAGAAAAATAAAAAACTAAATAATATTGATCCTCTTGCTTGCATGAAAGCACAAATAATTCAAGATGCACATATCTATTTCCTTGGCCCTTGGGACCACATTTGGTCCCGGAACAGCATAAAGCTTCTCTTTTAATAACTTCTAAAATCATCCTAACAAGTAAACACGTTTGGATGCTTCAAACAAGACTAACATTCTAACAGTACTATCCATGCCCAGCATTGTACTCCCTTACGGCCATCCTTTGAAAATAAAAGGATATTATTCAGAATTAAAATGATGTTTACCCCACCTTTGCAAATGGAAAAAACCTTATTTCTTTAATGATAAGTTTTAGACTGAAATAATTCTTAACACTCAAATAGGAAATATGTTTGCAGGTGGCTGATAATGTCAATATACAGTAATTATATGTAATAGTCTATAAATGAAAAAACTGAAAATATATAACTATGTGCACCAGTTTATTATCTTTCCATTTTTATTCTATTCTAAAAGAATGAAAGGTAACAGCAGTTCACAATATACAATCATTTAAATCTTAAAGTTACACAATGAGAAAAAAAAAAGTTACAAAGCCACATTTGCAAAACTATAAAGTTACAAAGCTGGACTGATGTTAACAACCCAGTGGAAAGCGTGTACCTGACGTGCAGAGCCCTGGGTTCCAGCTCCAGCAGCATGAAAGTAAATAAATATAAAATATATGCCTTTGTGTACACAAGCTTTGAGACAATCAAGTAAGAAAGTGTTTGTTTGTATCTATGAAAAGCCATATTCTGAGTCGAGGAAAAAGATTTATTGAAGGATAAAGTTCCGCCTGAATTGTTATACTGTATTCCAATACATCAAAACCTTTTTGCGTAGGCTTGGGTTCTGACTGAGGGAGGCAGAGCTGAAGGAAAGGCTCATACACGAGGTGCCCCACCAAGGAACAGGGATAGGGGCCAGCAAGGAGAAAGGTAGGGAAATTCCCACCTCTGGAGGAGAGCAAGAGGGAATACCCACAAAAATCAGTGATAACTTGGCATGAATTTAACTTCCTCTTCCAAAACCTGCTGAAACACTTCTTAAAATCCAAATAAAATAGTGCAACAACAACAAAAAACCCTTCTTTTCTTTTACAGCTGAACAACAGTGATAATTGTGAGACTGCTAAACCGTACTTCCCCAGCAGGTCAGGCTGGGACTTGACTTAACTGCTTTTGCACTGGGACAAACTGAGAGAAGGCGACGGTCTTTCCCCCGCCCATCCACATCCTTCTGTTATTTGCCAATTTTTTATAAATATGCCACATTGTTGGGACTTTCATATTATTCCTGTAGCCTACAGTCATTCTGCAAGTTCTTAGTTTTTTCTTTAACCCTTTTATGTATATGCCACGCAGCTGACAGGAGTCTTGAGTGCACCAAAAAGATAAACTCTCATCTTATATTAAATAACGGTTGGAGGGAATGTACTCCTAAAGTGCACTCAAAGTTAACTAAGCAGTACAATTCCTATTGTTGAGCTCCTCTGAGCATATTATAAAGGTTTGTTGATCAAGGTCCAGAGGAACAATAAATTAAGTAAAATAAGTGAGCTATTATACCTTTAATTAGGAGTTTGGTGAGTATAAATATTTTCTGAGGTAATATCCAGTGTGTACACACCCACATGCACACACCTACACTCACATGCACACACACAAGCACACATCCAGCCTTCAGTTCAGAGCAACAGTCTAAAATTTCTTTGAATCTTCTTAGTTGAGAAAGAAAATCTGGAAATTCATAAGTGTTCGTTGATTTATGAATGTTTAGATTTTTCTCCTTGTCCAGTCATTACGTGCTCCTAGAAAAAGACTTGGGAGAAAACATTTTAAAGCCTTTGTTCTAATACTTTTCGTGTTCTGAAACAGTGTTGCAAAACACACCGTAATTAATCTCCATACTTTAATGAGGATATGTTTAAAAGCTCAGCGCAGATGCAGAGTGAAAGCTCTCATTCCTCATGCTACAGAAGCTCTCTTAGGAGCTATACTTGAGCCAATCTGCCACTTTTATAGTGATGTGTGTCCAATTCACATGTTTAAGCTCCATGAAAATTGTGCTCTATGAACAGTCTCAAATATAATTTAACAAAGCCTCCAAACACTAATACATGCACAGTGAGTAATCTTCTAAACATTTCAAGCCAAAACAGACAGTGAGTCCACATAAAAACCTGCACTTGGATGTTTATGGAAGCTTTATTCCTAATTGCCAAAACTTGGAAGCTATTAAGATGCCCTTCAGTAGCTGATGTCTAAATAAACTGTTGTATATGCAGACAATGGAATGAGAATGTTACTCAGTGCCAGAGAGAGGGAGAAGGAGGGAGATTATCAAGCCATGAAGACATGGAAGAAACTTAGGTGTATATTACTAAGTGAAACAAGCCAATTTGAAACGACTACACACTGTATGACTCCAACTATATGACCTTCTGGAACAGACAGCACTCTGGAGATCTAAAAAGATCAGTGGTTGCCAGAGGTTAGAGATGGGATAAGGGATGAACGTGATGAACCCAGAGGATTTTTAGAATGGTGAGAAAATTCTGTGGGATCCTGTAATAGATGTGGGCATGGCAATACACATTTGTCCTGACCCACAGAATGTACAACAGTAAGAGTGAGCTCTAGTGTGGACCACAGACTCCAGGTGATCGTACTAAGTCAGTGCAGTTCATCCACAGTGACACCTGTACCCTTCCGGCAAGGGAGGTTGTTAATGTGCCAAGGCAGGGATATATGGGAATTCTTTGTACCTTTCTCTGGACTTTGCTGTGAACCTAAAACTGCTCTCAAAAATAATTAATTCCTTCTTCAAAGAGAGTGAAATCATATTTTTCAGATAGCTGCCTGGCAGATATGGAACAACTCAGTTTTGAATACTGTCATTGGTCTTTTTTCCCAAAAAAGAAATAGTTTTAATGTTCTAAAAATAACAAGCTGCCAATTGATCTCATTTTATTATCTGTACATTTCATATCTCCAGATGTGAGACTGGCTATGTAACAGATGGACTGGATGAGAAGAAAAAATAAAATATAGAGTAGTCCCTCTACCACACACACACACACACACACACACACAAACAAGATGATTGTACAAATCTTTGGAACACAGACTTTCCAGCTCTAAATAAGAAGATAGTTTGCGGGCCGGGGATTTAGCTCAGTAATTCCCCCACCTGCCTTTGAAGCACAAGGTCCCAAGTTTGATCCCTGGTACCAAAAAAAAAAAAAAAAAAGAAGAAGATTGGCCTCAGAAATACTATGATCTCTGAAATGTTGTGTGTCACCAATAAATATTTCCTTTTTATTTTCATTCTCATTTTATTTGAAGTGATAAAAAGAGCTATTCTAATCTGTAGGCCCACTCCTTCACTAAACACAATAAATTGACTCCAGAGATTCATATGATTCATAGAAAACACTGAGTAAAACATTAACCTTAAGACTAACATTTATATTTATTAATTTTGGTGTATCTTTTTACATGACAGTTATATATATATCTATGGGAGAATGTGAAGTGACATTATGTTCAATCCAGGATTCAGATCTGTCCCTTATTCTAGATTGGTTTTCTACCAAGGATCATTTAGCTAAAGTCTGAGGCACCTTCTGGCAGAAATCTTTCCTTAAATAAAAGAAAAAGACTTCAGACAAGCATGATTCACTTATAATCCAGGTTTTTTTCCTGGTTGTTTGCATTTTTAAATCACACTAGTGATCTGAGGACAGGGAGTTCTAAGTACAGCTAGGTGATTACCCCTCACCAGTGTCCCCTGATCCAGCCCCTGGTCACTATGTTGGTTTAAGGCTGTTACTCTGAAAGCTGTGACAGGGACAGAGAAAGAAGAGCTGTGAAGGTCTAACCCACGGAGAACAGGAGCATCCCCTACTCACTCTGAGTGCACAATTTGAGACTCACAAAGCTAGGGTCTTCCAGAAATTTCTGTTGTGTCTGACTGAGAGCCACGAAATAAAGGGAAGAAGAAAGAATCAATGATTCCTGGGTTTACGCATTCCCTCCCTGCATTCAAATTATATGAATTCTACACTAAAAGTAGCAATGGACAATTTTGACTGCACATTTTGAAATGGATCTAGATAATAAAGTAGATGTGGCCACCAGCTTTTATATTCCTATTTCTGAATCTTGACATAAGGGTCACTGACTACCCTCTGGAACATCAATGTGATACAGACTAGGGCTTCTAGTACCACCCCTTGAAAAAGCACTATTTCGTATAATCCAACCACTTCTGTGTAGCCCTGTTTTAAAGAAAGGTAGCTAATTCCAGCAAAAACAATGTCCTGTCCATATCAGACAGTTAGTAAGCAACAGAAGTGGGGCAACTCAGCCTCTCCGTTTCTAAATGCTGCTCTCCTGCCTCAGCTCTGCCTGTTCTGCCCGGAGGTCTCACACTGCTCCTTGCTGTTTCTTAGGGCAGCACACAAAAGCTCTGAATGAACAATTAAGAAACCCCACAAAGAATCCTCCTGGCTCTGTTCAGCTTCTCTTTGACCTTGGGAAAATCACTCAACTTTCCATTTTATTTCCCATCTGTAAAATGGGTTGGGTAATAATAGCACCAGCCCTACCCAAACCTACATGAATGTTACAAGGAAGAATTAGATAATGTCTGCACTGAGTTTTGCTCTCCTTAGAAGAAAGTCCCTATAAAACACAGGGCAGAAATTCAGCTGACTTTATGAGCACTGATGAGATCAAAGCCTGTGGCTATGGGCTGGGGCAGCTTTCCCCTGCTCAGAATGCATTTACTGCTCCATCCTCTAATAACATTCCTCCCTCAAGATTCTAAAATGATGTGCAGATAGTCATTAAGGAAATCTTGCTGCCCTTAAGCAAGGTGCAATTTGCACCATAACAGCCTAAAGCTTCATGAAAATAAAATCTTAGGAAGAGCACAAAAGGTACTTTAAAAAAATAACCCAGAAATTATGATCTTTAGTTCTATTTTCTAATAACCTACTCTTATATCCACAAAATGTAATTTACATTTAATACCTTAGTTTTCCTTTCATAGTAACTTAGTAGTGCCATTATAAGTGGAGCTCATGGTTAGGAGACCCTGTACATAAATGGAGTCAAACAACCATTACAAAATGTCAGTAAATGTTGAAGCTTTGGGCAGCTCTGAAACTTTATATGCATCCCTGAGTTTGATATTTGCCTGAACTGAAAGTGCTGTTTTCTCCTCTATTTGTTGTGCTGATCCTTTCTTTCAGGGAGTGGGTAAGGTCATCAAACCACAAAAGAACTGGTTATTCAGCTTTAGGAAATCCATCTTCCCAAAGCTTAAGGATCCATTAACTAAGTCTTGGTCTTGAGACGTTTGCAGAGCATTGCCTAACTTAGGTTTTAATGTCTCAACTTGACTGCATTTCATTTTAATTTAATTTATTAAACTATACTGGCAAAGTCTCAGAGTAAAATGCTGTGCTATCTTATTTTTGAATCTACATGTTCATCTTGTCTAATTGGCCTTCGTTTCCATCTGCACAGATCACTCATCCTCATTTCTAGAATTAGTCGATCAAATTTCCAAATTCAGCCCCACTCATGACCTCGTGATGCTCATTTGACTTAGCCCCGTATTCTGTCACAGCCTCAAAATGCAAGTTACCAGTGTGAGCAACAGCCAGGCCATAAAATGATGCATTTCAGTTTCACATTTGAGTATTTCTTGTTTGAATTAGATCTGTTGAAAGGTAAGTTAAAAGCACAGGGGCCCTTTATTCTAAGGAAACATGGGCTCAGTGGGGTTTTTCTTAAGGGTTTTTTTTGTTTGTTTGCCTGTGTGTGTATGTCTCTGTTCATTTTTTCTTTTCTAGACTTTTTCTAGCTTTTATTGAGATGAGCCCTGGGGCTAGTGTTGATGGGCAAGTGCATCTTTATAAGAGACTGAATAGAAGCTACTAGATCCTTGCTCTCAACTCAAGAAGTTTTGCCACCACTGACCTTTTTTCTTCTTCTTTTTTTCTTTCATTTAAACAATATATGTTATTAGCCATGGTCACTATGGGAGAACTAACTTTATACATCTATGCTGGATTCATTACAATGGGAATCTTCCCATCCAAAATATATAACCCTTCTCTTTCTGCTCACATTTAGTCTTGAAGAGAAACCCTTCAAGTGGGGAAAATAATATCAAAGGTGTCACAAGGGTGCCCTTTTGCACAATAATTTTTTTCCATCCAGTAATATTGTGTTTCTTTTTTTTTTTTTACTTTGTTTCTTTTAGCTAAATTCTTTTCCCCTATAAAATGTGGACAGCTGTAGAAGTAGTAACCTAGTATGGCTTTTCAGTCATTTATAACTTGGTGTAAATGAATTGAATGAATTCTGCCAGGACAGGAAAGAAACTAGAAAGGAAAGGCCAGGGAAGTCTGAGGCGCTAAAAGGCAAACTGCTGAATTTTGCCTGGCCAGATACTCTCTCCGTAGTAGTATAAGCCCCCTCATTGTAACCCCCTCAGAAGCCTTGTTCTTGTATGGCTGGTGGAAATGGCACATCAGATCTTGCCTTCAGAGTCTACCTGGGAATTCTGTGCCAGGAGAGGATGAAGGTGAGGAGGTGGAGGCAGCACGCAGCCCGCTGAGATGACAGAAGCCTGCAGCAACACGTCAGCATCCAAGGTTCCAGACCTGGGAAGGCGGGGGGGTGCACAGCATCTCTTCCTAATTGTGCCAAGCATTCCGAATGGAAAAAAGAAAATAACTCTTGACAACATTTCAAGATTGTAAATTGCAGTCTAAAATGAATGGGGCTACAATATTCAGAGAAGAGCTGATGTGTTCTGTTCTCTGGCTACAACATACTTGGCAATTGTAAAGCAAAATTATGCATGTGTACAATGACACAGCACAAAAACCCAAGGCCCTTTATTAATGGAGAAGTAAACACTGCTTTAAAATATGATATTGCCAGAGTTCAAGGCCAGCCTGGATTACATAGCAACACCCTGTCTCAGAAACAAAAATGCTCAGAGCAAAGAAAACTTGTAATTTCAAACATCTTGCAATCTTGCTATGGCTGAAAATTAGCCCCTTCCTTCCCCTTGCCTTCTCTTCTCTTTTCCATTCTTTCTATTTTCCCAAATAAAATGGCTCACACATCTGTACCAAATACTGTGGGGAGTCTAGCACTCTCCCTAAGGTCCTGGGGTAGGTGACCTGTCCTCCAAGCTGCATTCACCTCAGCCTCCCACTGAGCCCTCTGTACCACTCTTCCTCCTGCTGTGTACTTGCTGCCATCTGCCTACCCTCCTTCACCTTGCCTAGGTCATCAGCTATCGCAAAGCCATCATTCATCTTCTATTTCCCATAGCAGCACCAACAGCAGCCACTGGACAGAAACCACCTTGAACTTCAGGATTAGACTTTACTGCACTAAGCTTCTTTGGGTGATCACTCCTTCTAGGACCCCCTTAGCCCTAGTGCCCACCCTTCCCACCCTAGTTCCTACCATAATATTTGAGGAGGGCAAGTCAGAGGAGGGGAGGGAAAAGGACAGACATGGAGAAAGGAGAGTGAAGTCCAATGACATTCTTCATACCTCAATAAATTGCTCTGCCTTCTTGATAATCGCTGGAAGTCATAGTCTCTCTCTGTCTCCCAAGAAATGTTTCTTCCATTTCAAATATCAGATGCAGAGCCAACTGGAATGGGTAGATGCTGAATCTGGACATAGTTCCACATAATCTAACCCAGCAGTGGACTGATTAACTGGCTCTGCAGAGTGCAGGTGGTCAGTTTTTGCGGTGTAAACACATCTACCTTGACCAACTTCAGGCTACCAACGATATCCCTGAATGTGGAGTTGGGAAGATGTGCGCATGGAATTGGCACTCAGAAGTAAATACAAGGCACCCCCGCCGCACAACTGGCTTAATCCATACAAGAGTAATTCATTCCACTGTGTCACAGGGTTGGCCACCTGGCCTTCTTTCAATTCCCTTTACTGGCTCTGCTTCCTCCTGCAACAGGACTTCTGCATTTTCTGTTCCTTCTGTCTAGGATGCTCGTTCCTTTCTTTCCACCTAATCAATGACTACTCATCCACCTGTACTCAGCAAAACTGTGACTTTTTCGGGCAGGCTGTTTCTGACCTCCAAAGCCAGATCAAGAACCTTAATTCTAGACTCTCACTGTGCCATGCACAGTTGCTTTCTAGAATATGTCACAGATAAAATTTTACACTTATTCAAATGATCCTGTGATTAACATCTCTCTCCCCTGCTTAATTAATGGAAAGCTCCGGGAGATCGGGCCATGTATGTTTTTGTTCATGTTGCATTTCTAGCACTGAGCCCAGCAAATAACAGGTGTACAGTGACCACTGGTTGAATCGAATGAGAGTTATAAATCTTTCCCCAACCTTGGTGCATCACTGATTGGTCATTTTTCAATGGAACATAGAAAATGTGGATCATAGCTCTGTCACATGTCTCATCTTCATCAACACTGAAGTGTGATCAGCCTTATTTGAATGTGAGTATGCCGCAAGTTCTTCAATCTGAAGAACCATACAGTCAGCCAGCAGAAGTTTAGAAATCATTTTGTGTAATCCTGTGATACATAACAATGTCTTGTGTGCTTGATATCATCTTCATTAAATAACCATATTTTTTCATTCTTTTTATCTATATACACCTGCTTGATACAGTTAGATACACTCAACTAAAATTAATTTAATCTGCACCAAAACAGTAAAGAAAGTGGAAAGTATAAAAATGCAGTATACACAATTTCTAGTCCTCAAACATTGTTTCATCAGGGAAAAATTATATCCACATTTAAATAATGAAAATGTTTATATTATTTAGCAAGTTTTAAGGAGCTACAAAAACTCTTAACTATTAGCTCAGTTATGGAGTATCTGTGTACTAAATCCTCATGATTCCCTGAATCACAGAAAGTTAAGCAAGGGGCTCAAGGTTACTGGCCGGAAATACAGGAGACTTGGAAGGCGTGGACTCAGGCATTGTTGCCCACGCTTCTAATTACTAAGCTTTGAAGCCCAAGGGGAAAAGATCAAATGCAAAACAGATATAGTGATCCCCCACTCTGGGAAGAATACCATGGATAAGGACGTACAAATAGAATTTTAAAAGGCTAGAAGAAATTTAAACAAGTATGCCAGGGTAAGAAGGATAATAGGTAGGTGTGTTGTTATTACTTTTAAGTTTTCTTTTAAGATTATTATAAAGCAATTTAAAAGAAAAAAAACAGCTTGCATCTTTTGACCCCTGGAGCATACCCCTACATTGTCATTAGCATCTTATAAGGATTCTAAGAGGAAAACAGACATTAGTTTACCCCTCTCTTCTCACATGAGCATGCCATTGCCTAGTCATAGTAGTAAGAGCATATTTTGGCAGTAAAATCACAGTTAAATTTAGTTAAACTGGTTAGCTATGCATCAAAAGTCCAGAGTACACTATACAAAGTTTACCATAATTTTCTGTAAAGAATCCAATTAAGGACTAACACTAGGCTTAAGTAAAACACTAAAAGATACACACAGAGAAAAATTAAATATTACTCATTATAGTGACTACCCAATAGAGTTTCTTTTACCAGTAACAATTCTTTCACTTAGAACTTCTGTTGTACTGGCCTCTGGGTTAAGCTCTAGGTCTGATGGGCATTTTTATACTTTATTCTTACAAATGCCTATGATCTACCTGCTGTGACTATCCTCATTTTCAGTTTTTGAAGTAAAGAAACCAGCTTCTGTTGGCGCAAAGTAAAGGAGAGCAGAATTTTGACCAAAATTATGTCAGTCTGATTCCTTCTGCTCATTTAAATGAAGAACACAAAAGGTCACAAGGGAATTTGTGGGCTCTGACCTGTTGTCGGTGGGATTTGATCATTTGGCTTTGTCCACTCATGGCACTTAGTTTCCAGAAACTTTTTTAACAAACATATTCCATGAGGGATCTTTTGCTTTGTAGGAAACTTGGCAAAGTTTTGTTTTTCTTGATGGAAAAGAACAACTCCGAGAAATAAGAAGCAGCAAACCCGTAGTAGAAGTTTTCAACTCTAATATATTCAAATCATTTGGAGGATTTTGAAAAGAATACTAATACTTGGGCTCCATCAGACCAACTAAACTCAAATTCCTTAGAGATAGGGCCTGACTGATCTGTGAAGCTCAGGTGAGCTAGTGGGCAGCAGAGCTGGGAGTATTTTGTTGCCTCTCCTCACAGCTCTGAACACTCAAGAGCTCTCACCTGCTTTCTCTGTCACAACCCCCCACATGCTCAGTGAAAAGGACGTTCCTTGTACGGTGATAATAATTGCCAAAAATTATGTTTTTAAAATTTGGCTTTTTTGGCTAATAGCTTAATTCATAAATATATATCTCTATATCTATAGAGATATCTTTAGATATATCTGCTTGTGGTTGTTGTTATTTTATAAATTTATCTATGCTCTGCTGCCAGAATTTTCTAGTTTTAAAGGTCATACCAAAAGGCAACAGTAGATGGCCCACCTCTCTCAAAAAGAAAGAGGGAAGACCTGACTATGAAGTGGAAGAAACAGCTTTACTTTTAGATTTACCTAAGGTAAAGGGTGAGAGAGAAGACCAAAATGTGTTGAAGAAAATAAAAATGCAGAGTCCAGAAAATAATGGAAAAGAGGGTTCAAAGAATCACTCAAAAATAGTAGGACTGGATCTAAGTAAAAGTGAGTCCAGGGTACATAGTCTTTGATACTGATAATGAAAGTAGTGAAAGTTAGAACAGGGAAGTTGGCAAACCATGAAAGTTGAGTTCCAAAGTTCCCCCTAATTATGGATATCTTTTTTTCCCCTTTTTGGGTGAAAGTGGGAAGAGAAGGTTTGCGTTTGTATGGACAGCATCTGTGAGGAAACTTGGCTGTGTCTTTCAGTGACCACCAAGGTGTGCTGTGTAGAAGGGCCAAAAAGACCAGGAATTTTCCACTGCATCATGTGTTCTTCAAGTTGTTTTCATTTTCACTTTTGCCACTTACACTTTAGAGGCATCAAATAAACATGGCACCCCTTAGAAATTCATGAAAGTGAATGTCAAATTAAAGGCTAGCTGTGATATGGTTAATCTTCTAATATAAAGACTTGGTGATAATTGAAATAGAGTTTAAGGGGATTGTTTTTTCTTTTTTTTTTTTTTACAACTGTAATTTTTAACCAGTAAAAATAATAACAGGAGCTATCAGTTTCTCCTGCAGAGCTCAATGCACCCTGAGTGAAAGGATGATAATTATTTCCGTGTTACAGCTGCACCATCCAAAAGACGCAGGAACATGATTTGACCAAGATCTTCACAAAAGCTTTTCTTGTCCCTTCCAATGCAGAGTTCCACTTTTAAATGACTTTTCCTGCCTCACTTCCTCTGAGCTGCTAGAAGTTTGAGGTGACATTTTCCTAACAAGGAAGGACAGTCGTGTCCTAGTTCTGAGACCCACCATGACCCAGAGTCCAATTTTACTCATTAGTTTCAACTTTTGACCCCAAACTCAGTCTGGACCTGAGTAAAGTCAGAGACCCCACTCAATGCTGGGGGTGAGGGGAGAGGACAGAAGAAGATATCCCTTTTCTGAGTTTATATCCCAAATTAACTCGATGACAAAAGCATTAAATGTGACTGACTACAAATTCATAATCCTCCATGTGCATGAGTGTAGATCATCAAAGACCCATTTTTGTATGCCAAAAACATGCTCAGTTTTCCTTTAGGCTTACAATATGACAATGTGTACTATTCTGGTGACACACTAACCCTGAATCTACCCTGAAGCTGTTGTAGAAAATAGCAATGTTTTTTCCTTTATGCCCACTCATTACTAGGCCTCAGTGGGTAGAAAAGGGGTGGTAAGGGTGGCCTAGAACAGGTATCTGTGGTCAAAACAATGCTAGTAGCTACTATGGCCGTGAGGACAGGTAGATAGCAGGGCACACCATAATCACGTCCTTCTAGTCACCTCAAATCTGGCCCAACTCTGTATACAAAGAGTAAAAGTCTATGGACTCATCCTGATGTGTTTATTACCCTTGTGCATATCAAGATTGATTGATTGATTGATTTGTGCTGCTGGAGATCAAATCCAGGGCCTTGTACAGTTAAGTTCCCTACCCACAACGTCTTTCAAGTTTATTTATTTATTTAAGGCCAATTTGTATTTAATCCTCAGAATGAGAAACTACTGAAAAGCCTTTTTAATAGTGAGACAATTTTGGGCAAGTACCCAATTTATACAATCCCATCTGTAAACACATGTCATGGTGGTGGTAATAGAGTTGTCTGATGGTTCATTTAATTCCTGAGTACTTGATTAATACTAATTGTAACCACAGACAAGTACTGGAGCTACTTTTAGACACACTATATCTGTGAAGATATCATATAAATCGATACTCAGGCACTTTTTAAATAAAAAATTAGTACTATGAGAAGGGAAACAAATGAGAACCAAGACCTGTCATGTAAAGGTACAAGATCCCAATAATGAATGTAACTGTACTGTCTACCTAAATGTACCAATAAACTCAATAAAAAAATGAGTACTATGAATATCTTTAGAAAGTTATAGGTCTAATTATTGTCCTATTTTGCTGAGTCAAACTGCTTCACTGTTCTCTGTTAACCTTAGAATGAATCCAAACTGTCAATGTAAGGAATAGAGGTCTTTCATAAATTGTCTCTAACCTAGCTCTCCATCTTTATCTTCTACCACTTTCTCTGCCAGTTCAGCCATCCCTTGGAACATATCGTCTGCTCTAACTACCCAGAACGAATTATTTTCAAAGTGTTATTGCCCAAGATGGCTAGCTGGAGGTCCATGGGGACATCCATCCTACAGACATATTTTCTTTGAGCTTTGAGTATTTAAAAGGATTTTTGCTTGGGTGTTTTACAGGACTTCTTCTTGTAAGATGGAAGATTTGCCAACTTTAGTCCACACTTCTTGTGCGGCAGCAATCAGTGGAAGCTAAGCAATGGCTCTCTGTTTTAGATGAGGCATATACTCTAGTCCTCAAAAATCCCCAGCCCTTTCCGCTGCATCATTTCTAGACTGGTCATTCAAACTCTTGTTTCTGACTCCTGCCTACAAAGACACTTTACCCTTCCATCTTGTCCCCTCATGCTTGCTCCTCTTTGGGAAATGCTCTGCGTTTCTCTATGGTAGACTTTCAGAGTACCAACTCAATCTCTTGCTCTGGGAGGGCCTTCTTTTGACTCATTCATCGTGATCTTTGTACATATTATCATCACAGAACTGATCACGCATAATAGAGTTCATAACATGCATCAGCTTCCTGACTGCTATCTCTGCAGGCACAAAATTCTGGTTCTATTCGTCTCCATATTGTCGTTATTCAGCACAGACACTGACGAATAAGTATGGAAGAGTGTCGTAGCACGAAACAGAAAAAAATGAAATGGGCCAGGGATTTAGCTCAGCAACACAGCACCTGCCTGGCAAGCGCAAGGTCTTGAGTTCGATCCCTGGTACCCCCCCAAAAAAGTGAATTAATTCTCATAACATTGAAAGCTTGAAGGGAAAGCTACTCTGTTTTTCTGAGTCAGGCGTGGGTTGTGTTTACAGTGCTTGAAAGTGGGACAGAAAAGTAGGGTAGCATGAAAGACAAGAACACATGCTGAATCCTTGCTTAAGAACAAATTCAGAAATCAGGACACAAAATTGAACACACTGTTCAGTTACAGATGTGTAAACAAGGAAGAAAAGGAGAAGATAAAGAAGAAAACAGATTATGATGATGAGGAAATCTGTGAAGGAAACATATATATATATATATATATATTTGTATTTATATTCTCTAGTTAAAACACCTTCCATTATAGTCATTTCTTACAACTAAGAAAGGACAATTTCAGAAATTGTAAGCCTATTTAAAGGTAAGGAGGTTTAAACCACCAAATAGTGTAGTGTGAAAAAAATTATAAGAAACAGAAGAAAATTATTATCATTTTAAAAAAACTTTTACTGAGGAATGAAGTATGAGGAGGAAATATTGAATTTATGAACATCTAAAGGGCTTGACTGCCAGGAAGACTAGAAATTATCTGTATTTTTCCAAAGGAACAATTACATAGTTTTAAAATCTTTTATGCTTGTATTGTATATTAATTATAGTAACCATTAAAAATGTGAAGAAACAAAAAATATGAAGAAACAGTTGAGCAGTTATTGAATGAATGAAGCACATTAAAAGTAAAACTTGTACACAAAATAAAAAGAAAACAAATACCCTGTTCTAATGAACATGGCTTGTGAAAAAGCGCCCCTTTTATTACTCTGAGACATATGCTGTGGTATCATTCTCAGAACAACTCCTTTAGCTTCTAACTGAAATACTGTGACAAATATATGCTTTCATGCATTCAAACTTATCCTGTATGTCATCTATTGTTAATCTACTCCTGCTTTCCCATTTAGCTGTCTGGAAAGGAAGAAGGAATAAGCATGCAGAAATTGACAAGTAGCCAATTACTTTTTAATTGAAAGACAGGAAGTGTAATGCTTGTAAGGTGACAGGATTATGTGGTAAGGTTATTTTGAATGACTTCAAGGATTTTCATATCTTTCCAGTATAATATCAAGTGAGGAGTGTACTCTTAATTTTATTTATTTATTTATTTTATACCAGGGATCAAACTCAGGTCCTTGTGCTTGTGAGGCAGAAGGCAGAACCACTGAGCTAAATCCCCAGCCCCTTTACTCTTAATTTTTGAAAAGTTTTCATTCTCTTACAAAATACCATTGTAGAAATAAAACATACACATCTATGCATAAGACGCTAGTTTCCTCAAGTACCTTCTAGTTACAAAACACATGATGAAATAACAGCCTCCTTAAAAACTGTGTTTAGTATCTCTGACTTCAGTTTGTGCCGTTAGAAGGTCCCTGACATCAGAACAATCATTCTCAATCCCAGGCCCCCAGACCTCTGCTCTCTAAGCAAATTAAGAGTAAAACTATTAGGAGGAAGAACTCAAATGTCTCCTGGGAAGAAGAAAGTGTGCCTCCATGCAATCATTCTGTTTTTTTGTTGTTGCTTTGGTACCGGGGATCAATCTCAGGTCCTTGAGTTTTCGAGGAGGCAGGCGCTGGAACCACTGAGCCAAATCCCCAGCCCTCCGTGACATCATTCTAAAACATCTGCTATCATGGTCTAATCCTTTCCTGTCAACATTTTTTAAAGTTAAATGCTTTATTTTACTGAAATGAACAGCTAAATGTGTAGACCTCACAGTCTATAAGTATATATTTAAGAATTGGTTTCTAAAATCTATTTTCTTGATCCCAGGCAGCTGAATTCTTTCCTTAGGAAAACTAACTATAATTGCACAGAGATAATTAAGACAAAGTGGCATTAATTATGATCATATTTTCTTCTATTTCTCTTCTTTGCCACAACAGAAATTAACCTTTGACTTTGAAGAATACAGAGTTATCTTTTCAATGAATTAGTCAGCACGAACTCTTGCCTACTGTTTCCCACAGAAATGAGCCGCCTTCCACGTACAACTGTATCTACTAGAATTCAACTTACCTGAGCTTATGTTCTTCACAGGAAGTTTTGTTTTGCTTTGGTGTCTTTATTCTGTGCTTATACTCATTGTTTTGCCTATTAATCATTTGCAAGGGATTCCGTTTTTGTACGTGGATATATATCAAATGCAGAACTTGTATTCCTGTGGAGCAGGAGACTACTACAAAGTCAAATAAGTCCAAATATATTGTACCTCAGAAAGTGGTTAAACGCTGAACTGAAAATAATTGAGAAAGAAAGGGCTTCTGGGAATGTGGAGGTGGTGAGCTGAAAAGTTAAGAGTGCATAGCAAGATCTCTCAGAGAATGGAAATTTGGGTAAAGACCTAAAGAAGTGAGTGAGTAAGGCATGTGAATAGAGGAAGAACAAATATCTAAGCAGAAGAAAAAGGAAGTGCAAAAGCCCTACACCGGAGCCAGCCTAGCATGTTCCAGCACAAGCCAAGAGACTACATGACAAAAATGCCCATGTGTGCAAAAATAATAGGAAAATGTGAAGTATGAAGTCATCCTGGGGGACAAAATAGACTGGAGACAACTGTTTAGAAGGACAGGAAATTATTGTAGGTGGAGATAATGGAAGCTAGGAACAGAGTGGCAGCAATGGATGTGGTAAGATATAGTCATGTTCTGTATCAAGCCAACAAGATTTCTTGATCAATTATGAAGAGAAAAAATAAGGATAACACAAGTTTTGTAATTGACAGAATGAAGTTGCCATTGCCAAAAAAAGAAAGGCTTGCCAGGGACCATATTAGAAAGAAGGGTTGGAAACCACACATTTGGTTATGAAGGACAAAAGGCAGATCCAGGCTAGAGGGCAAATTTCAGAAACATATATGGAAAGTTTAAAGCCAGATGTAAGAAACTGTAAAGCAATGATGGAATAAATGCCTAAAATAGACTTTGGGTTGGTAAAGCAGAAGAGAACAGAGAAAAAGAACATAGCAAGGGAATACGGTAGGTAATTATGGCTCAGCGTGAAGGGTTTTGTTGTCAAGGGTGTCATATACCAGCTCCTATGACAGGAAGCTGGCCACAGGGCTGGGCTGTGAAGACAGATGAGCAATTTTGCCTCCTCCATGCCTACTCTGATAATCTCTCCTTCTGGTCTCTTCTTAAGCCTCACCCCATGCTCCACATTACGAGGGACACCTGCTTCACTTAATCTAGCTAAATAAATAGTAGTTCTTTGCTCAGCCAGTCATAGGGGCGCACATCTGCAATCCCAGCTACCTGGAAGGCTGAGGTAGGAGAATCACAAGTTCAAGATTGGCTTGGGCAACATTGTACCCCCCCAAAAAAATTAAAATAATAATAATAGCAACTTACTAAAGCACTTACTATATTAAAAATATTTTAGAAGTTTAGGGAGAAACTGCTTATCCATTTCATGTGCAAAGTTAATGTCATGCTTACATTGGCATGTTTGTGTGTTTTAGGAACCATTCCTAGGGATCTATTGTACTAAGATCTTTGACGGGGCCATCCACAGTTATCACAACTCCTGACCTGCAGATTCTGGGAATCTTGGGGCTTTTTGAACTCTATTCTGCTCTTTTTTTTTTTTTTTTTTTTTTTTTTTTTTTTTTTTCTGTACTGGAGATCGAACTCAGATCCTTGCACTTGGTGAGGCAGGAGGTGGAATCACTGAGCTAAATCCCTGGTCTTCTATTCTGCTCTTTGTGGTCTTATTTTCTCACCCCAAAAACTTTGGTCATGGTGCCTCTCCTTTTCACGCTGCAAATTTTCTCTTGGAAACTCAAACATATTCCCTAACTATCACTGTGTCTGTGAATTACTTCTCATTTTTCCATCCCTCTGTACTATTCCATTCCATGGATCAATGCTCCACTTGGCACCTTCAGACTCTCCTACAGGCATCTCAAATGCCACACATATTAAAACACATTTTCTTGGGCCAGAGATTTAGCTCAGTGGCACTGTGCCTGCCTCACAAACGCAAGGTCCTGAGTTCAGTACCTGGCCAGAAAAAAAAAGTTTTCTTCAAATCTTCTCCTTATTCAGAATTCCCTTTTCCATACTACAGCCATATATGTGCAACCAAGTTCATAGCAGAACAGTTTGTAACAGCTAAAACTTGAAAACAGCCCAAATGCCCATCGACTAGAGACTGAATAAAGAAAATATGTGTGTGGGGTTATAAAATGGAGTACTACTCAGCCATAAAGAATGAGAAATTAGAGACATTTATAGCCAAATGGATGCATATTGAGACCATACTCTTTAGTGAAATAAATAGGACACACACGTGTAAATACCGAATAGTGTTTCTGGTGTAAGAAACTGAAAGTGTACACAAGGACCAAAACGTATAATAGGTAATGTGAGAAAGGAAGAAAAGATCCAAAGGAGATGGGGAAGTGGGAGGGGTAGGGGAAAGGAAAGAAGGGAATGGAATTAATATGAGAAAATGAAAAAATGGAAACAAAATCTTTGTAAATAGAGAGGGGTGGAGAGGTTGAAGGGAGGGCAGGGGAATGGGGAAAAATAAGAATCAATATGGATTATGTAAAGGTACAAATCTCCAATGATGAATGTCATTATATTATATACCTAAAATGTACCAGTAAAATTAATTTTTTAAGAAAGAATTCCTTTTCCAGACATTGTGCCTTCTAAATCTCAAGATTTAGCAATTTTTATTTATACATCTGTCTCCCCTATTAGATTGTGAATTCCTTGAAAGAGCTGACTGGAAATTTACTGTGGTGATGAATTGACTAAAAAATGCTGACTGGTAAACATCTTTGTCTAGTCTCATGTATTGAAACATGTTAGCCTGGGCTACACATGGCAAGTCCTCCCTGATGTCCATGTGCTTCAGAATTAAGGAGGACCTAAGCTGTCTCCCACAGAACTTTAGCAAGATGAGACCAGTCTATACGGATGAGGATATAGATTATCAGTGACTGCGGCAAGAGGACCTGGAGAAGAAAAGGGCTGATATCTTGCAACAGTAGAAAGCCTGGCAAGGTTGATGTTTGGTGATGTTCCCTGAACTTGTGCATATATAGCCTGTGAGGAGATCCTAATTAAATACACCGAATCCACAAATAAAGATTTACTGAATGCCTGATAGGAAACCACACCATGATAGGCACTGATGGGAGACTGAGCCTCCCATTAGCTGGAAAGAAGAGGCAGACATGCAGTACATGCCAGGATAAAACTGGTTGATCGTGTGTCCTGGAAGAGGAAATTCAACAAAGCTGGCTTTACACAGGAGGTAAACTTTCAAGAGATCTTAAAATTGGGTAAAATCCAGTAGCTAAGAGAGGCTAAGAAAACGAAAGGGATGCATGGGCTCAGGAATGTTTTTATGGGATAGCCCAGGGCCTGGCTTGACTGAAGCAGCTTCATGTTGTGGGGTGGTGGAAAGTTTGGGCAGGTGAAAGACTGGGAAGTTATGCACAGGATGAGTGTACAATCCTCCTCCAAGAGTCATTAACTTGAGCAAACTGTAATTAAAATTTGACCCTCTACTCTCTGAAGCTGATATTTGTTTTGGCTCAGTTGAGCTTCCGTAGGTCTTCTTACACAGAAGCATGAGGGTACGGATCCAGTTGTCTGAAAGAGTAAAGGAAGAGAAAGGGTGTGCATAATATCAAACAATGGAGACAGACCAATGATGAAGAAGGAGCGCTGTTTAGTTTAAACCCCAAGCTCTCGCTTCCTCCCAGGGACTAAAGGCTAATCACTTCAAGGGAAAAGGTAGTATCCTAAGGAGAGGATGGGTGGACGACTCAAGTTGGAGTCGTGCAGCGGAACATCAATTACAGACCTTACAGAAAGGAAGAGCCCCGAGAGGCTGCCCAAAGAAATATCTTTGTGCATGAGCATGACAGAAACAGAAGCCATCAGTTAAAGAAAAGACAAGAGAGGAAATGAAAGAGAGGTGAGAAGTTGTCAACCTTCTCCCTGAGCACTCTCTTCAATTCTCAGTGAAGGCAATATCGCCACCCATCGTGACACAAAAACTCATCGTGAAACTGGAGCCAGTGGCGAGGTAGAATGAGCAATTTCATAGAGCAACTGACATGAGGGCTGCAGCACAACTTACAAAAGGAAGAAAAGTTAACTGTTAAACCTCCAACAGTATTGTTCTGCTCTGGGTAAACACAAGAGAATGTAGAGGCTTTTAGTCTTAAGTCGAAGCCCCAGATGTAAATGTTTCCCTTTTATAAGCTCACTTAGAAACTGAACACACCAGTCTAAAGGAGATTTTTTTTCTGTAATTTGTTGTGCATTATCAGCTATTTACATAATTACTCTAATTAAGCTAGTTACAGCAGTTCCTGTAAATATGTGAAAGATCACTGAAACATGTAATTATGTCCTTATATCATTAATTAAACTATATCAGCTGGGAAAATTACTGTAAATATGTCTGGAGGTGTCATTAGTCTGTGTAATGGAGACATAGAGCTCTTTATTGAACTACAATAAAGTGCTCTGCACTAATAATGCATTTAAAACACTACTTGTGTTTTTTGTAAAGTTCAAGATCTCAGCAAAAACACTGTCTTTCATTTCACCACGGTTTGGAAAACTGATAGAAATTTGGGGGCTCCGCTGTCAGCTACTTAGAATGAAAATGAACCAACAGGACTACTTCCCTAGCGGTCGTTCTTGGCATTGCAGTCTGAGGGGTCGGTCCGTCACGTCAGCCAAGGCCGGCACTGGGATAACTTGGGAGAGAGGAGGCGGCCACCTTTGCAGGCCCTGCCCAGGCTCTTCCCTCCTGCACTCTCAGGGCCTACCCACCCACATTTTCGTCAGCGCCGAGGTGTAAATCAATGTCCCAATGCTCCAAAGCCAAAATATTAGATGGTCAATAGCAGGATCCCCAGCTAAGACTGCTTGCTTTTTTCTTTTTTGTTAAGGGTTATAAACATTAGAGGAGTGGAAAGTCTGTTATGCGTTGCTAGCTAGAGATAGAATTTCAGACACTATATGATCAGTGCAGCTGAGAATACGGCCCTTGGTTGCTTCCAGTCAACAGTTTCTGCTTCCTCCTGAGGCAGGCTGTGCAGTCAGCACCTGGAACTACTTCTACTCGCGATACCAAGAAGCAGCAGCTCGATGCAGTCGGGAGAAAATGCAGATAGCTCTCGCAAGGGCGGGGCGGGCGGGGTGGGGCAGCAAACGGTGATTGCAGGAGCCTTATTGGTTCAAAGGATGCTCTCGATAAAGAAAAAGGTGCCTGGGACTGAAAAGATGAGGGGATCCCCAGAGCTTCGGAAAGACACACAGGAAACTCCCTCCTTCAGAAAATAACAAACAGAGAAAGCTTTCAGTTCTTCAAGTGCAAAAAATAAAAGCTTATGACTAGAATTCTGATTCTTTTTAGTTGAATATATATTTCTGGGGAGAGGAAAAGGTTAACTTTGCTTTTGTTCCAAAATCATACACAAGTTTTCATCTTTTTTAGAAATCTGAGCCTACATTTTAAAAGTAAATTCTCTAAAGCAGACATTTCTAAGTTTTGGAAGAAAATACATGATTTTATTTTTAATAGTTATAAAACAATACTTCCATTGATGTCTAATCTTTGTATAGTAAATAATATACTTGATTATAGTTTCAACAAATTCACACTTATGAACTAAATAGGCACTTAAAAACTAGATTTTGTTTTGTTTTGTTTTGTTTTTGAGACAAGGCCTCACTATGTAGTTGATACTGACCTGGAGCTCACCAGGTAGCCTAGGCCGGTCTCCTCCTGTCTCAGCCTCCTTAGTGCTGGGATTACAGGCATGTGCCACTATGCCCGGCTAAAAACTAGATTTTTTATTAGAATTTCTGGATTCTTCCACCCTCATTCCACGAGGCAAAATTAAACTTATTCTACAAAATGACATAAAATAAATACAAGTGACACTTTACTTTTTGGGTCTACCAATGACTTCATGAACCTAATGACTACTAAGGAAATTCTCCCCTTACACAATGAAAACTTGCATATATTTATTGTATTTTGCACACAATTTCAAGTATTCCCTAAAGCATACTTGTAAACCTAGATTACTCCTAAAGTACACTTTGAAGTTTTAGTTTCTTTTGTCCCTCAGTTAAACCATGAGATGCTACCCTCGAAAGCAAACTTTGAGCTGGGCGTGGTGGCTCACGCCTGTAATCCCAGCACTCAGCAGGCTGAGACAGGAGGATTGCTGAGTTCGAGACCAACCTGGGCTACACAGTGAGTTCCAGGTCAGTCTGAACTACATAGTGAGACCCTGTCTCAAAAAAGCAAACAAACAAAACAATCAAGCTTTGCTTAGCTCTCTATTGAGATGCGGAGGGCACTATGAAGACTCCCTGTTACTTCTTAGCTTGCTTTCTTCCTGGCAAGTGATCACCAGAGCAAACATCTCTGTCAGCCAGAGTAAATAAGCTGATAAACAAGCCTAGCCACAGAGTTTATCCCAGGAAACTGGACTCCAGATATGTTCCTGATACTACCAATGAATTAACTTATCTCACTTAAGTGGGTAGTTGTTCTCAGACAGTAGTCCAAATCATTTCAGCATGACTGTTTATGTCAAGGAAAATAAGAATCTAATACTGTAATTGTAAAAATCTTGGAGATATTCAAAAAAGTATGTCTCTGAAAAATTTTTGTTTTAAAACCAAATATTTTAAAATATGAGTATAATGTGCATTTATGGGCGATATATGTATACAGAGTGAAAAATGAAAAGGCCAAGCTAATTCTAGGCTTCTTCCTAAATCCATCACATGGGATACACCTACTGGGATTTATCTCCTATTTAATGAGGTTTCACATTCTAGTGTCTAATTTGGGCCTGCTGTCAACCAAACTCTCAACTCTCAAAATGAATGCACACTAAGAGGTAACAGTTGTAAATACACCAATATGGTCAACCCGAAATAACAGATGGAACTGGAGCCTGATACCTCCTTAGGATTACTTGGTGTTAGGTGAACAGAGAAAACATCTTTGTCTAGTCTTATGTATTGAGGGGGGTACCAGGGATTGAACTCAGGACCTTGCACTTTCAAGGCAGGTGGCAGAACCATTGAGCTAAATCCCCAGCCCCTAGTCTCAAGTATTTGAAACACAAATTACTGGGCTATACAAGGCAAGTACTACCCTATGACCCAGTGTTTTAGAAATAAAGATAACCTAAGGTCTTTCCCACAGAACTTTGACATTGTGTATGATTTTCCTACAATCTAGTTTTCCCCATTGAGCACCTTTGGGACAAGGATGTTGACTTGCTAGAACCTAGCAAGTGTCCATCGTGTGGTAACCCTTGAATGAATATGCATTCAACCCAAGGAATTGATAAAAATGCTCTATTTATGAAAATATAGCCAAGACAGCACTGCAACAATTCTGTTTTTTTTTTTTTTTTTTTGGTACCAGGGATAGAACTCAGGACCTTGCACTTGCGAGGCAGGTGGCAGCACCGTTAAACTAAATCCTTGGCCCAACAATTCTAAATGTTGAAAATTATTTGCTGAACTCCAGAAGAAAAAGTAGAAGCAAATGCATTTCTTTCCTCTATGATGACACAATGAGTTTTCGAAGTCACATTCCTAAAGCTGTCTTACACCTTTTTGGTATAAACAGGGAATAGAAAGGGTATGTAAATAGAATTAAAAACCCATACTTTTTATTTTGGGCGAGTTGACCTCAGCACTAGTCACCTCTGATCATTTGAATATTTTTTGTTGCCTAATATTCCACAAATTTTATTTTCTGAACACCAAGACATGCAGTCCATAAAAGAAAAGCTTTTATTTGCATGAAACCCTATCCCAATACTACTAAAGCGGTTTTCTTCAATGGGTATATACCTAATCACTGCCAAACAATTTCTATAGCTCCACACATGACTCAAAGCCAGAAATATCAGTAACTACCATTCTCCGAGAGTCACATATTTCTTCTTTGAGAAATTATCTGGAGTAAATCCCTCTTTGGACTCTGTGGTGTTACTTTTCATTCATTTATTGAATAAAGTAACCTTGTATAGGCTGGGAATTCTAACATCCCTCTCAAAATGAGACATATTATCAGTCCATTCCTCATTTGTAATCATCATAAATGGATTATTTTGCTGGGCCTGGTGGCACATACTTGTAATCTTAGCACTTGGGAGGCTGAGGTAGAAGGATCACTTTAAGTTCAAGTCCAGCCTAGGGTATAAAGTAAGTGCAAAGCCACCCTAAGCTACATTATGAGACCTTGCTTCAAAAAACCAAACCAAAACAAAACAAAACAAAGAGAATTATCTTATTCTATTACTTTAAAAAAATCTAAAACTCGCCCCCATTTTTAATTCTTTTTTGTAAAGCTAGGAAAGCCCAAAGCTCTGAGATAAAAAAGGCCAAGGTTCAGGGTCTAGCTATGAGTTTTAAAGGTTGTGTAAGTTTGCACACATACAGCCTCTCAAATGTTTCCAAGTCAAAGAGAGACATTTCATGTCCCTGGAAAGGGTGTTTTGAGAATTAACTTTAGACTAGAGTGGCTGACATATAGCAAATGCTTAATAAACGGTAGCTATTATTCTAATGTTTCAACCTATTAGTTTTAAACCATGCTTGTGCTCTTATTGCAGCTCCTTTCTAATTAAAAAAAATTTTTTTTCCCAGTATCAGGAATTGAACTCAGGACCCTGAGCTTACCAGGCAGGCACAGCACTGCTGAGTGACACCCCTGGCCACTGTTTAAAATCCTGACCTTCAGTTTGCCTTTGTATGGCCATGTATAAAATAGGTTCCATTTCTAGTATATAAATGAAGATAATATGTTCAAACACTAAGCATTTTGCCCCAAATTACAGTTTGTTCAGAAGTGCTCAGACTCTACGTCAGATATATATTCCCTGCCTCTATCACTGCCCCAGTCTGTCTGTTCATCCATTTAAGGGGAAATGGTGCTTGAGTAAAATTCTAACATTGGCTGATAAAACTGGAAGCTATTGGAAAAAATTATTATTTTTTTTTAGCATTCAAGAATTCTAAAATCAGGTCCGGGGATTTAGCTCAGTGGTTCCACCGCCTGCCTCAAAGGCACAAGGTCCCGAGTTTAATTCCCAGTACCACACACATACACAATCCTAGCACTGAGAAGGATGAGGCAGGAGAATAGCTGAGAGTTCTCTACTTAGAGAGTTCAGGGCCAGCCTGAACTACAAAGTGACACCCTGTCTCAAAACAAAAACAAAAACAAAAGCAAAAACAAAAAAAAATTAAAATTTTACAAATCAGATCTTTAAGAAAATTACAAGGATGAGTATGAATAGCTTAAGGACAACCTGCTAATCCATATATGACCTTGAACAATTCCAAGTCCTAGAACTATACTCTAATATACTGGCCATAACCACCTATGGCCAATTAAGCAATTGAGCTGTGACTTGCATGAATATGGAACAACTGAATTTTAAATTTATTTATTTCATTAATTGAATAGTAAGTTAATCCTTGTTAATTATTGCTTTATGCTTCGCTAATATTAAACCTAAAATCTACACCTGCTTGTTAGTGGAAAACTTTTAAATGTTTAAAAAACTTGGTTATGTTAATCTACTTTTTAAGTTGCATATTTTATAAATTCTAAATGCAAATTCTAGTGTTGTTTTCAAAAATTTATCATCCAAATTAAGATGTACACACACCTGTCATATCAGCACTCTGGGAGGCTGAGAAAGAGGGTTACAAGTTCAAGTCCCACCTGGGCATCTCAATGTCACTGACCCTATCTCAAAATGAAAACTAATAATAAAAAAGGACTGGGGCTGTAGTTCAGTGTGAAGATATGGATTCAACCCCCAGTGCCACCAAAGAAAGAAAGAAAGAAAAAAAGAAAGAAGGGAAAGAAAGAAAGAACACACATATCAGATTTCAAAAGTTTGATGCCAAAAAACTGCAAAAGTCTCAGTAATTTCTATTACTGATTTTACATTATAATGATAAATTTGGGTATGTTAGTTTATGATTCTCTCTCTCTCTCTCTCTTTCGTATCGGGGATTTAACTCAGGTGCTTGGGAGGCAGGCATGGTGCCACTGAGCTAAATCCCCACCTCTTAGATGCTAGTTTAAATAAAATATATTATTACAATTAGAATCATCTGGTTTTCTTTCATCTTTAAAAACGTGACCACAAAACTTTTTAAAGTAGTGATATGGCTCAAATTCAATTCAATTTGGCAGCATTATCCTATAAGGAAATTTAATTATCTGTGTAGCTAGAGAAAATCATAGATATTATCATTTTTCACTTTATAAGCCAATTTTCATTTTTGACTGCTCTGTCTGATACGGTGAATCACTAAGGACTTTTCAGGGGTGTTGTTTTCCCTGAGACAGACAGAAGGCAAGAATGTGAATTTTTTTGGTGGTGGTGGTGCTGCTGCTTGCTGTTTTTGGTGAGATGGGAGTAGATAGATAGGCAAAGACCTAAAAGGTAAAAAAAAAACACAAAAAACAAAAAACAAATTGACACAACTCTTGATTAAAACCTCTGTTCAGTTTTACTCTCAGTGTCTGCAACATTTACAGAACATCTTAGGAAGTACAAATGACTCATTACACGAGCTCAAAATCTTAGCTTCTGAGGTGCTTATGTATCACCCGATTATCCGACTTGAACTACACTTCCTGAGTTAGACTTCTGGACACCAGAAATCTGTGTCTAATGCTGCTGAAATATGACTCACTTTTCCAAGGGTGCAAGAGGGCTGCAAAACAAACACAGGACATTATAGAAGAACACTGCCAAGGCTCTGAAGTATTCAGAATTTTTTTGTTGTTGTTTTTTTGAGACAGGGTCTCACTATGTAGTTGAAACTGACCTGGAACTCACTATGTAGCCCAGGCTGGTCTCGAACTCCAAGCAGGGATTTAAGCCAAATGATTATTATGGGCAGTACTGTGCTGAGGAATTTTTCAGTGTGACAACTATGAAGATTTGGTAAGTGTGAAGGAGTTGACAAGTGTCAAGTTGTCGTAGTTGGTAGGGAAGGATAAAAAAAGAGACTCTATTGAAAACGTTGAAAAAAAAGTGAATTTAGCAAGTCTCTGTGCTTGATTGAATTTTGTTTTGGGGAGAGTTTAGGGTGACTTCAAGTTCCTGGCTTGACTACAACTGAAAGGGTGCTCATGCCATTCACTGCAAGGGAATAGCAACAACCGGCCTATTGTAATTTCAAAACTTTAGTTGGCATTTTCTTTTGAGTGAGTCATTCTGTGAAAAGTCTGTTGTCAGTCTTCAAAAAGAAGCAATGAAGCTATAACATGGCAAACTATTGTTTACCACTACGCAGGAGCTGCATCAGCTTTTCTTATTTACAAAATCTGTTCCTGGTTTGAGGATGTAGCTAGGTAGAGCACTTGCCAAGCATGTGCAAGGCTCTGATTTTGATCCTCAGCACTGAAAAAAGAAATGAAAAAGAAAAAGTCTATGTATAAAATCTATCCCCATGGTTTCTAAGAAACCTACTTAAGGGCAAGGATTTAGCTCAGTGGTTCTGCCTCCTGCCTTGCAAGTGCAAGAACCCAAGTTTGATCCCCAGTACAAAAAAAAAAAAAATTAAGAAAAATGCGGTAGTATGCTGGGGATTTAGCTCAGTGGCCTGTGCTCAAAAGTGCGAGGTCCTGTGCCTGCCTCGCAAGTGCAAGGTCCTGAGTTCAATCCCCAGTACCAAAAAAATTAAAATTAAAAAGGGGGGGGGAAGAAAAATGTGGTAGTGTGAAGATAAAATTCATCTTCCTAAAAAAGGGATTGTATGTAATGCTTTTTGGTGTTCCATAAAGATATTATTAACTCTCCCTGTTTAAGAGAAGAAAATGAATTTTTTTGGGAAAAGCTGCATGTAGCCTAAACTTTTTGTTGTTGTTATTGTTGTTTTGTTTTTTAAAACAGGGTCTTGCTATGTAGTTCAGACTGGCCTTGAATTCACTATGTAGCCTGGGCTAGCCCAGAACTCTGAGAGATCATCTTGTCTCAGCCTCCTGAGTGCTGGGCTTATAGGGATGCATCCATCAAAACATCACAATATACTCCACAAATATATATATACATGTGTGTGTGTATACACACAATTATTTGTCAATTATTAATTACTAATTATTAATTAGAAGTTTTATATAAGGACTTTAGTATACCTGACCCTTTTCAAGGAAAATATTGCCTTTCCCTAACAAAAGTGCTCTGTTGGTCCCTGGACAGAAATAGGATCAAATAGGCATTCCCAAAGACCTCTGTGGAGCTGATGCTTTGGAACTGTATCAGAATTGTAACACAAAGGATTATACTTTGATATAGTCTCCTTAGAAGACTAGAAATATAAATAAGCGTTGACTGCGTAAAACACATATAATTTTTTTACAAAAAGTGAAACAAAGGGCTGGGGATTTACCTCAGTGGTTCCATCGCCTGCTTTGCAAGTGCAAGGATCCGAGTTCGATCCCCAGTACAAAAAAAAAAAAAAGTGAAACACTGTTTAACACAAATATTTAAACCAAATTAAGAATTTAGTTAATGCGAAAAACTAATTTTTTAAATTATTATTATAATATTTTTTTTGGTACCAGAGATTGAACTCCAGTCCTTGCATTTGGGAGGCATGTGGTGGAACCACTGAGCAAAATCCCCAGTGAAAACTGATAATTTTATAAACTAACTTTCTTAATATAATTACTTTTGTTGAAAAGTAAACCAGAATAATTCATTCTCTACAGATGCCATAACTTTGCAGTATGGCTTCTACAGGTTCACATTTTTATATTTCTTGCAATAATTTTAAACATAAGAATACAGGTATACTTTATCCTTACATTATTCACATTTAAATAAGGTTATATAGTTCAGCTAGGTATGGTGGTGCATGTTTGTAATCTCAGCTACTTGAGTGGCTGAGGCAGGAGGATCACAAGTTCAAGGAGAGCCTGGGAAACTTAGAGAGATCCTGTCTCAAAAATTTTTAATTTTAATTTTAAAACATTTCTAAAAATTGAAAGGCCTGGAGATGTAGCTCAGTGGTACAGTGCTTGCATAACACCTACAGCTCTGGGTTGAAACTTCGGTGCTAAACCCCAAAAATTCCACAGTCCATTTGATATGAACTGCCAAAGAAAAATGCTAACCACCTTAAAGTTATTCCCCCTTCACCTTATTCTGCTTAAGCTAAGCACTTAATTTTCTTAGACTTTAAGTTTAGACATTTTAAGAAAAATAAGAATTAGGACAGTGATGAGAAAGAGGCCAGTTCTTATCAAATGGTTTTCACAAAGAAATCTCTTCACAGTTGCTGGAATTAAGCACTCAGCCACTTTATGACTGGTTTCAAAATGGATGGCTCCCTGAGGTAAAGGAATTCACTTGAGGTAAACAGTAATATATAAAGATACGTTGAAGTAAATAAGTGGAAATGAATATGTAGTGATAGGATAGAAAGAAATAAGCTTCAGAAAAATAATATATGAAGCAACAAGCTTAAAAAAAAGCCTTCCGAAATAACATTGCCTAAAGGGTAGCAATCTATACAAATCGTGGAAATAAATCCTTACTACTAAGATCAAAATTATGATGTTGCTACAATTTGTAAGCTTATCAACCTTCACCTGAGGAGAGAATTAAATCCATCGGCAGGACCCACAATTTGAGCAGAATTACAAGAACATACATGCATAGAAATTAAAATAAGCTGGAGGCTACCACAGAGTAGTGGAAAGAATTCAGGATTTAGAGTAAAAAACCTGGGTTTGGATTGCATCTCTGCTATTTGTTCTCTGTGTGACCTGGCAAAATCAATTCACCTCTGTCAACCTCAGCCACCCATCTGCAAATGGGGAACATAACCCTGGGAGAGGGAGGCAGGAACAGGGACAAAGGCAGACGACAGGAACTGCTATGAGGATTAAATGAAGTAATATATGACAAAACACGATGTGAATTCCGAAGTTCAAATGTAAGGCATTAAATGTGCTTCAAACAAACCAATAACAACAGCTTAAACTAGTTCCTCCTCTATTGTCATCAGCACATTTATGTACTTGCTTGGGCTCCAGACAGTTCCAGGAGCTAAAGGAATAGATAGGTTTCTTTCCAACTAGTTTACAATCAAGACTCCAGGAGAGATAATGCACATTTGTTTAAAAACATTAGATAGATTAGGAAATTTGACTGCTTGTTCAAGAAGGAATAAGAAAAGTATGTTAAGAGCTGTGGATTTAGCTCAGTTGTTGCACCACTTGACTTGCAAGGGCAAGGTCCTAAGTTTGATCCCTGGTACTACAAAAAAAAAAAAAAAAAAAAAAAAAAGTAGATGTTAACACAGTGCCTGGTGGGAGAGATGTTTGTGGATTAGGGAAGTCTGGGAAAGCTTTAGGCTTGAGGGATGAATGCCACTTAAGTAAGCAGAGAGGGGGAAGGAAGGTATTGCAGGCTGGACGATGGTGCAAGCAAAGGCCTGGGTGCTATTTTGAGGAGGAAACAGAATGAAGAGAGTGTGGTAGGAATTCAAGATGGAAGGTAGTTTGGTTGTGAGGCAAAATGGCATTCAGCCAGTGTCCCCAGTTGAGCTCTGAAGGATGTCTACAGCCCAGCCCTTTCTGATTGCTTAGTACATGAGCCATCCCAGTTATTAAATACTATCACCCCGGGGGTAAGGTTGTGTAGGCTCAGAGGCCAGACCACGCTCAAGACAAGGATGCCAAGTTAAGGAGTTCAGATCTTATCTTGACAACATTAGGGAGCCAGTTATGGGTCTTTACACAGATGACTAAACAGCCAAAAGTGGCTCTAATGAGATTCACGGAGCAGTGGGATGTAGTATGGACGGGGGAGAAAGAAGCCACAGGGTGGAAAATTAATTAGGGGGCTATTATGGTAGTTCAGGGTGAGATAATGATAACCTAGAAGAAGGTAGTGACAATAGGGTGGAAAAGAGGCCTGATGTGAGCAGAAGTTATGCAGCAAAGGGTCCCCTTTTTGCCTTTCCATAGGCCCGTGCTAATAAGGAGACTGACAGTGAATGAACACTCTCCATTTCTTTACCAAGATAAGGAGGCAATAAAGAAACACTGTTAGGTACCCAAAGGTAAAATGGGAACCTACGTATTTTGGGGGAACTGAGTGTTAAAGACTAAAAGACCCTTAAAGATCTTTACTGCATTTTCCATAGTCTGGAGGTTTTTAGTAGAGACTCAGGGAAATCCCGTTCCGCCCATCCATTCCAAGAACCTGATGTAGACATCTTGTCATCTTGTCATTCTAATTAGCTCCTAAATGTTATTCATCTTTTTTGTTGTTCTTTCTCTTTGCATTTCTACAAATAAAAGCTTGAATTTTGTTGACTGACTTTGGAAGCTGCTATTTTACATTTTATCACAAGTGAGAGGAGTACACAGAAAGAGACATTGACTAAAATCAGTTGTGAGGAGAAATGGAAGAGAAATTAATTATGTAAACTGGTTTTGAGAATTTCCCCTCAAACCCTTAAAAAGAGGATTTGGCTCAGTCATTCTGCTGCCTGCCTAGAAAGTGCAAGGGCCAGAGTTCGATCCCAGCACGCGCGCGCACACACACACACACACACACACACACACACACACACACAGGCCACCCTTGAAAAGGGCACTGTCACTTGGAAAGGGGATTCCATAAGACATTTTCTAAAGAAGGAGGTATGTTTTCATCAAAGCAGTTGGTCAAACACTGGTTCACTGCCTGCTGTGTGGGCATAAAACTAGTCTAGGACTTTGAACAAGAATGGATAGGATTGGATAGAATGCATCAGATTGCACAGTGACTGTGTGTCGTCCCAGCACTCAGGAGGCAGAGGCAGGAGGATCACCGTGAGTTTGAAGCCAGCATAGACTACATAGTGAGTACACAGCTTGAACTACAATAGCAAAAGTGTCTTAAAAATAAATAAATAAATGGAGGTAACATGAAAGCATTGTTTTTTGAAACTCGTGTGTGTGTGTGTTTTCATATGTGTTTTGAGATGGGACATAGGTGTGTGTTTATTATTCAAAATGTCTGAAAGCCATAGCCCAATGAATATTAAAGTGAATGACAAAATCATGTGATAAACTATGGAATTCTATTAAATGAAGAAATTTCAAAATCATTTATACAGTGTGTATCTAGACATTTTTCTGTAGCCCCCAGCAGGTCTCTCTATCTATCCTCTACCTCTCAGTCTCAACCCCGTCTTTTCACCTCTCAAGTATCCTCTGTGACTTCCCTTTAGTCATCTCTATATCTAAATGCATATTAGTAAATTTATGATAGGATACAATTATTCCTTTCCTGCAAATAAACTCCTAAATATAGCATTTATTGAGTGCTAGTAAATGTTTGACAGCCAGTTTTCCAGGGAAAACATCTCTGAATTTGTATAATTTGCTTCTTTGTATGGTGTAAATACTCCAATTTCAGGTCACTAATATTAATCTATTACATGTAAAATTGGAAAGAGTTGCACAACAGCATACATTGTATAGCATTTCTACCACAGAAATACAACAAAAAACCCCACAAAATAGATAATAGGGAAATGTGGTAAAATGTGAAGTGGTAAGTTTTGAATATTTATTATCTTTTAAAATATAAATTTATTTGTGAATTTACATAATGGTCTTTTTTAATGGCCACGCCTAACAACTGGCTCAGCAGACAGTCCCAGCACATTCCAGCCCTGGTTCACTGTCTCCAGCAGGCTCCTACACTCTACCCCCCGCTGAACAACTCAACTCAGACCTCTTCCATAAGCAACCACAAACTTAACACACTCGAATCTAAAATATGTTCCTTTTTGAATCTCCTACTGCACACTTCTCTTCCCCTCTTGACTTCCCTATTTCTATTAATGGTGCCTCCAATACCATCCAGTCAGTTGCTCAGTTTTGAAGGTGCTTCATCTATGCAATGGTCTGATCTGCCTCCTTTTCTTCTCTCTGAGGGCTACTGCCCTGATCCAGAACAATTAAGTGGTCTTCCCCTGTCAGGTTTTTCTCACTGCAATCTATCTGACAATATCGTTAGATTAACCATCCAGAGGCACAACTCTGCTAATACAGCAGATGCTAGTCAACACACACACACACACACACACACACACACACACACACACACACACACCCCTGGCCTTCAAAATTCTCCTTGTTCTAGGCAATTTGGACAGCTCTATGTTCCCTGTGTTGTGAACATGCCTTGTGGTTCCTGACTGTGTGCTGCTGCTCCCATTTTCCCCTTCTCTGGAGTGTGCGCCCCCTTTCATGGAAAGACTCAGACCTTTTATTTAAGATTCAGTTTAAATGGCAATGAAAAGATGTGGGGTAGTTGTCGTAAGAATGTATAAGGTGATGAGAGTGCGGAGAGTAGAAACAAACAAGAAGTGCCAAATCCAGGAATCATGGAAAGATGAAAATGTATTTGGTCACCATGTCTTACGGAGGCTCTATTAAATGCATTGCATGAAGGAAAGGACTCACCCCACTGTTATTAATAAAAAGTTTACTGAGCACCAACAGGAGCTTTATCTCAAACCTACGGATGTCAATTATACATGCTACAGCTGTTCTTCATTAACTGAAATGATCAAAAATTGTCTATACTTTAACCATTTGGGGTCTACTATAATTATTCCCCCTGTAATGGCCTGAGCCAAATTGGGTTAAGGAGATACTGTAGGCAGGATGGGCTGTAAAGACGTGGAACTGCTGAGTGCTCAGCTGTCACCACAGCTCATAATATCCATTCATCTTTAAGATGCTGATCACAGCTATTTTTTTGTTTTTGTTTTTTGTACCAGGGATCGAACTCAGATACTTGTGCTTGTGAGGCAGGCAGCAGAACCATTGGGCTAAATCCCTGGCCCTGATAAGTTATTATTAAAGATCTACCACATTTCTCTGCAGTCACATCAAAGAAGCTGAAATTTACATATTTTACATCTTTCTCCCTTCAGCCCTTCCCTGATGTTGAGAGTAAAATAAAATGCTTCAAGTGCTTGCATTTTTGAGGGGAGAATCATAATGATGACCAACAAGTAATCAGGTAATTCCTTTTCCCTTGAGTGTCAGATAGGAGGTCGAAGTTTAGTAGTAAACAAAGAGGGAAAAGACAGGCCCAGCCCTCTGGTCAGTGGCACCAACTTCTCCAAGCTGTTAAAAGATTTGAGTTACGGAGAGCCTGAATCCTCTGGAGAGGTGAAAAAGAGGGAGGAAGAAGAAGATGGTGGAAGAAAACTGCCAAAGGCAAAAGAATATCAAAATAGCTAAGATTATCAACACCTGGAGACTTCTTTGGTGACCATTTGAGTAGCACCAGCAGATCCTTGGGCCCCATCTCAGACTCACTGAATCACTGCAGGGACTGCCTGGGACTGGGCATTCTCATGGGTAAACCCAGTGATTCTAGACTCACTACAGGCTGAGGAACACTGTTCTAGGGTCTGCCAACTATGGCCAGCACGCTGAGTATAGCCTTCTGGTTAAAAGCGGTTTTTATATTTGTAAAGGGCAGTGAAGAAGGAAAGAAAAACAGACAAGAAAAGAAAGAGCAGACTATGGAACTCAACCCACGAAGTGTGAGACATTTATTAGGCTAGCCTTTTATAAAAAAAGTTTTCTGACCCCTATCTAGTGCAGCACAAATAAAAGGCTGTATGTAAATTTAGCCCCATCTCAGCCTCAACTAAAATAACTGATGTAGCAGATCTTTAAAACAGAGAATGGTGAAATCTATAAAATTATCATCTAAAAATGCACTTGCGATAATTACGAGAAGGAAAGATTGTACAAATATAGTTACAATAAGCATTCTGCCATGTCTTTCAAGATATATTTTCATCTATTCAAGAATTTTGGTAACTCCATTTGATTTAATGCTTCCAAACTTATTAGAAGCAATATAAGACAAATTAGCTATGTAAAACCATTGAATATATATTCTTTATTGAAATCCATCTGTCCCCACACATATTATTGTCATATATATGAAGAAAAAATGTGAAACTATAGAGCAAAATGTTGAGAAGCAACAATATTATGAATTTGTAAAACAACCCATATGCAAATGATATACAAAGGAGATAAAGAAAAGTTGAATTTAGTAACTTTTCATTTATAGAGCTTCAGAATCATAAAGTAGTTCCACCTCCTAAGAATTTTGGGAAACAACAATTAACTTTCTTTAGCAAGGGTTCAGAGATTCACGTTTTGTCTAAGAGGTTCAGCAAGCAGAAGTTATGCCAGTGGGATTCATAATCTCAAGGCAGAATGAAGCTCCTTTAGGGGTAGTTCCTATGTTTGTCATTGATGTTTTTTAAATTTTATTTTTATGTGAAGAAAGAAACTTCATTATAGAATATAGAAATAAAGATTTGCTTTACACATATATTCACGTGCAAATGACTTGCCTTCTGGAATTTGGAACTGAAATATCTCAATAGTTTTGCTGTTTTTCTCATGAAGGACTGTTAAAGCCTTACACACACGTTCAGAAAAAGATTTCAACTATGTAACAAATTTTAAGCAAGTTTCAAACACCAGATAGTCTTGAAACCCAGCACGCTTCACCATTTAATAAAATTATGACTCATTTTAGTAAGAACATGCTTTTTTAGTAAGAAAAAATGCTTTCTGAGCTAAGTTTGAACTGCTGAGGCACATGGGACACCCACAAACCTAGTCAGCAAGAGTCTCAAACTCCTAAAAGATTAAAGGAAAAATAAAATCGTGTGTATAGAGAATGAAAAAAAAAATCCCCAATGGTACTAATCTATAAACGGAAGTAAAACTAAAACTCCCCTAAAATCCCCCGATCATCAATCCTTATAAATTCAGCACTTCTCGCTTTGCTGTCTCCGGAGCCCCTGGTTAAACCAACAGGAAAGTCTTTGCTAACTTGTCAGCTGGTAAAATCGAGCCCCCAATTTACACTAACCACGGACACTGACCTCGGTCATCATAGTGTTTAACTTTAAAAACCTTGCTGCAAACGTGAGATTTCCTGCGTTCTGCTGGGGGCGGGCTGTTTGTGGCCCGTGGAATTTGCAGGTGTGTGATCCGGGCGCGCCACGAAGGGGGCAGAGATGCGCGAGGGGCGCCGCCCGGGCGGGGCGGGGC
>NW_022900926.1:23484199-23484951 GCF_012274545.1 Fukomys damarensis | reverse complement strand
CGCCCTGCGGCTCGTTTTGCAAGTTGCAAGGGGATCCCTTTCTCTGTAGAGGCGAAAAAGCAGCCTGTTCCTGCCGGGGGGCAGAGCGGTGCCCACCAGCCCCAGGAAGCTCACCAGGTGCCTGGCTTGATGCCACGGGTGTCGGCGAGGGAGTCCTAGCCTAAACGCTGGATGCACTGAGATATGTTTGGACTTGGAAGTACGGAGCATATGGCAGATGTAGGAAAAAATGCCGGACTGTTTAGTAGCTGCAGGTAGTTCATTTAAATTTCATTCATTCTTTATGGAGGCAAGGAAGCCTGGCAGCTGACAGGCGGCTGAAGATTTTAGGCGACGAACAGGGTTTTCAAATTGATTTAAGCCCTGGTTTGGAAGGTTCGAACCATTATTCTATAGGAGGCTTTTATTGCTACTGCAAACACTGTGTGCACCCACGCGCGCCCGCGCCGTGCCTGTCACCGCTCTTGGGAAGGCTCCCCAGGATGACGGGTGAGAAATCCCCTCACATTTTGGTCGCGCGATTGGGAAGGAGCGCAGACGGAGGGAAATGCTCGCCGGAACTGTCAGTTGGTGGTGGCAGTTCAGCTTCCACTGGCCCCTGGATTTCCTGGACTCATCACGCCTCGGCTCCCTGCGAGCGGCGGGGTGCCGGCGCTGGCTCGGTGGCCATAGTGGTCGCCACTCAGGGCAAAAGGACTGAAGCCTGCAGCACCCCCGGTCGCTGCTGTGCAACTGGCACGCCACCGCCGCGG
>NW_022900926.1:23478650-23483670 GCF_012274545.1 Fukomys damarensis | reverse complement strand
CGGGGCCGCGCAGGTTCCCGGCCGCTCCCAGGTATCCGGGAGGGGAGACGGTGGGGAGGGGCGGGAGCCTTGAACCTGGCTCTGGAGGAAGAGAAACCCGGTTGCGGGCTCCGAGCCGTTTCTTGCTGGGCAAGCGTCAACTCGGCAGGGATTATTAACCAGGTCAGCGAAATGAGTCTGAACCCCTTTTCTAGAATCATAGTAGCGGCCGCAAGGCACTTCCTCCCGCTCTCCTCTTTCCAATCCCCCCCACCCCAGCACTTTTTTTTTTTTTAATCGTTTCTTTGCACGGTTTGTTTCCTTGACAGAAGGTAATATTCATAGTTGTAGTCTTGTAACCACACCGGGTCTAGCAGGTGGAGGAGTCGAGAGCACCAAGGCTGAAATCAGCCTTTGAAAGTCCTTTGACTGTTGGGTCTGAGATCTTGTCAGTGCAGATAAAGGAAAAGTTATTTCAGGTCCGCAGTAGAAATTAATCATGCTACTCAGGCGACCAGAACGCTGTAGAGCATGGCAGTCGCGTGCACGACTCAAAGGGGAGCCCCGTGCCAGCCCGGCTGGTAGAGAGCAGCCCTGGACTCACTCTGCTGCCCTCCCTGTCCCTTCAGGACATGCAGAAGTCTTGCGCCACGTTTTCGCCAAAACCTTGGTTTTGCACATTTGTGCCTCTTGCTCAATTTTGAAGAGGTACGAAAGACACGGGAGCATCATTTGCGCGCGCTGGAAAGTACCTTAAAAATAGAATCCAAGCCCCTGTGCATAAGTGAGGTACCCAAGGTCCCTAAACAGAGGAAGTGATTGTCCGAGTCACGAGTCACGCAGTCAGGTGTAGGCAGGACGAGCTCTGGCACCTTTGCCTCCAGAACCCTGGTCCTGGCCGGTTCCTCCTATTCTTTCTCACCTGATGTTGGCTGCCCCCTGTGGGCGGCTGCTTGTGTCGCTGTTCCTAGGTTAAGCTGTTACTAGGAGGGAGGTGCCCGATTACTAATTTGGAAAATGTCGCCCACAGTTCTGGAAATGCGATCTCCGGATCTAGCCAAACCTAAAAAGTCAATTTGAGATTCCTTCGATTTTTCTTGGAATCCCTGATACTTCCTAAGAGGCTACTTCATTTGGCGACTTCTAAGGAGTTTTCTGTCCACTTGTCAAAAGATGTGTTTACAGCACTTGGCTTATAGTAGCTTTTTGTTGTTATTTTATTATATTGTTTACATTTACATCAAAGGGAAAGTATTGTAGTTGTTATTGATAAGTTCTTTACTGCCTCTTGTGTATAGTATGATGCACCTATAGGCGCATGTTTCAAAGGATAGACAACGGAATGCAAAATGATTAATGAATGCCATTTAGTAGGGGTTTTATTGGCTGTTGTTTTTGATGGTAGCGTTTTAAGTGCAGATCATAAACAGTCACTGTGCATCCTGGACCATCAGATGGTTGCTCAAAATAATGGTTTTAAATTTTAAGAACTCCAGTTCAGGACTCTTGTAAGCACTTTTGTTTGATTTGTAGGTGGTTTGTAACATACTCTGGTGGATTAGTTCGAGAAGACAGTACTTACTATAAATATAAATTTCCTCTTTAAAAATAATCGTTTGCATCATGATACTGGCTTATGCCATTAACATTTACTATATTTATTTACACTGGGGGTTGTTCTCAGGGCTTTCACACTGCACTATATTGCTAGATATATTGATTTATTTAAATTTTGAGACAGGGCCTGTTAAGTTGCCCAGGCTGTTCTTTCTTCCTTCCTTCCTTCCTTCCTTCCTTCCTTCCTTCCTTCCTTCCTTCCTTCCTTCCTTCCTTTCTTTCTTTCTTTCTTTCTTTCTTTCTTTCTTTCTTTCTTTCTTTCTTTCTTTCTTTCTTTCTTTCTTTCTTTCTTTCTTTCTTTCTTTCTTCTTTTTTTTTTTCTCGTACCAGGGATTTAACTCCTTGTGCTTGTGAGGAAGGCGACAGAACCACTGAGCTAAATCCCTAACCCTGTCCAGGTTGTTCTTGAACTTGCAGACCTTCTGCCTCAGCCTCCCAGAGTGGTAGGATTATAGGCATGTGGCACCATTCTTGGATTATGCTATTATTTTTAATTGACCTTAGTTTCATGGGTTTATTAATATTAAAATGATAAATTTTAGCTGTTTCTAATATATCCTAATTTTTTATATTTTGTTTTTCAAGGAAAATTATAACTAAAAATAAATGGAAATTACTCTCACATATTCAGTATATGATTAATAAACTTTAAGCATAGAGTTACTTTTTTTTTTTTTTTTTGGTACCAGGGATTAAACTCAGGTCCTTGTGCTTGCAAGGCAGGTACCTGAACCACTGAACTAAATTCCCAGCCCTACTTTATTTTTATTTATCAATTTTTTTTTTTCAGTACTGGGGATCAAACTCGGGACCTTGTGCTTGCCAGGCAGGCATGGTTCCACTGAACCACATCCATGGCTGTAGAGTTGCTTTAAAAGTCATCAAAATGCATAGTTTCATTTAACTGGTAAAAGAAAAAGCTTTTTTGAAAATAGTGATGGGGCCAGGCATGGTGGTGCATGCCTGTAATCCCAGCACACAGGAGGCTGAGGCAGAAGGATCTCTGTGAGTTCAAGACCTATCTGGACTACATAGTGAGTTCCAGGTCAGTCTCAATTATGTAGTGAGACCCTGTCTCAAAAAGAAAAAAGAAAACAGTGATGGGTTTTTTGTTGTTGTTGCTTTTTATTTAATCTGTGGATTTCTTTGGGGGGGGAATCCCTAGGTTTTGAATTAGGTACATTTTAAGATACTAAACACCATTCAGTCAGAGACAGAAAAAACAAGAGTAAATAGGATTCTATTAAGTGCCATAATTATTCACTTAAGTACTCTGGAAACTGAGTGTTATAAACAGGGCCCCAAGTTGGGTCACTCAGGCCTGGAGTTTTGAAGAATTTGATATTCATGTTAATTGCAAAACACTTGGGTTACTGGAGGTCTTATCTTTTGTCAGGTTTTAAAATACCTGTCTCTTAGATTCTCCTAATCTTCAAATCTTTAAAGGATGACTGTCACTATAGTATTGGATGTATTATTTCTCAAATTTTAAGAATTTCAATAGAGCACCAACCCCATTGGAATAACTTATTGATTTGTTTATTGTGTTTGGGAAATATTATTTAAACAATGTGACATATGCCAGAGATTTTGAGTGTGCACTTATACAAAGGACGTGGGTACTTGTTCTTTTTCTTGTCCTTAACATTAAGTTTTAAACTTAAACCCTGATTGGTTGGAAGGTTGCCACATGTGTAACTTGTCACTGGCCTAATAGTAACAGCAGGTTTAAACATGCAGCACCACAGGAAACTGCCAGATCCTTTGCTGTATCTGTGGATACCAATAACAGCAGAACCAGTTTACAATACTACAGCAACAGAATGCAGAAAACAATCTTGTTGTGCAAGTTTCCAAAGTTTTGTCTTCATAGCCTTTGAAAAACCTGTTGAAGAGTTTTGGTGGGACTCTGTAATCCAATAGTTTAAATCCTCTTTTTTCAACCCGTGTCTGTCCATTCTTATTTCCACAGCATATACAGTAGTGACGAGGATGATGAAGACATTGAGATGTGTGACCATGACTATGATGGGCTACTTCCCAAGTCTGGAAAGCGTCACTTGGGGAAAACTAGGTGGACCAGGGAAGAGGTAACTAATCATTTGATCAAAACATGGAGAAAAACAGACTGTGCAATTTACAAAAAAGCAAAATTCCTGTTGTAAGGTCTTGGAGAGCCTGTCCTAGCCCACTTACACAGTATACTCACCTCTCACCGCTGCCCCACACAATCACTGTACCATTCACTTCTAAATTACTTGTGGTTCTTTGAATATCCACTCCTTTTCACCTTATGCTGCATCTGTTTCCCTCTGCCTAGTCATTCATAAGCCCTGCCACCTCTTACTACCTCTTCCCTACCTGTGAAGCCATCGTCTGTCCTGGGAGCCATGCCTGGCTTCCTCTGACCATGATGGATGCATCTTCCTGGCTTCCCATGCCGCTGAGAGCACTTCCTGCCTTACTGTTCCTGTGACATGTGTGTCTCACCCGGTAGATGGCAAGTTTCTTGAGGGTGGAGCTAAATGTCTTCTGTTTGTGTGCCCTGAACCCAGAATTACTTGCCTCAATGTAGGATATTGATAAATGCTTCCTGAATAAATGAACGACTTGCTATTTTTTTAAAAAAAAACAAACACTCACAGAACTCCTCTTGTGTTAATGAATTTGTGTAGTATTCTTGATATATAATGTGTTGCAGAGCCTTATGTATAAATGCTTGTTCTTGAAGCATCCAGTAATGGTTGGAGGTGTATCTACATCTCACCATTTCCTGCTGGCTTCTCAAAAGCTGGGTCTTTGAAGGAATGGAAAAATCCCTTAGAAGCAAAATTAATAATGCATGAGGAAAAATTTCTTTCTAATGTTATTAAAATATTTTGCAACTAATTTTAGAATAGTTCACGTTAGAATCAGTGGTAACAACTCTCCTTCAGTTTCATTTTGCTCTGCTTCATTTAAACCAGAATCACTGTTGACAGCAGACAGAATTCTCAGGGAGTCACAGAGGAAGTGCATATTTTACCTATAGAAATTGTGCACTTGGGTGATCCTTAAGGATGTTAGAAGTTCTGTTGTCGACCCTGGTTTCCCAGTTCCTGTGTTTGTATTGTGCCAGGAACCTGCATCATGTATGAATGTTACTTTTGCAGAAAGATGAGAAAAACATGTAGAAAATCATTTGTGAACAGCATATTAACTGAAAGAGCCAGGTGCCCATGAATGTCTAGTGTCTTTTGTGTTCTAATATATTTGATCTCATTTAAACTGTGAATACACTGATTAAAAAAACTGCATGATTTTATCATAGTATACATGCCTTAAAGTTTAAGTTTGAAAGGTTATCTTTTTTTATATACAGAAAAACGTTGAACTAATTGGAAAGATTCTATTTCTTTCTTTTCTTTTTTTTTTTTTTTTTTTG
>NW_022900926.1:23476781-23477781 GCF_012274545.1 Fukomys damarensis | reverse complement strand
TTGGTATCAGAGATCGAACTCAGGACCTTGTGCTTGCTAGGCAGGCACAGTGCCACTGAGCTAAATCCCCACCCTAAGATTCTATTTCTTACTTAAGATCTTATCTGTTGCCAGATGGCTCCTGAGTTTAACATAAAAATTCATTTTTCTCCCACCAAGTAAAACTCTTAACAATTACCATACATTAAATGCTCAATATTATTATAAATGTTTTGCATAATTACCTCATGTAATCCTCACATTACCCTGTTGATATCCAAATTGCCATTTACAGGCAACAGTGCTCAAGTGTGGAAAGGTAAAATAATGCACCCAAATTTATATAACTAATCAACAGCTAAGATTAAAAACTCATCTGACTAAATAATTATATGCTCTAAAGCAAAATATTAACATCTACCATATTGAATCATTTTAAGAGATTTTTTTCTGGATTAGATCATGCAGTTGGTTCCCTTGTTCACTATAACTGGAACAGAATTATTCAGTAAGAGACTGATACCCTAGGACTATCTTTATATGTCAGGATGAAAAACTAAAGAAGCTGGTGGAACAAAATGGAACAGATGACTGGAAAGTTATTGCCAATTATCTCCCGGTAAGTTTGTAATTTTTTCTTTTTATAAAATAAAATCTCCCAAAGATTTAAATAAAATATTTCTGGAGAGGTTATTAAGATATTACATATTTGCTAACATATAAGAAGTAGGGAGAGAGATGTCCCACCCATAATTTATGTTGTAAAACCTATAATTGGGGTTTCTAAATAGATTTTTAAAAGGTTTTGACCATATATTAAAAGCAGTTGCTTCTTGTTTTATCTTGTGCTTTATTAGGATATAGATTAGTGTTCTAATGATGTGTTACGTGGTAGATGATTGAACTTGACATTGTCCTCTAGTTAGCTTCTTCTACACTTCCCATTTTCATTAGCAGCCATATTTTAAACACGTAGTTTCAAAATGCTAGAGCGCTTTTTGCGTTTTTTTTTTTTTTTGGT
>NW_022900926.1:23452725-23476637 GCF_012274545.1 Fukomys damarensis | reverse complement strand
TACGGGGATCACTCAGGACCTTGCATTTGCGAGGCAGACAGTGGAAGCACTGAGCTAAATCCCCAGCCCTCTAGAGTGCTTTTTGACCGTCCCATTCCTCTGTCCCCATACCGTGCCGTTACTATGGACCCTGGACTTCCTTTGTAGCCCCTCTCATCCTTCTCATTCCTGCGGTTGGGCCGTGGACGAGGCCCCACAGCCTCTCATCTGAGTTCTCATATCCGCTTCCTGACTAGCGTTCCCACTTGTGGCTTTCCACGTTTTCATCCATCCAAAATACTATTGCTAGATGGAGCATCCTAAAATGCAGCTATATGTTATCTTTTCAAAACTAACAGTGGTGACTTTGAATCTCACAAATCAAGCAAACTGCCCTGACCCAGCAGTGCAGAAAGGCCCTTCTCTATGGCCGCAGCAGACAAGTCCTGCACTGATGCCTCCTTCCTCTTCACAGCAGGTTTGGTTGAATTCATTTCTGCTTTCCCTCCTCTGGGCCTTTATTTTCCGGAGATCTCACCTCCTAAATGTTCTCCCTTTGCATCATTCTTAAAGATTTCTGACCATCCTCCAAAGTTCCTATCAAGAGCTCCTTTGGACTTCTAAGTACAGTTTCTTTTCCTAATGGGATGCTTTTTTCCTCACCCCAGTAACATTTTGCTTTGATTTTATGTGAATCAAATTTAGCCTTCTGTTACGGTTAGTTGTGTGTTTGTTCTTTCCCTTCTGAGAAAAGTCTGAGCTCCTACAAAGTAAGGCCTGTCTTTTATCATCCTTGCTCCCTCTGCAATATAAATACTTATGGTCCTGAATTAAAGCACATCTTTGGGTTTGAATAGGAAGCAAACTTTAGTCCTTTGGGGTGGGTTTCTACTAAAGCCTGACAGTATGGAATCTCTAACAGGTCATAGATCATGTAGGTATTTCCATAAGCAACAGACTGAGGTTAAATTAAATGGGCAGGCACATGTGCAAATTAATATTCCTTTCATTCATACGGCAGCACTATTTCCCTCAGGAGGCAGAGCTTCTAATTTTATATACAACTTTGATATATATATATATTTTTTTTCTGTTTTTAGCCTATTAGGAGAGATAGATGGATTCCTTAGACATGCCTTGAAATGTTCTTGAATGTTTTCATTGCGTATTTTCTATGTGTGGCTCATATTCAACGACTATTCCTGTGCTTCTCACATCCTATCTTTGTGACGGTGCATACTTGTCTAGAATCGGACAGATGTGCAGTGCCAACATCGATGGCAGAAAGTTCTAAACCCTGAGCTCATCAAGGGTCCTTGGACCAAAGAAGAAGACCAGAGAGTAAGTTCTGTCTTCGTAGATGTGTGAACTGTAGCTAAGAATATCCCAAAATATGTGTGTTGATGTTCCCTGACCTGAGGATGCAAATAAAGGATCCAAACAGCAAGTAAAGGGCTTCCATTCTTCCAAAAAATGAAAGCAGATGTTTAGAAGCTTTCTGAACTTTCTTATAACAGTGAAGGATGATTACACTGATTCATTCTATAACATTAAAACACAGATTATTTTTGTATTTATCTGAAGGTGATAGAGCTTGTACAGAAATACGGTCCGAAACGTTGGTCTGTTATTGCCAAGCACTTAAAAGGGAGAATTGGAAAACAATGTAGGGAGCGGTGGCATAACCACTTGAATCCAGAAGTTAAGAAAACCTCCTGGACAGAAGAGGAAGACAGAATAATTTACCAGGCACACAAGAGACTGGGGAACAGATGGGCGGAAATCGCAAAGCTACTGCCTGGACGGTAATTCTCTGTCAAAAGTATATGGATTGGGAAGAACAAGGGAGTGGGTATTGAACATTCTGTTTTAAATGTGTGACCAGAGGGTATCCCTTCAGTTACTAGTGTTTCATTAACTGAAAGAGATCTGTAGCTTCTACAACTGGAAGAAATCTTAGAGTTTACCTGATTGTGAGCTTTTCGGGTTTATTCGGTGGTAAGCCTTGGGTCAGGTCTTTTAACTTCCTTCATCCTCAGTTTTCTCATTTGCAAAATGGGTAATGATCTGTTTCATGGAGCTAGTGTTAGGCTCTCGTTAAAGAATGTTGAAGCACTTTGTAAACTATAGGAATCCAAACACAGGAAAAAACTGAGGACAAACAATTTGTCTTTGGTCTGAGTTTATCTAGCTGGTTCAGGGATCAGCTACCATTTTGGTATTAGGAAAACCCTCATTCATTTCATTATACCACTTGACAATGTTTTTCTTTGAATAAAGAAATGATATATTGCTGCCAGTTTTTAAAATAATGTCAGTGTCATGCTTTCTTTTTCAATGAGCCAGGCAAGAAAATAACCTTGTGAAGGACAACTGTGGAAGCTCTTGTGTGTCCAGCTTTCCTTCCTTATATAGTAGTGTATAATAATTTTTGTTTATTTTGGAAAATATGTTTACTACAAATTTTAAGATAGAAGATATTAAGGATATTTTTATTTTTGGCTTTCTTAATCCAAAAGCAGAGAAAGGGTCATTTCAAAGACGGTCTGCCTAGTGTTTTCTTGTGATGCCCCAAAGTATTTCTTCCCTTGTGGTTCAATAAAACCTTTGAAAATTCAAGAGACTTGTCAAAGCAGAACTTTCTTCCATGTGCTCTATGAGGACGTGGTGTTGATTTTCAAAAAATTAAGGGGGCAACTGATTGAACTTCCTCTTTCTTTAGCAAAAATTCCCCACCCCCATGGAAACAGTAAAAGGGAGCTTAAAAAAATTGGGGGGTTGTTTATTTCTTTTTCTTTGAATTGAGAAACTTTTCCTGAGAATGGAAGGATTTTAGTAAAAGTGCTTTGCAGTTTTAGCATCTCTTCCCTTGGGATCATTTTTATTCCTGTTCTCACCTCTGTCTGGTTATAAGAATAATGGGTTGGTTTTCAAAAGATGGGAGGATTTTTTGACTCAAAATTTCTTACTCGTGCTCTAAGAAATAAAGTGTGAACAGTGCGGTGGCATTGCTGTCATTCCCAGACGTTATGAATCCCTGTTGTGGTATCTAGGCCCTGTTCCACACTCAAAAAAGAAATTTTTTTTAGTAAAGCCAGAATTTCCAAGCTGTATTAGTGTTTTATACCACAAATGGTCAGAATTAATGTCAAATGTAATTGCACTGAAAATAATACCCCTTCACCAAGGAAGCAAAATGGTGAAAAGAGAGCAGAATTTACAGCTAACTCCATACATCCCACATTAGGTAAGAAACCTATGCATTTTCAGTTAGGTGATAGGGACTGCGTGATTTTAGGAGGTGGAAAAAGACTAAAAATTAAAAGGAGAAGACAACTGTTAGTTGACCTAAAGAAAAGGTGGCTATTAGAAATAGTGTTTTGTTTTGGTTTTTTGTCAGTTACTTCTAACTGAAATTGAGTTGTCTGTAAAATTTTTATGTGATGTTTTTGTGTGCAGAACTGATAATGCTATCAAGAACCACTGGAATTCCACAATGCGTCGGAAGGTGGAACAGGAAGGCTATCTTCAGGAGTCTCCCAAAGCCAGCCAGCCAACCGTGGCCACAAGCTTCCAGAAGAATGATCATTTGATGGGTTTTGCTCATGCCCCACCTTCTTCTCAACTCCCTCCAACTGGCCAGCCCTCGGTTAACAATGACTATTCCTATTACCACCTTTCTGAAGCACAAAATGTAAGCCATTCCGGAGAATTTAGACTGATGAGAGAGATGGTTATTTGAGCTCCAGGCAGCAATGCTTTGCAGCTGAATACTTTCAGAGAATAAGCAAGATCATGACTGATCTTCACACCTCTACCCTTGAAGTAGATAGCACTAGATATGATTATCCCTGATTTATTGATCTGGACATGAGGATTGTAAGTGATTTGTTCAGGGTTACACAGCTCAAAAGAACTAGTGCTGAGTACAATCCAAACTGTTTGATTCTAACGTGGTGCTCCAAATCTGATTTAAATTTAAGATTTTTGTTTTGTTTTGCAGCTATACTGGGGATTGAACCCAGGACCTCATAAATACTAGGCAAGCATTTTACCACTGAGCTACATAATATACCCCAGTCCTAAAGTACCTTTTTTTTTTTTTTTTTTTTGGTAGTGGGGATTGAGCTCAGTACCTTGCACTTGCAAGGCAGGCGGTGGCTTGAAGTTATCTTTTTAAATATAAATTTACTTTTAAAAATGTACTTAAACTACTGCTAAAGAAAAGTGGGAGAAAGGAGAAAACATTTATAGTCTAATATTTTTATCTTCCAAAATGGAAAATAAATGTAATATTACATTTAAAGAGGAGATATTAGTTTGAAACTGAAATTCAGTGAGTGATTATAAGTTCATTTATGGTAGGGATCTAACAGAAGTATTTTTATTCATTCTGTATTTAGCTTTCTTGGTGTATATGGAACTGGGGATTGAACCCAGGTCCTTTGCACTGAACTGCATCCCTAGACCATTTTTTATTTTGAGACAATGTTTTGCTAAGTCACCAAATTGTCCAAACTGGGTTGACTGGGATCAAACTCATGATCCTTTTGCCTCAGCCTCCCAGAGTGCTGGGACTACAGGAATTTCTCACTCTCAGTTGTGAGCAGAGCTGTGTGATGCTGATTCTCTGATGTCTTCATTTTTCTCCTTTGGATTGGTGTGATTCCTTCCTCATTTCTAGATGTTTATATCTAGAGAAAGAAATGATTTATAGTGGGTAAGAAAGAGGTATAAAGAGTAAAACTATCAATAGACATTAATTAGAAACTTACCCTATATTATTTGATGAAACTTACCCAATAATACAGAGCTCATATGCAAATGAGCATTTATTCATAAATAGTTTTTACTTTATCTGTTCCATGGATTTGACAATAGACTTGACAGGAAGGACTTAGGTGAATGAATTATCATAGGAGGTTCTGTGCTTTGTATTAAAGCTCATAATTATTGCTTGAAAAATAATCTTAGTTACAGAGAGCTAATACCATCAGTTTTTTCCTTCAAACTTCATACATTATGAATGCATTTTAAGATTATATTCTCCATTGTGTTTTTCTCTAATTAAGGAATGCTTCTTGTCAGGACACATGAGTAATTTAAATTTCTTTCACTGTGTTGCTTTGGCTATTTATCCAGTTTTAAAGGATTGGCTAAATTTCAAATTAGTTTTAAAAAATTATTTAGTGAATTTTATCAGTAAAGTACTTTTTCCCCTCAGTCTCAGAACAAAACCTCAGGAAGCAAAATCCCCTAAAGCATGTGTAACTACCAGTGACTTGGCCTTTGTTTTGTTTTTCCATCTAGGTCTCCAGCCACGTTCCATACCCTGTAGCGTTACATGTAAACATAGTCAATGTCCCTCAGCCAGCCGCAGCAGCCATTCAGGTAAGACCACGTTGTAAAGAAGCTCATTAGCTAAGCAAGCCACCATTTTTTATGAAATGCTTCAAAAGTATTTCATCTAAGTATTTATTTTCACCTGATCAGTAGAAGAGAGGGTGGAGTGCAACATTCTACCAATCTACAAAGCTTGGCTTCTGGAATGAGTTTGCAGAATTTTTTTTTTTTTTTTTTTTTTTTTTTTTTTTGTATTGGGGATTGAACTTGTGACCTTGCACTTGCAAGGCAGGCAGTGGAACCACTGAACTAAATTCCCCACCCGGAATTTTTTTTTTTCCAGTACCAGGGATCGAACTCAGGACCTTTCCCTTGTGAGGTAGGCATGGGTCACTGAGCTAAATCTCGGGCTCCTTAAAGGGGAATTTTTTGATGCTCTGGTGTTGTAAGTTGAAAGAACTCATCAGTATCCACTCTTGACTCACATTTCCCATCACTGCCTTAAGTCCAAAATAACACTGAGAAAGCTTTCTGTGGTGGTGAAGTTAAGTTGGTGTCAGCTTCGTGCCAAGGCTCTCTGGTCTCTAGGTGGTTCAGGAAGACTTCAAGCTGCAGACATTGTATTTACAGCCTCTGATCAGATCTTTGCCTTTTCTTCCTTTTAACTTGTAATTCCAGAGACACTATAATGATGAAGACCCTGAAAAAGAAAAGCGAATAAAGGAATTAGAGTTGCTCCTAATGTCCACTGAGAATGAGCTGAAAGGACAGCAGGCATTGCCAGTAAGCATGTCACCGGTCCTTGGGTGGGGGCTTTAGCTTTACCCCAACACTTTTCTATATCCCTTTTCTTCTCTTTTAAATATCACACCAGCCAAAGCACTATATATCCATTAAAAATGTTTAAACACAAGAAGTTGCTGATAATAAAATACAGTCGCTATCAAAATGTATATTCAAGTGGGAGTAGTCGTTTTGTGATGCAGGAGAAACACAGCTCCCATTGCATTATCACCCATTTTTTTCCCTCCAGGACTAATCAATTCAAAGATGAGCAAAAATAAAATTAATGAAAAATCCGTATTTTGTTTACAAAGCTGTATATTTATGTAGTACCTGTTTTTTCTACTGTCTTCTTGACCTATATTTTTATTTTATAATCTCAAACATGATTGAATACATAATGTAAATGTTATATATTTATACCAGTTCTGCATAAAAAGATTAATGACTGTCTTTTGTTTGCATTCGTGAAAGCTATATGAGTGGGCACTATTGAATTCTGACTTTTTTTTTTTCTTCGTACCGGGGATAGAACTCAGGTCCTTGCGCTTGTGAGGCAGTTGCCAGAACCACTGAGCTAAATCCCCGGCCCCTGACATCTTTTTTAGTGATTCGGCAGCAAACTGGGAAAATAGCTTGTACTTTGCTAACATTTGTAGTTAACCAAGAAAGTGAATAAAAGAGAAGTGATACCCAGTAGGTATTCTTGGGGATAAATTTCTTCCTTGCTAAATAATAAAATGATTATGTACACATGGTAGTTCGACCACTTTTTAACTTTAGTCGATGTTTTGCAATTTCTCCTGTTGCATGGTCATGCTGTAAGGAGGCTTCTGTTAATTTGCTCTTCTGCTTTCCTAACCACGTCTATTTGGCAGCCCTTCACCACACCAGTGCAATGTGTGGCCTTAGAAAAGGACAGAAGCAACAATGTGCAGATAAAAGCAACTCTAGCTTGTGAACCCTCTTGCACTTGAGCAGATTAGATTGCAAATGGGACAATTCTTAAATCACAGCAAACACTGATGGACCTTTTGCAAATTATATGCAAGTGGATTATTTCTAAGACACTCAGATGAAAATTTTACACTTTGATGCCCAGTCCCATGATTTGAAATTTTAACAAAATGATAATAAGGTAATCAATCAATCACGTAGGTACAAGCCAGGACACTTCAGAAGCATAAGCATGCATTGACTAAAAGGAAACATCTTGGCAACTGTCTCACAGGCCTAAGTTCTGGATGATGCAACTACTTTTATCTTTCCTCCAACAGCATCTGATACCTTGTGCAACATCATTGCTAAGTTCCTTCTTCCTCTCTTCTCTCTGCTGTCTTTATTTCTCCACCCTGCCCCCGCTTCCTCAGACACAGAACCACACATGCAGCTACCCCGGGTGGCACAGCACCTCCATTGCCGACCACAGCAGACCTCATGGAGACGGTGCACCTGTTTCCTGTCTGGGAGAGCATCACTCCACTCCATCTCTGCCGGTGGATCCCGGCTCCCTACCTGAAGAAAGTGCCTCACCCGCGAGGTGCATGATCGTCCACCAGGGCACCATTCTGGATAATGTTAAGAACCTTTTAGAGTTTGCAGAAACACTCCAGTTTATAGATTCTGTAAGTAGAATTTTTAACGCAAGTTAACGTTTCTGGAGAAGGGATTAGAACTCGTTTTGTAAATCATTGTCAAGTTCTGTAGCAAATGTTACTGACTTAGATTCATGTAGAGGTAGAGGTATGATTTTAGTGTTAGTGAATGTTTTTTAGGAGATCTGATGTTATAGACTGCAGAGACAATGGCAGCTTTCCACACTTCTTCAAAGGGTATAATTTTTTTTTTTTTTAAATAATGAGGTCGATGGCTTACAAGTTGGAGGTTAGGTTATGGGAATGGTGTTTGAGTTACTGTAACTAATTTTCCACTTTGCTTACTTCTTTGTGCTTAACTTGAATTTTGCTTTGCTTTTGTATGTAGCACATGAAGAATTATGTTTACTTGGAGCTTGAAGCAATCTCGGTGTATTTGAAGTAATAGTTCATTAGTGGGACATGACTTTTTCTACAAAATACTGAGCATTGGGCCAGGGATTTAGCACAGAGGCATACCTGCCTCGAGGGCATGAGGTCCTGAGTTTGATCCCCAGTACCAAAAAAAAAAGTTCAAAAACAAAAAAACTGAGCATTGGTTACTTGTCCCATTGGCTCATAGAAATAAAATCATCTTTAGGGAAACGAATTTTTTTTGGGCGGGGTACTGGGGATTGAACTCGGGACCTTGTGCTTGTGAGGCAGGTGGCGGAATCACTGAGCTAAAGCCCCGGCCCTAGGGAAACAAATTTGAGCTCCGTACCACCTCAGCAGACACTCATCTTATTTCCTTGATATCTAGGTTAACAAAAACATTTCTTACAGCCCTGTTGGGCTATGATGGATCATGCCTTAGAGCCATTTAGCAAGGTTTTCCCTTTGTTGTAGATTGCAGCCTGCAGGCAGCTCATGGACCCCTCTAATGCAGGGTAACAGAACCAACTGTTACTCCTGGAGCTGGAAGAAGTCAGCAAATGGGCTGATGCTTTCTTTGCATTTAGCATCTCTTGCTCAGTGCTGTATTTCAGGTGACAGTAGCCCACACCTCTCTCATCTCAAAGTTCTGTGCCTCCCACATTGTTTCAGGATTCTTCAGCATGGTGTGATATCAGCAGTTTTGAATTCTCTGAAGAAGCAGCTTTTGCACCTAGCCAACATCACACAGGCAAAGTACTCCAGCTTCAGCAAACAGAGGGCAAGGGGCCTAGACCTGCAGCAGAGCCTAGCCCGAGGGAGAACAAACGCATGTTGGGCGAGGGTTCACTTGACTCACCCAAGGCCTTCCCTCCTGCAAGGCCCAGCACAATTCCACTGGTCATCCTTCGAAAAAAGCAGGGCCAGGCCAGCCCCTTAGCCTCTGGAGGCTCTAGCTGCTTCCTCTTTGCTGACGTCAGCACTTCGGCTCCCAGGCCTTCCCCCGTCAAAAGCCTGCCCTTCTCTCCCTCACAGGTAGAGCTCAGTTTCTGCACAGCTGTTACTAATTTTCAGCAGACACCCTAGCCTTAATAATCTAGAAACTAATCCTTTGGAACAAATGACTAATTGCTGCTCCCCACACTGATTTCACACTGGCTGAGGCTGTCATTGCCTGCAGGCCGGCTAGTGATTTTACTGTAATTCTCTCTCTTAACTTTTTGGTGGTTTGGAAGATAGTTGCATGAGATGTGCTCTTATTTCCTTCCACACTAGAGTTTAATATTTCTTTCCCTTCCTCTTCTCCCTTTGATTCCCACCTTTTAAAATTTTAACTTGTTTGCTGCCTCTTTGCGCATTTATTATGTGATTCACTGACCCTGGGTAGGAAGGAACCAAATTATAGTTGCATAACATTTGGATCTCAACTAGAAAACTTAAAGATTATTGTCTGTCTTTAAGTGGAAATGTTTAGGGAGAGGATAATGAACAAATGTCTAAGGAAGATAATTTCATATTTCAACACGGGCTCTTTTGAGTGGTGCCATGATGTTTTAATAGTATAGTTTTTGCCAAACAGTATACTTATTTCATAATGTATTTTTTAAAGCACAAAAAGCATGATATTTGTCAGAGACTTGTGTTCCTAAAGTGGTCAAATAACTGAAATTAATAGATAGCTTGACACTTTTTCCCAGTTATGTCTGTTGAGTTTTTGTATACTCAACTAAAGTAAAATAAGGCCCTCTCCAATGCCACCTGATCGTTAACATCTTTATTATTTGTGTAATGGGTCAGTAAAACATACTTGCTTGTTATCTAGATGTGATTTTATTTTGTTTGTTTGTTTTTTGGTACTGGGGATCGAACTTGGGTCCTTGTGATTGCGAGGCAGGAGGTGGAACCACTGAGCTAAATCCCCAGCTAGATGTGATTTTAGATTGGGCCAAATAAAGAATTATTGTTTAATCTAAGTAATTTTTTTCTTTCTCCCTATGTTCAGTTCCTAAACACTTCCAGTAGCCATGAAAACTTAGACTTGGAAGTACCTTCTTTAACTTCTACCCCTCTCAGTGGTCACAGATTGACTGTTACAACACCATTCCATAGAGAGCAGACTGGGAAAACTCAAAAGGAAAACACCATGTAAGACTTTGATTCAATAAAAAATTATTTATCTTATTTACTTATGTTTTATTAATGGAAGATAGTCCCCGAATATCTGATCCATTGGTGTATATATAATTTTACCAATTCACTTACATGTATTATGTATATTTCCACACTGAATATGTCTGTCCTGGGAATGTCACAGCTACCTAGAGGTAGGAGGAGGGAGGATAAACAAATTATGTTTTGTAGCTTGCTCCAAAATTTCCTGTATATGCAGAGGTAGTTTTCATATAATGTTTCCATCCAATTTGTCTATTCATTTAATAAGGACTTTTCTTCTCACTGAAAAGGTTTTCAACCTCCTTCTGCTCTGATTATAAGCTTCAAAATAAGATTGAATATGGTTCTTCATATTTTTAAACGTTTTTCTTTTATAATTTATATACAGATAAGGACCTCTTTTGACATGCCTAGAAATATTATATCATGCTGGCTGGGGATTTAGCTCAGTGGTTCTGCCACCTGCCTTGCAAGCACAAAGACCTGAGTTCGATCCCCGGTACCCTCCCCACAAAAAAAGAAATCTTATATCATCAGAAGCCAAGGGGTGATTAAGTTATTTTTCTTCAATAAAGATTTCTTATTCAAAGAATTGGTAGAGAAACAATCAGCATGAATTATGAGAAACCTTAAAAAATGCACTCTTACTAATTTTAAGTATAAAAAATAATTTTAAAAGGCTAATAACATTTTGTAGTAGGGGCCCCATTTTAATGAATAAAGTTGATTGATAAATGACATTAGCCATCACCATGTTTACGGTCATTGTACAGATCTAAAGTACTACCTGTGCCTTTAGAACAATTCAGGAAAGATGAAAAATATTTTAGAGCTCTTAGTCTTAGGGATATAGTATTTTGAACTATTCAATGATAGGTGATACACATATTTTCTTTTGCTTTATGGGTAGTTATGATTAATTAGCAAACCCAGTTTTATATCCATGACAGATTTTATTATGTTTAGTGGAAAAATATTAAAGTTGATAGAGTAATGGAAGAGATGTGTGTCTTCTATATTAACCCACCACTTGTTCCCTTTTTAAAGTTTTAGAACTCCAGCTATCAAAAGGTCAATCCTAGAAAGTTCTCCGAGAACTCCTACACCATTCAAGCATGCACTTGCAGCTCAAGAAATTAAATACGGTCCCCTGAAGATGCTAGTAAGTTCTAGAAGTCTTTGGGTTTCGTTGGTTTATTACTAAGGGCAGGCATTGTCCTCTGATGCAAGAATATTTCCTCTTCCCTGCAGCCTCAAATACCCACTCATCTAGTAGAAGACCTACAGGATGTGATCAAACAGGAATCTGATGAATCTGGAATTGTTGCTGAATTTCAAGAAAATGGACCACCCTTACTAAAGAAAATCAAACAAGAGGTAAGCATGAGACCTTTGGAGAGAAAAAGCTGTGGATCCTGCTTCCTTTTTTTTCCCTTCATACAGCCCGATGTGCCTGGCACTGTTTTTCACAGGGTAGTTTCACCCAAGACACAGTCAAAAGGTGCTGCCAGAGCTGGGTGTTCGGACTCTCCCCTTCCCAGTGCTTTGAGCAGGTGGACACACCTGTATTCTCAGCCATGCGGAGGCTGAGGCAGGAGGACTGTAAATTTGAGACCAGCCTAGACAACTTGTCTCAAAATAGAAAGGCTTTGGAAGTAGCTCAAGGGTAAAAGAGCCTTCATTCAATCCCCATTACTGTTTTTTTAAAAAAAATGCACTGGGGATTTAGCTCAGTAGCACCACACCTTCCTCGCAAGCACAAGATCCTGAATTTGATCCCCAGTACTGAAGGAAAAAAAAAAGAAGGAGGAGGCACTGCTGGACCTCAGCATCGTTCGTTTGGAAAGCCAAGTCATTTCTGTTCCCTTTGAACAGAATAAATAAAATCAGCTGCTTTTTACTGTAGTTTTTGAACATGGCTGATTATAGATAGATGGTAGATATTTCCTTTTGTTTATCCTTTCTTTCTTTCTTTTTTTTTAAGGAATAAGAAATAGTTACCCTAAATGCTGTGTTCCCTCATTGTCTGACACCAGAGAGAAATGGAATTTACATCAGAATTACAGTATTTCTTTAATTCATAGTAGAAAAGAAGGAAAATGCAACCTGCAAGGATTAAAGCATTAGCTTGTTAGCAAGCAGCAGTTGTAGCATGTTGGGCACAGTGCCTCTTGAATTTATTTTCACATGTACTGAACATTTGAGAGGCTGCCCAAAATTGTACTCTTGAGAGTCAGTATTTCATGGAAGTTGTGGTTCTGGATACAACACAGCTCTTTTCCTTTTAGGTGGAATCTCCAACTGATAAAGCAGGTAACTTCTTCTGCTCAAACCACTGGGAAGGGGAGAATCTTAACACTCAGCTGTTCACACAGGCGTCGCAGGTGACGGATGCCCCTGTAAGTATGTGACACAAGCCCCAGTTCTACAATGTGGCCCTTACACAGTGCTCAGTCTGAATATTCTACCCTGCGTGATTTTTTTTCTGAACCGGGGATTGAACTCGGGACCTTGCACTTGCAAGGCGGGTGGCAGAACCACTGAGCTAAATCCCCAGCCCTACCTTACATGATTTTGAAAAAATGATCATTACTATAGGGTATAAAGTTGACATTTGTTGTTGTTATTGTTTATGAATTGGAAATATTCTGTTTGATTACAGATGTTTTCATTATTTTCTTATGATTTGAGAGTCCTTGCCACTTAAAAAGTCTGCTGCATGGGTGGTTTCATGAAAATAGAATATTATTTTTACATTTATTTGCCTTCTAAAAGTAGTATTTCCATCTAGTTGTACCTTGCTCGGTTTGATGTAACATGTAACAAAGTGACAATGATGCTGTCTACAAGAGGTGCTCGGCATTGTACCAGCCGAGATATCTCTCTACATCCACAGAGGACTACGTCTAGGATGGTGACGGCAAATCTTTTAGAGCTTTCAGTGACATAAACAGCCCACTGTGGCACACGTGCCATAGGTTCATTGCCCTCTGATCTAGGACCACCCTTGGATACCAAAATCTGCAGATGCTGAAGTCTTGTATAAAATGGCATAGTATTTATATACAACCTGCATACATCCTCCCCATGTACTGTATATCTTTTTTTTTTTTTTTGAGATACTGGGGATTGAACTTAGGACCTTATACTTGCTAGGCAGGCGCAGCACCACTGAGCTGCATCCCCAGCCCTCCCATGTACTTTAAATCATTTCTAGATTTCTTATAATACCTAATACAATGTGAAAGCTATTGTTTAGGGAATAACAGGAAAAAAGTCTATGCATGTTCAATACAGGTGGTGGTTTTTCTTTCTCTCTCTCTCTTTTTTTTTTCGCTTGGTAAATCCATGGATGCAGAAGGCCAACTATGTTGCATTGCTGTGCCTACCACCATTTTCCTAGTTTGTAATTTGTGAACAATTATCCATATGTCTTAGGAAGAATCAGAGCAAAGAATAATTGTTATATTTATTCAGTATGTACTAATAATCTTAGTAGAGCTTTGGATGAATTAATTCATGTAACCATCACAGTAACTATATAAGTCTGATAACATTATCTCCTCCAATATGACAACCGAGAAACTGGATAGCTAAGTCATTTGCTGAAGTTTATATATCTATCAAAAGAGGGAAGGAGCAGCTGGGTTAAAATTCTCAAAGGCTGGTTCTAAATTCTATACTTTACTACTGCACTATACTATCATTAATTCGTAGTGCTAAGATAGTTCTTTACCAATCTATGAAGTAAATAATTCTTGCTCCAGAGCTTAGTGTATATATATATATATATTTTTTTTTGTTGTTGTTGTTGTTGTTGTTGTTGTTCTTTTGTTTCTTTGGGTTTTTTGGTACCAGGGATGGAACTCTGGACCCTGCGCTTGTGAGGCAGGTGGCGGCACCACTGAGCTAAATCCCTGGCTCAATACATCTTTTATTTTTAAAATCACGGATTTAGCCATGTACTAATGCACTAAGGGCCCATGGCAGCACACACTAGTACTCTGGGAGCCTGAGGCAGGAAGCTCACATTTGGCCGTTTGGGCAACTGAGAAAGGCCCTGTCTCAAAATGAAAATAAATGGATGGACGGATGGATGGATGGATGGATGGACGGGTAGACAGACAGATGGGGCTCGTTATGTAGCTCAGAGTGAAGGCCCTGAGTTCAATCCGCTGTGCCACAAAAAAAATAAAATTAAAAAGTAAAACAGCATGGATTTAGTGGATGGATTTTGAGTGCCTACTACATACCTACAACCAGGAGAGACCCTGAACCTTTTTGGACTTTGCCTATGCCTGCTACAGTGGGACAAGGGCCAGTAGATAGTTGAGTTCTCTTTTTAGCTCCTAGAGAAGAGAATTTCTGGCAGATAACTATATTTCTTCATGCTAATGTGTATCATCTTATAGTAAGCTATTCTCTCTGGTGTTAAGATTGTGTTAGCTCTCATATTATCTAACCTCATTTAAATTTCAAATCATTCTTTTCCCTTTAGAATATTCTTACAAGCTCTGTGTTAATGACACCAGTATCAGAAGATGAAGACAATGTTCTGAAAGCATTTACAGTACCTAAAAACAGGTCCCTGGCGAGTCCCTTGCAGGTAATTACTGTTCTAATATCAGTGTCTTAAAACTCATTCACTGTAAAAACTGTTACCTTGTGCTATTGTTGTTCTTACCATTTTAGGCATAGAGGAGTGCTTTTCAATAGCTTCTTTATGTCCAAGAAACACCCAACAATTTTTGAAATTATTTATTACTCATATGAAATATGCTGGAAATTTTCATGAGAGCAGCATGTCACTCAAATATGATGAAGTGGAAACTTTTTTTTTTACTGTGACTGAGACCAAGATATATGTTAGGCTTGTGTCAGTGTCTCCTGGTTTTAAACATTTTTAAGTGTTCCTTGTTTTAAAATTTCTATTTTTTATGCCCTGATCTAAGCAATCAAATATTATAAATGAAATTTGAAATTAGCTAGACAGAAAATGGTTGCAGTGAATTTGACTATTAGAATTTTTTAAAAAGCAGCTGTTGAAAATATGACTGATCTGTAGTAGACCATCTGCTATCAGGTTTTAATATCAAAGGAAGCTTTTCTTGTAATCCTGAAGAGGGTGTGTCCTGATGAAACGCAACACATTCCAAATTAATCCTGAGTCAAATGTAAATCAGAATGCAAATTTGCTCTCCCACATTATTTAAGCTAGCCTAGTGTCTGGTCTGTGCAGGACTGTCTCCTCTGTCCTGGTGCTACTCAGAGGGAAAATTCATAAGCACTGGAGCAAGTGGAGAACCTGGGTTCAGGAGCAGGAAGTCGTATTTGATGCTGTAAGTTGAAGGGCCCTACAATAGGAGACAGCATCCCATCCCGTTGGGGCTTTTCTACCATTGCATATGCTTTTTTATTCCAAATTGTGAGAATCTTGAAACTTCCCCTTTTTTTGGTATCGGGGCTCGAACTCAGGCCCTTGAGCTCGCAAGGCAGGCAGTGGAACCACTGAACTAAATACCTGGCCCGAAACTTCCCTTTTAATTATTGTGATACTTAGCATTACTTTTAAGGATAAACAGAGCTGGAAGAGTTGGAGGTGCATTTGTTTATGAATTCAAACTGCTTTCCTGTGGCTGCCCTGAGATACCAACCCCTGTGGGAGAAATGGCCGAGGGGTGGATTGTGGGAAGGGGAACACAGTACTGTAAGCATCGGGAGTGCCTGAGTCAGGCAGGCATGATTAAGGCCCATGTGAAGAAGACCCAGCATATCACCAGAACTGGGAGATGAGGACAAGGGCAAACCCCACAGGGCATTAGCGGGACACACAAAAGGGATTAGAGGATCGTAAGGCAAGGGGCAGCCATCTTGAAAGTTTACCTAGAGCTGTTCTTAAGTTGGAAGGGAAAGCTTTGCTTGATTTTTTTCTTTGGCCTTTGGTTTATAAATATAGAATGTGACTAATGTCATTAGTACTTTAAGCTAGTTTAAGTCTTATAAGTATTCTGTAACCTAGCCAGGGACTCAACCTGTCTTTGTAATAGTGTAGAAAAACTACATTCCAAATTTCAAAGAGCAAACATGTAAAAATATTTAGAGACACTAATCATTACATGCTTGAAAATTCTTAATTATTTTTCTGAACTGAACCCTAACCATGCATGATGGCACATGCTGTCATCATATAATCCCAGTACTAAGGAGGCCGAGGCTGGCGGATTCCTGTGAATTCGAGACCAGCTAGCTGCATAGTGAATTCAGACCAGCCTGAACCACATAGCAAGACCCTGTCTCCAAAAAGTTAAAAAAAATATGTGTGTGTGTGTGTGTGTGTGTGTTGAATCCTAATAGCTTTTTGCCTAATGTTTAGCCAAAACCATTCAGAGCTGTCAAAGTGATTATTACAATATATATTACATAAAAGTTTACAAAAAGGTCGATGTTTATGAAAAATGAGTTGATTTTTTTCTCATAGAATTTTTAATGCTATTAAATATTTTTTAAAATATTCAGTACAGCACTTACCAGTGTATTTATATTCTATTTAATGGAAATTGATTATCTTCGAAGCTCAAAATTAAGTAGTAGCTCTATTTTTTTAACCTGTATTTTCTAGTGTATCAGTGAGTCATATTTGGTGTTCTACAGATTCTAGCATCTGTATACTGAGATTAATCACTTAGCAATTTACCCCAAGTGTAACCAGGGCAGTGTTTGTCTACAGTCTGACCACCCCGAGTGTCACTGGAGCAGGTGTCATTTCACCCAGGTGATTCTTGTATTGAACATTTGATAAAATTGTTGTTTTTACATTTCCTGTTATAGTACTTTATAAAAATTAATGAAAAAAATAAGCAATTTTTGGTCATCCTGTATTTAAATAATTGGACCAGTAGGTGATTAAGTCACCTGTGCATATCACATGTGAAGGGGAATTGTCACTTTCACCAAATTGAAAAATTGAGACTTAAAAATAAAGTAGTCATTGCTTCTATCTACCCTGGATGGTTTGTTGATTTATACTGACCAGATAATCTGATACAATAGGTAAATAATTGATTTTAAGAAATGCTAATGGGGGAGGATTTAGCTCAGTTGTTCTGCAAGTGCAAGGACCAGAGTTTAATCCCCCAAACAAACAGACAAACGAAAAAGCTAAGCCAGGCATGGTGGCACACGCCTGTAATCCCAGCACTCAGGAGGCTGAGGTAGGAGGACTGCTGTGAATTCAAGACCAGCGTGAGCTAGTGAGTTCCAGGTCAGTTTCAACTACATAGTGAGACCCTGTCTCAAAAAAACAAAACAAAACAAAAAAAAAAAAAAAAAAAAAAAAAAAAAAAAAAAAAAAAAGAAAGAAAGAAATGCTAAATGAATGAATGCTAACACCAAGTTGTCACTTTCATTTTGTGTCATGGAGCTCAAACTTCTGATACTAAAGAAACATGTTATTTCTTAAATGTTTCAAGTTTTTATGACTATTGGAAAATGTGTCAAGTGATTCTAATATTGCCTATACTTCACATATACTGCCCTCAAATATTGCTGTAATCATTTATACCTCATAGGATCTGAATGCAACAATATCTATGAAATACCTGCCTTTATGCAGGGCGGTTGTTTATGTAGGGTCTCCAGTGGAGCCTGAGCCTGGCCTGCATGGAGGCCTCTAAACCGTACGTGACACTATTTTATTACCCTATGTTCAGGTTCTTACAATCAAGTTTAACTTCTAAATCAGGCATGTGGGAGATTAATAACAACTCCCAACACAATAGAATCATAACACTATACTATAATAAAAGTTATTTAAAACTTAAGAATGGTGCATTTCTGGATTTCCCATTTAATATTTTCAGACTATGGTTGACCCTGAGTAACTGAAATTGCAAAAAGCAAAACCAAGGCTTAGGTGAGGACCACTGTCTATGATTTTATGCAGTTTGAGAATATTGCTTGCTTAAAACGTAATACCATTTGTATATTTCCAAATCATAATCCAATTTGACCTTATTAAGCAGATTTCTCACATGCCATTATTAAACGTACTAAACAATTTTTTTAAATGATCTGGCTATTTGACTTAAGAGTACTTTGAATAATATATAACTTTTGCCACTTCTTGCAATAAATCAAATATTAAATGAGGTTTTAGTCAAGCCATCTAGATATTTTGTCATTGTAGGACTTTTAATTGAAACAAAAAATAATTCCCAAACAAAAAAATTCACATACTTCTAAAATGCAGAGTATTTGCCATTTATATAATTGACAGTACATCTAATTGTCTAAGTTATTAAGTACAAAAACATTTATTGAAAACTGTAGTTAACTGAAATTCTGTGTTCTTCATTCTAATTTAAATCATTCCTGACTTGATTATGGCAATAAAATTTTAAACAGAACAATTTTAGCTTTTGAGGCCCATGTGCAGGGCCTTTATGATTCTTCTTATTAGAGAGAGAGAGAGAGAGAGAGAGGGAGAGAAAGGAAGCAAGGAAGCTATATGTCCGATATTCACCCTCAGGGCCTAGGGAATTAGCTTACTGGTGCTACACCTTCCTCTGAGTCTGGGCCATATAGTAGAGACCCAGTTTTGTTTTGTTTTGTTTTGTCTTGTTTTGTTTTTTAAAAAAAACAAGAAGGCACTGGGGACTTAGCTCGCTGGTTCCACCACCTGCCTCAGAAGTGCAAGGTCCTGAGTTTGATCCTGGTACCAAAAATTAAAATAAAATAAAATAAAAATGAACAAGGAGAAGAAGCTATATGAGTTTTACATTTTATTATGATAAATTTTAAACCTAAATAGAAGTAGAGAACGTCAAGTATGTTTGAAACTTAACATTTTGCCAAATTCATTTCATTTTTAGAAAGCATATTACAGTGAGTTCCACACTAAATAGTTATGTACTCCTGAATTGTCTCTAAAAACAGGCATTTTCACATTTTTCATTGATACCCTTCTACCATTATCATTATTAAGAATTATCCCTTAATATCCTAATTTCTAGGGCATATTTAAAATTTCTCATCAATCCATAGAAGGATCTGTTATTTTATCAAAATTGAAACAGTTTCACATGTTGCATCTGGGGTTTTTGGAGTGTTTTGTTTTGTATCTTTTTTCCAGCAGGGCCTGACTACATAGTTCAATCTGGCCTTGAACTCCCTGCCTAGCCCTGGTTGGCATGTGCCACCACGCCTCACTGTATTTGGCCTTTAAGTCTCTTAAGTCTCATCTCATCTCTAGACCAGTACTGTACAGAACTTCCGGAGTGATGGTGATGTCCAAATCGGGTGGCCTTTAGTCACGTGTGGCTCTTGAGCACTTGTAATGTGGCTTGTACTTCTGAAGAACAGCATATTTATTTTTATTTAAGTGAATTTAATTTAGCACCACTTACCTCCCTCTCTTCTTTGAATCAGCCATTTTCCTAAGGTTTTGTTTCAGTGGGAATTGGTCTGTAGAAACCAAAATCAGGGTGTTAAGTGCACCCACTTTAATGTGGGTTGTCACTGAGACACAGTGACTTGTAACAACCCAGAACCTTTCATATACCTCCATATGCAATCTATAGATAGATTCAATAAACAGAGGCTTTTATTAGCCGTTATGCACAATCACGTTGTATTTGTTTGTTAAATTATACTTTTTTCCACAAGAATTTGCATAAGTTGAATATCTCTCTCTCTCTCTCTCTCTCTCTCTCTCTCTTTTTCTGCTTTACTTTTACTGTTAAAATAAACATAGTGAGCTGGGGGAGTAGCTCAGTAGTACAGCACTTGCCAAGGCCCTATGTTAAGTCCTCGGCACTGTAAGAAAAAAAATCAATAATCTTATAATAAAAATGTTCTCAGATATTTTTTACATTTGTGTCTTTCATGTGGCCCAGAATGTGAGATTTTTCACATTATATCATTGTTAGTATATTCTTTTCCCCAAATTTCTAGGATAGAAGATAGAACCTAGAAGCTTATAAAATGATCTCCGGTGAGGGAGTAGTGAAAATATTCAGCTTAGAAAGCTTGCAGTTTGCAGCAGGAAAGGCAGTTTCACTGTGGAGCACATTGGATTCTACCATTCAGAAATTACCCTGGAGACCTAGGCCAGTGATGGTGAACTGTTTAGAAACCAAGTGCCAAACTGCTACCCAAAATTCACTTATTTCTCACAAAGTGCCAACACTGCAGTTAAACCTGAATACTGAGGTTTTAGTTTAGAAAAAAAAACTCTACACTAACATCTTTTGTCTAAAGAGGAAAACGCTAACACACACCACAGGTTCGCCACCACTGACCTACACAGACACACAGAGCTCTCTTCAGCAAAGAGATAGTTTTCCTCAATATGCTTTTCATGTTGAAATAAATACATTCTACTGATATACATTTCTAAGGTAGACATCTTTATTAGTAGATCCAAAACTAGACTTAAGTTATAAGCCTTTTGAATTTCTGTCATTTTCTCTTAAATTATAATTTCCTTTTATTCCCATTAAAAACTCAAATGTAAAAGATGTGTTTATATGCTTTTTACTCACTCACTTTCCTCTTTTTTGTAACCACAGAATGACAGCCTTAAATTTTAATTTCCTGACTTAGCTAGTCACGGTCTTTTTTTTTTTTTAAATAGTTTAAATGAATTTCTCAAGTCACTGATACTTAGACATATGCACACAACATCAAAGAATTTTAAAATATTATTACTAGTAATCAAAATTCACTTTCTCCCTTGGCTTTTTGCGTCTGTGTGTTTTGGATTGCTCCTATCTTTATTTGATTTGTTTATGATAGGCGTTGCTGAGAAGTGTAATAAACTCCATGTGGGCAACAAAACCTGCATTCTGGTCTGGACTCTGCCATTTCCTAATTACATGACTTTAATTTCACTAAATGAATTAAACTGCTCAAGACCGTGGCATATCCTCCACTCCTCTCATGGTTTCTGTGAAGATCAGATGAACATAATATTGTTTTCAAGATGGCAGCACATGGGCCATGGTGCACCAGTGGTGCTTATTATTTAGCCAGAGGCTACACAGAGTCTCTATACTTAAACAGTCAAATGAGGAGGCCTTACCAATGGCCAAGCCTGCTTCTCATGCCTGTGGTATATTATTTCCTCTAGTATACTCTTCCTTTTTGTACTTTTGTGGAACAATGTCAGTGGGTCACCAGAAGAGATAGCTGATTCATCCAATTCCTTGAAATAAAGGTAGTCAGACCTCTTGATATTATAAAGATGAAACTGCTGGTTTACCGGTTTTCACTTTGTTTCTGCTGCTGGTGTCAGTATGGAAAGTTGACATACTTTTTCATTTAGGCTCGGAAAGTGCAGGCCTTGGTGAATGGCACTGGAGATCTTTCTGAACATTTGTTAATCAAGTGTGTTATCAACCTGCTACCTTACATGTCTCCACACTTACTTGGCTCTCCTTTTTGGTCACTTTTTTTCCATTTACCCTGACAAAATTTCACGTAGCTGTCAGTAGTACTGCAGTGACCTGCTTTTAGAAGATGTTATAAATTAAGCAGGTTTTCTCTGTGTAGCTTTGGGTTGGACTGAGGCAGGCTAACTGAAAGGGGAAGCTCTGTTGAGCTCAGAGTCAGGATGCCCTGCCCCAGACATTACAATGCTCAGATTTTTCATTTGTTTGTATGGTAACTTAGAATAAACACTCTGAGATAGAATCTTGCTTGGGGAGGCCTGCAGAGAGAGAAATTGCTTTAGGCTTAGGGCAGTTTGGCCCTTGTCTTAATCATAATGGTCTGCAACTAATATGTGACCAAGAAGAAAGCTATTTTTCCAAAAATTTGTGATACCCTAGGCTATGTGATACAAACTTTTGGGAAGTCTATAAACATGTAAGATAAAGAGACCTCTCAAGACATCTGGGGCAAACTCCGTTTGGCCAGCAGTCCATCTTCATTTCACAGTTCATTTAGGCTTGGAAAATGCAGTGTAGGCATTGGTGAATGGAACAACTTCCGGTCACCATCTGGCCCTTTAGTCCTCAAACTTTCCAGGTTCCTTCGTGTGCAAATTTAACGACTTGAAGTTGGAGACATTTAATTAATCTGTGCTGACACAAGGAAGTCTCTGCGAGTGAGGAAATATTGGTATCCACTAACCCTATCTTAGCAACATTTCCACTTAAGTGCATCCCTGATTTAAGGTACAACTGAAGTTTGTACATTTAAAAAGCTGTTCCTCTGGGAAGGAGTTCTGACTTTATTTATTTATTTTTGAATTCTGACTTTTAGAATTTTCATCTAGGGTAAATATTTTCTTCAGATGAATTAAATAGAATTCTTGCTTCTTACTCTTCTCTACACCATTCATATCTGCTTATTACATTTAATAAAATAAATAAAATAATAGCATCTCATAAGTTGCTTTGATTTTACAAAATACTTTCTTTAGGCCTGTATGGATTTCTTAAGTCTTAAAATTGTAAAACTCGGAATTTCCCAGTCTTTTGACATTAGTAAATAATGTGTGATGTTGCTGTATGCATATACTACCAATAATAGTAGTTGTCATTCAGTACGGTGAAAAAAATTCAGATTCGAAATGAAAGTAATCTAATTCTGACAGAAAACCACCTGTGGACATCGTCTTGTTTCTTCGTTTCGTTTCTTCTGTCTTCTACAAAAGATGTGGGTTTTTATGCAAGGTGCTTTAACAGGATATCCCAGTTAAAGCTTTGACAGACTGTTTATAGTTCACTTGTGCCCAGGGGCAGTGAAAGGCTCATTACAGGATAAACAAGGTGACTCCTCAGCAGCAGCAGGAGGATGTGTGGGTAGGATTATTAATGTTGAAATGAATTAGGATAGAGTGATGTGTCTGCAGTAGCACCAAGGGCTAGTAACTAAACAAGGATTCATGTGCAGAAATCCATAATGCTTATCAGTTCCTTAGTGTAAAGGAGAATAAAATCTAGGGAGAGGGGAGAAGGAGGAGGTATAAAGACAGATATGGCAGTATTAAAAATGTTCTTCCAGCACAAAGACATTTAAATCCTCCTTTGTCAGAACTATTTGGTCCGCTTGGAACGTTGGCATCGGGCCTGGGAGTTCAAGGTAAGTAGGGAGAAAGGAAGCCGTTCCGTTTTTACCGGAGTGTTCAATCTTTTGATCTTGCTTTACATTCACACCATCCTTACATGTCTGTTCTGACCAGTTTATTACACTTATTTTTGTGGGATGTGCTTGATTTGTGCTCTCCCAGTAGCTTCTGGCTTACCAGCCTTCTATTTCTGTACACAGCGCCAACTACGTTCTGCTTTTCATCAATTTCGTCCCATGGTGGGGGTGGCGGTCAGGCGTCCAAGTCGTCTTCCCCTCAGGCTCTGAGCCTCAGTGGTTGCTTATATGCTAAGGAATTTGGATATTTTAGTCATTTTGATGTGTATCTTCTCAAATTCTCTTTGGCCTTAGGAGAAGCTGGTTATTGGGAAAGTTCTCTGCAAATACTAATTAAAAATAGGGCCCCGGGATTTAGCTCAGTGGCACTGGGCCTGCCTTGGAAACTCAAGGTCCTGAGTTCAATCCCCTCGTACAAAAAAAAAAAAAAAAAAAAAAAAATTCCCTCTTTATTTTATATTTTTAAATATCTGGTCC
>NW_022900926.1:23434376-23452648 GCF_012274545.1 Fukomys damarensis | reverse complement strand
AAAAAAAAAAAAAAAAGATTCCATCTTTATATTGATATTTTAAATATCTGGTCCTGGAGGAAGAGCCAAACATGAACCAAGTGACGAGCCATCTGGGGAACTATTAAAATCACAATTACATTTCAAGTTGAAGCTATGCTAAACTGATACTACTCAGCATTAGATTCTCCTAAATAGACTTGGGAAATTCTGTGTCAACCTAAGGCTTACATGACAAAAGATTAGAACTTGACTCTTCTAGGAAGCCTAGTAAAAGCAAATATGATTATTTTGCCATAGTATCTCTTTTTTGAGACAGGGTCTCACTATGTAGCGCAGGCTGGTCTCAAACTCTCAGTGATCCTCCGGCCTCAGCCTCCTGAGTGTTGGGATTACAGGCGTGCTCCAGCACGACCGGCCCTTTCAGTAGTATCTTAAAACACTTACATATGTTTAGAAATTTTATTTGAAATTAATTAAAGTCCAGCTAAGTTGAAAAATCATTAATCACAGAAAAACAAACAATCCTTTCTTGCTTATATCTCCCTTCTACTTCCATTCTTACTTTCCTTCTCTTCCCTGCTCCGTTTATTTCAGTGTATGCATTATTCTTTTTTAAAATCAATTTTATTGGTAATTTTAGGTACACAATATAATGACATTCATCATTGGAGATTTGTATCTTTACATAATATATTTTAATTCTTATTTTTCCCCATTCCCCTGCCCTCCCCTCAACCCTTCTCCCCTTTCCTATTTATAAAGCCTTTGTTTACATTTTTTTCATTTTCTCATGTTTGTATTGTTCCTTTTTGTATGTATTTCTGTGTAAACTTTAAATCAACATATGGTACAGGATACTAAGATATTCAGTCTGTTTCACTGTCATTTCCCTTAAGATCCACGTTCTTTGTTCTTTGTGTATCTAATCATTGCTACTGAACACTGGATAGCACCTGATAGTAGGCAGTACAGCATAGAGAATTGTTCCCGAAATAGTAGTTTTATGTCACATCGTGCTACAGTGACTACAAACCCTATCTCAGTAGTTAAAAAGATAACATTACATTTTAACTTTACTGTCATGTGTCAATAAAGTGTTTCAGTTCTGCGCTGGAAATTTTTACAGTATATAAGCAATCAGTAAAACTAAACTAGGGATTTTGGGTGGACAGATATACACCAGAGAAATATTTAATCCACACGCTTACATCTAGGGAAACATCGTTTATTCGGAGCTATTGCAAAGAATGCCGTAACTACCCTGGTGATTTTGTATGAAAGGTAGAACATGACACTATAAACTTAATGTCACTGGAACTTTGTTACAACTACCAAGCAAGGAAGCCTCACAACCAAACCAGTTTGGTGTGTTCATTCAGGATCACCGGACCTCTCGTGCTCAGCGCTTCTTCCAGCATTCCAAGGCCCTGATGACTGAGCCCCTGAGTTTCCCATAACGTTACTTGCTTTGTTCCTGACGAGAGCCTTAGTAGAAGCAGCATCCTTGGGGATAATGGCTCTTGTATCCCACCTGAGTTCACAGTTTTGCTCCTTCATTTCTTAGCTTGGAGGCCTGGAGTATGTTGCTTAATTCTTGCTTCCTTTTAAATTGCTCTGTACAATAGGTGCAGTTCCACAGGTGTACGTGGGCCACAGGTGTGTTGAGTGAGAGTTAAATGAGATGAAACCTGTGAAACTCTTAGAAGCGTGAGCAGCACATGTAAAGGGCTTGTTAGGCTTTGTCTTTTGACCACTGTGTTTCCCTTCTTGGTCATTCCGTCAGCAGTGTACAGATTGCAGCCTCCTTTCTCATTCCTGCTACCTTGCCACCTGGATTGCACCCCAGCTTTTCCATCTGCCTGTATAGCCCTACCCTTTCTTTCCCTTTTCCTATGGCAGTGCCCTGGCAATTCCTCGGTGTCCCATCCCAGTTCACATGCAGGTGGCACCCCGGGCCCCAACATTGTCAGCTATTAAAGCCACCTGCCGTGAGACACCTGTGCATTTGTCTCTTGAAGTACTCTAGGTTCTGGAGGCTTCTTTCGTCCCATGGAAAGTAATTCTTCTCAGTATCAATAACAGGAAGGGTGCTTCTCCTAAACCACTGGTTTCCTATTGACCTCAGAGGCACCAATACCTGTTTATGTTTTTTTCCCAGTCTGCAGTGACTGCTGAAAAGCTCAGGTTTGATATCTGCCTGGGCACTGTGCTTCATGATGTAATTTATGTACAAATCTTTCCCAACTTCATATTATTTATTTTTCTCACATATATTTCCCCGCAATCTTGCTCTCTGCACTTTTGAGCCTCTGCTCTATTTATTTTGTAATCATATTAAATCCTCTGGGGACTGAAGTGCAGCATAAATACTGTGTATTTTAGTTTAGGTGGCATGGAGGTCCAGCGGGAGCTAGAACTGTGCAGTGGATAGGCCAGGGATCTCCACAGTTGCCTTGGCGAGTTGCCACCCTTTTCACCTTTCCATTTTCTGCTCTGACTAAAGACAGCATGGACCTGCCTTGCTTGCGGGGTAGTTTTACTATTTAAATGAGATAATGTATGTGATGGTCTAAAGGGTTCCTAGGACCAAGATACTATCCTTTTAGTATCGCATCCATCTTATGCCTTCCAGTGTATCTTTAAGGATTAGTCCATCCTGGGGCCTGAGGCAGGATTGTGGCTTGGTGATAGAGCACTTGCCTAGCATGTGTCTGAGGCCCTGGGTTTGATCCCCAAGACTGCAAAAAATAAGTTACACTGATGAACAAATGTTTCTAAATTAATTATGGAGAATATATACTGTGCTTAGCAGATGCTGAGCTTCTTGGCTGGAGCACGCCAGCCTGCTTAGTGAATGCCCACAGTTTATCTCACGTGTCTGGAGATTATGCTTATTCACTGCTTACTAGAGACAAAAAGGACACCAGCGTGAAGATGTGGCTGCATCTTTTCCTGCTCTCTAATAAAGTTTCTGATCTGTAACGTCACGTAAGAACACTGGGTTTCTGGGTATTGAGTTGTTGAGAGGCTGCTGTCCGAAGGCTTCCTGGCATGCACTGCTCTATTGTGTATCACAGTGTCATACACTGATCCTGCTGGACTGGGGATCCCCTGGGAGTCCGGTCTGTGCTTCCCGGTCTGACCTGTTCTTACCCCTCCCCCTTAGCCTTGTAGTGGAGCCTGGGAGCCTGCATCCTGTGGGAAGACAGAGGACCAGATGACGGCTTCCACTCAGACTCGTAAATATGTGAACGCATTCTCAGCCCGAACTCTGGTCATGTGAGACATTTCCAGAAAAGCATTATGGTTTTCAGAACACTTCAAGTTGACTTGGGATATATCATTCCTCGACATGAAACTTTCCAAGACTGGGAGAAGAACCTATTTTTGTTGTGGTACAACAGTTGAGAGCAGCACCAAGTGCATTTAGTTGGGTGAAATCTTTTGGATTTCACCCAACTAAAAAAGGATTTTTAAAAAATAAATAGCAGTCTTGCCTAAATTATTAGGTAATGAATTTTGTAACCAGTTGATATCTTGAAGCAGATTTTTAAAAATATATATATAAAATGATTTATCTGTATTTTAGAGGGGCCAACAGATCAGTATTTTTTAAAATTTTACACAAAAAAAGGTACTCCAGTATTCTACTTTCCTCAATCACTAAACATATGTGCAGATTTTTAAAAATCAGTAAAAGCATTACTATAAATGTTGACTAAACACCATGGAACAATGAATGGAGATTGTAAATGCTCGTTGATGGTTAATAACATTGGAGGTACATTTATTGTACTCAACTATTTTATGAGTTTTTTGTTAGCTTGCTTTAAAAATTATTACTGTATGAAATAGTTTTATAAAAAATTATATTTTTATTCAGTAATTTAATTTTGTAAATGCCAAATAAAAACTGTGTTTTGCTGCTACGGTCTTAGCCTGTAGACATGCTGCTAGTATCAGAGGGGCAGTAGAGCTTGGATGGAAAGAGAGGAAACTTGGTGTTAGGTAATTGACTATGCACTAGAATCTCAGACTTTTTTATTTTTTAAAAACATACTTTTTTTTTTCCTTTTGTAATACATTGGAAAAGTTGTTTGGGAGATTTTGCATTTTGTTGTTACGTGTTTTTGTTTTTTGGTCCTTTTTTGTTGTTGGTGGTTTATAAAAGCATGCGTTGCACTTCTTTCTTTTTTGGGAGATCTGTGTTGTCGATGTCCTATGTTTTGTTCGAGTTCAGCCTGATTGTTCTTTAACTCAGGGGTTCTGACTTTGATCAGCATCCCCATGGTTTTTAAGTCTATGATATCAGAACTGCCTCATGGGTCCGGTGTTTGCAGTTGAGGAGAGAGAGAGAGAGAAAAAAAAATCAAGTCCTGTGTTTGCCTCTGGGAGAAAACAAAGAAAGACTGAGGTCAACAGTGAGTTTCTGCCTTAAGAACATTTGGTGCAAGATGTCCAGCACTGAACCTTTGATGACAGTGTACTTACTGCCTTGTAGCAAAATAAAGCTGTGCCCTTATTTTACTTATTTTGGACTTCTCTCGTCATTGTGTATGATAGTTGTACTTTTAAGAAAACGGAATGAACTCAAAGAATTTTCCTTTCTTAAAAATGTGTCTACCTTCTGAACTTCACTGAAGAAGCCAAGAATCGTTACTGTGATGAAAGAACAAGCAAACCAAGTGAATAGTTCACAAAGTAACCAGCGTAACAGTGGGGAAGACTTCCAAGATGTAGCCATCAAGGGGTCCGGCAGTTTTTGAATGGGATGGTTTATTTGCAAAGGTGCTGGTACCCAGGATGTGGGCAGGGTGTAGGTAGGCACAGGATGGGGTGCACACGGGTACAAGGGAGCGTCATGGGCGTCAGGAGCCTTTGGAAGGTGCAGTAACCCTTTGCAAGACCACTGCCACCTAGAAACCACAGGGAGGGAACCAAGGGCAGCTCCTAACTTTGCTTCCCACCTAAACCCAGCGGTCTTCACTGGCAGAATCAACCAAAGCCAGTGGACGAGGGAACATATGGATGGATATGAGCCAGAAGGTCAGACTTCTAGGGCATCTCAGCATCCTGCATTCAGCACAGCTTCGTCTCACAGACAAATCCCCACTGGCTCTGTGTCTCAACCCAGTCTTCTCTTACCGGTGCTATGATATCCCTTGAACATAAATTGCTTTTCATTTCTTTTGGTCACTCTGTTGCATCTCTAACTTGGAGTTTTCATACACGCGATGCAGTTGGTGTTCATAGAGCCAACATGTGTTACACCTAATTACCAGTCTTTAAGACTGTTTCACATTGTCTCATTGCCCTTCTGATAGATAAGACATCATTTTAGAGTTTTGCGCTGACTCTGCTGCTTACTAGGAGTTTGAACTTGAACAAGTTACTAAGCTGTTTGAGCCTTTTTTCTTTATCTAGGAAATGAGTTCTTTCCTACATGACACTTTTGGGGGGGGGCGGTGAGACAAGGTCTCACTGTGTAGTTGAGACTGACGTGGAACTCACTATGTAGCCCAGGCTGGTCTTGAACTCACAGCGATCCTCCTGCCTCAGCCTCCCAAGTGCTGGGATTACAGTCATGCACCACCACACCCAGCTACATGACACTTTTGTTAAGTAAAGCATTATACAAATACTTACTTTACTTGTGCTTTCCATAATGAAGTACATGCTGTGAAGTGTCATATTCATCTGGCTGGATGGTAATGTGCATTGCTACTTACAGAGTTAAGTTTAAGTGTCACATTAGAATCATTAAGTTAATGACAAAAATGAGCTGAGTATTATGTACACAGATACAAATATATTTATATATAACTATATTCATTTTTTTGATAAGTATATAACCCAATATCTTGAGTCTAAAACTTAATGAATAAGGCTCTAAAGTTAGATTTTATATCAAAATACACTAACACTCATCTCACAAGTATCTCTAAAAGTCATTTGTCCTGATCATTTTTTATGTCTATAAAAACAATATTAAAGTGATTAAAGATAGCAAAACAGTTGCACAAGTTTTCAGCAATTGGAGGGTTTTTATCATAAGAACACTATCACCTGGCGATAAAATGAGTGAATAAGTAAATACAGATGGAGCCAAGTTTTTACAGTGGTACCACAGGAAAGTGAGCTTTCATCAAAGTAATCAGATACCTAGCAGCTAACGTCATGTGCCAAGAACCAGGAACAATTTAGATAATTTGTTTTTAGATCATCTCAGTGTTGAATAAGATATTAAAGATGGTCAGTGTGGGAGCAAAGAACTAGTTTAAATACTCCATGAAAGGGTCAGGGTGTAGCTCAGCAGGAGAGCGAGAGCGTGGGTACACAGAATACTGGGCTCCATCTCTGGGACACAAAAACAAAACAACCTCTGGGTGCTCATCTATATATTTAATTCATAACCACATGCAAGGTGAATGTCCTACACAGTCACTTTAGGAGAACAGTGGCCAGGCCTCTAGTTCATTGCTGAAGTTCTTTGTTTATTAGTTTTGGGTGCTGGAAAGTCACAGCCAAGGTCTAGTGAAGGTCCACTTCTGGTTTCATAAAAGGCATCTGTTTGCTGTATTTCACATGGCAGAAGAGCCTGGTCTGTCTTTTTTAGTGATGCTGTGCTCTACGGGAGGAATTGAGGAAGTAAAATAAATTGGATAGGTCACTAATCCGAAATGAAATGAAAGGTCCTTTGAGTTCCTATTCACGAAGCTGGCATCTACATGTGTCATTCAGAGAACAGCAGAGACACTGAGAATACTAATTTGTGCCCATGCTCCAGATGGGACTGATAGGTGTGAGAGATGTACAGGAAAGGACTTCTTTGTTTCTTTATAAATCAGACAAGGTTAGGGCTGGAAGGAATCTTAGATATTATCAGGGTCTTCCAGTAAGGGGTCACTGCATTTCTTCATCAAAAGAAAATTAGTTTTGGAGTCTGACCAGTCTGGATTTCAATTTTGCCTTTTCTTTACCTGCTCTGTGACTATATGAGTTTTATCTCCCTAACTACATTTTACTTATAATTTACTTATATTGGAGATGATAAAAGTACACTCATGGTGGTTGGGTGTTGTGAAAATTCCATAAGATAGTAAATGCCTTCTTCTATCCCCACAAAATATTGTAGTGCCTGTTGATTAGCTAGGACACCATAATGACTTGAGGTCATAGAAAAACCATGACATCTGGCACTGGAAAAATGAAGACAAGATTGTATGTTCTCTGTGTTAAAAATAACTTCAAATTTTAATGTCTTCTTAAAATGTTCCTAGTAAGTCTCGACATATGATCAGTCTTAATGTATGTGAAAGCAGTAGGGCTTAATTTTCCATAAACTTGTTGGTTTGTAATCCCAACTGTAACTTACATGTGTTCATTTTCCTTCCATGTCAGTAATTATATCATTAGTAATGACACAGTATTTGGTAAGTGCTCCCTGCTGCTAGAGAAGGAGGGAGTGGAAGGGAAGGTTTCTGGCAGTGAGAATAAAGGTGATGTTTGCTTGCTTGTTTGTTTTTCCTCATTGAGTTTATTGGTCCATTTTAGGGATACAGTACAGTTACATTCATCATTGGGATCTTGTACCTTTACATGACAGGACTTGGTTCTCATTTTTTCCCCTTGTCCCTGCCCTCCCTTCAACCCCTCCTCCCTTCCTTATTTACAAATACTTTATTTCCATTTTTTTATTTTCTCATATTTTTTTTCTTTTCCCTTATTTCCTTTCCCCTACCCTTCCCACCTCTCCTTCATGAAGGTGATGTTTGAGTGTGTGTTGAGAAACTAAAAGGAAAACCTGGAGAAAGGGGAGGAATTGGGCTGGAGAGCCAGGTAAATTGAGTTTGAACTTTGTCCTTAGAGATATGGGGGAGCCATTGAATAGTTTAAGGCAAGGAAAGAAAAACATTCATTGGTATTTATCTGTAGAAATAATCCTTCATAGATAGTATAAAAATGAAACCTTGGGTTTCAAGGACAGATGATTGCAGTGTCTGAATTTCTTATCCACATATTGTTTTTTTACATAGTATGTTTCCTATTGCTTCTTAATTTCAAAAAAAGGGCTGGGGATGTAGCTTAGCAGCACAGCACCTGCCTAGCAAGTGCAAAGTCCTGAGTTTGATTCTCAATAAAAAAAAAAAAAAAAGGACAAAAGAAAAGAAAGTCCCTTAATCCTAGAAAATCTTAATGAAAAAAGTCTTTGTATCTGGAGCTCATAAAAAGCTATTTTCACGTTTTATAGTTCATAAAGTAATTAGTTCAGGAAGAATTGATTGCATAAAACACTTTCCTCCTGTAAGAGCAAAACATTTTCAACAAATACTTCATTTAAAACCTTCCCTGTCATTTTCAAAAACCAAGTATTCTACTGACTTTTTAAAAGTGGAATAATCCTTGATTATATTTTAATACAATGATATATTTGCCCATTCGGGCATCTGCCAATATTTGTGCTTGAAGGTATTTTTGGCTTCATTTTATATTTTATTTTACTCTTCAATGCCAATTACATTCTTATAGCCAGAGGCTCTCAGACTGAACATCAGAAGCACTTCAAGAATTCTTTTAAAATGGAGCCTTTTGTTGAGGTGGAGGTGGCAGGGCACACACTCAGGAGGCCAAGGCAGGATTGCCATGAGTTCGAAGACAGTCTGAACTACATAGCAAGGCCCTGTCTCAAAAAACAACAAAAATGGAGATTTTTTTTTTTAAACCTCACCTTCAGGGATTGGGATGCATAAGTCAGGAGCAGACTTGGGAATATTTCACCAACAGGCTTCCATGTAAGTCTAACACAGGTGGTCTGAGGGGACTTAGGTAGAATATTTACAAAATAATAACAATGATAGGTAGAAAGAAGACAAGAAAAATTGGAAGTTTTAAATTGTACTTTGAAAGAAAACTGCGGTTTTAGGACACAAAAGTTACTGAAGCCTTTTTTCCCTTCAAGAAAATGTACTAAAAAATATTCCTGAGAGTCTCAAAGACATAATTTAGCTTGTAAATTGGACTCCGAGCTGTGCTTTTCACCTATAAATGGTGCTTCTTCACACAGACCTCCATCCCTATGGAAGCAACATTATTATTAGGGCAGCATATCCCAGCCTCAAACCATGTAGATGGTTTGCATTCAACAGCAACCTGACCCACAGGTGGAACACACATCCTAGATCACATCCTCTATCAGACACCCCCAAAGGCTCTCTTCTCTGGGAGGTCTTCACTTTATTCTTGCTAAGTACACTTTAAAATTTTTGCCTAATAAACTTATTTATGCCTCTTACTGACTTGTCTTGAAAATTATTTTTTCTTTGGTGGAAGCCACCTACCCCATGGATGTGCTGGTTGAATCCCCATCTCCCACTTTAGGGGACCTCTTCAGACTCATCTGGTGAGAGAACCATGCTAAAAGAACAGTGCCTTAGGAAAAAAGACTTTTAGTCCATCCAATCCTGTGTTTTCTATCTAAACATTCATAATATATTTCAATTCCTGTGGTGCCTACAATTTTTAACTAAAATCCCCATTGGTCTGTAGACTGGAAAGACCTTAAATCCCTAACTCTAAGATTTTTGTTTTAAATCCCCAAAATTCTTATATTTACATTTGTTGGTCATTAAACTAACCTTGGTCTTCGGATTGATCGCCTTTTATTTGAATTTTACAATATGTAGGGAAGTATAATTTTATTCAAATATTCTAAACCTCTTTTGTAATGTCATTTTCTTATACATACATGCTGTATCCAAAGGGAGTATGTATCTCTCAAGAAGTTAAGCATGGAAACAAAACAAAAAATATTTTCATTCAGAAGTTCTTGGTTCTAAACCAGTCTCTAATCAACTTGCCGAAAACCCTTGTTCAAGTCACTTTACACCTCTGTGCTTTGGGATTTCTGCTTAAATGGAGGAAGTATTTAATCCTGTATATAGTTACAAAGCACACAGAGGTCCTCAGATCAAAGACAGAATTCAAAGAAAGCTTCAGTAGCCCACAGACATTGAAATACTTAGGAGAGAACTGTGAGGTTTTTCTTCTGGAAAACAGCCCCTGAAATGAACTTATAAGTTAACCAATCACCTGAGTTTAGGGGCAGATGTTAAGTACAGAGCACGATTTGTTTGTATTTGGTCATTTTTCTAAAGAATGTAAATCTATCCACCTGTTCTTTAATGGTCCCAAACAGACCTAACTTATTCATTTGTTCAGATTAGAAACTGACTCATTCATTTATTCAACAAATATTTATTGGCCGCTTCCAATACAAAGCAGAATTCAAAACAAGTGTGTGTTTCTCATATACATTTTTATACATAAACAACATTTAATTACAAACAGAGCAGTATTTCCTTTGATACCACCCAAAGAAGCCTATTTTATATTTGTTTTTATTTAATAACCATATTCCTTAAAGTAGAGGGAGTTGCCATACTTTGGATCCCCTTCCAAAGTCCTCCTCCTCAAGCCTCAAAAGTCCTGCTTAAATGGAGTCCAAGGAACCTAACAATACTCAGCTATGACATTTAAAAGCTGCCCGATAAGTGGAAGCCCTTCTACCATATGTTAACTAGCCAGCTGTATCATCATGTGGAAGTCTAAACTTATAATTACTTCCTAAGACTCTTCTGGAAAATCAATGTTCTAGATCAGGGGTGGGAAAATGATAACCCCTGACCAAATCTGCCCCCCTGCCTGTTTTAGTAAATACATTTCATTGAAACACAGCTGCATTCTTTCATTTCTGTGTTGTTTGAGGCTGGATTCCTGCTTCATGGCAAAAGTAGTCCTTGCAAGAGAGACCATATGGTTTGCAAAGCCTAAAATATTTATTATCTAACATTTTACAGAAAAAGTTTATGATCCCAACCCTAGAAGAAAAACGATCAAAAACCACAATAGGAATATTAGTGGCAAAGAACATAGATTCAGCTTCAGTTAAGCAGACTAATTGAATTTATGGTTTCTCCATTTCCTGAGCCTTTTTGTGGGCTACACACCATAACTACTTCTGTTTGGGAGTTGACAACATGCAGTAGAGGGCCAGGGATTTAGCTCAGAGGTTCTGCTGCCTGACTCACAAGCGCAAGGTCCGGAGTACAATCCCTGGTACCCCCCGAAAACCCGAAGAACTTGCAGTAGATTAATTCTATGAAATTGACAACATTTGATGGATTTGATTTACAAATAACAGCAACTTCACGTGACAACCCAATATATTGACTTCTTTTGGTGGGTTTTGTTTTAATTCTTCATTTTGTAGTCTTCCAACTATTTCAGTAGTTCTCAATTTTGATTGTATTACAATCACCTGAAAAGCTTTAAAAAAAATTAATGCCCAGGTCACACCCAGGACCAACTGAAACAGAATCTCTAGAGGACGAACCCAGCATCAGTATTTTTAGAAAGTCTCCCTAGGTGGTTGATTAGTATTTAAATGTAGTAGAGGTGACAGGGACAGAGTTCAGTGAGTACATGTTAGCAAGCATACAGCCCTGGGTTTGATCCCTAGCACCACACACACAAAATAATAGTTGATACCCAGTAGGCTACCCAAATCATTAGGCAACACTGACACGCTGGCTGTTATGGATGCCTCCTCCCAACTTGATTAAAAAAAGGTGACAATTATAGCAAACAATTAGGGTGCTGTAGGTTGGGTCTAGAATGTCCCCCTGCGTTAGCTTTCATGTGACTGCACCCAGTACCTAACACCCACAAGCAAAAGGAGTAGAGGTTTAATTTGCACAGGGCTTCAGTCTATGATCCACTGACAGGCAGAGAGGTGTGGAGGAACAAAACTGCTTAGTTTATGGCAGCTGGGAACAGTGTAGAAGGAAGGAGCAAAGGACCAGACATAGACCCCACATGCACCCAGGTGCACACAGAAGTGTGCGATGACAGCCACCAAGGTGGACTCCAAAGCCGACCAAGTTGACGCACCATGCTAACCAACACGCCCGTAGAAGCCTGTGTTAATGGCTTGGTCCCTAGCCAAGTGGGAGGAAGTAGGCTCACGGGGGACACACCTGGGAGGGGATACTGGGACCAGGGCCCCTTCCTCCTCTCTGCTTCCCACCTGCTGTGTGGTGAACAGCCTCTCCTGCCTCGTGTCCTGGGCCACCACAGAGACAAAGCAACAAAGCAAAAGAAAAACCATAGGCGAAAACCTCAGAAATCAAAATCAAATTTTTTTATTAAGTTGATTATCTCAACAACAAAAACAGCAACAAATGGTTTCAGCAGAACAATATTGAGTTTTTATAGAGAGCTAGAATTTTATAGGGTTACTACAGCAGTTCTGATGGCCCAATCACACCAAGAAGTCTTCCCTCCCAGCCACGCTGGCTTCATAGCTTTTTCCACTATAAGCAGTGTTCCCTCCAAGGTTCCATTCATCTCTTGCTATTGTTATTATCCCCGTAGCAATTAGGATGACAGGATTTTTATTTCCTAGACAGGGTCTTGCTAAGTAGTCCAGGCTGGGTTTGAATTCACTATACAGCACAGGCTGGCCTCAAACTTCCAGGAATCCTCCTGCCTCAGCATTTCGAGTGCTAGGATTATAGGTGTGCTCAACCACACCCACCTGATGTGATTGTTTTTGTCCTGGGCTTCATTTACTCTTTCCTTCAAACTATTATCAGAGGCCTGCATTTCTCAGGCCAAGTTCTGAGTGATCTTGTCCTCAGTGAAGTCCACAAATAAGGCATTACACCAAAAATAGATTTTGGTGGTTAAAAACCTCTTTTTTTTTTTTTTTTGGTGCCGGGGATCGAACTTGAGTCCTTGAGCTTGCAAGGCAGGTGGCAGAACCACTGAGCTAAATCCTAGCCCCTAAAAACCTCTTCTTTATTGACCCTTCTGTGAGACAGTTGCCTAAGTCCCTGCCTAGTTTGCTCTTTCCATCTTCCAGTTGCTTTCCTCTAAGTCCTCCCTCAGAGGTGTTGACGTTTTTCAAAGCATCAGTTTATCCTTATTCTCTTATGGAGAACCCTCAGCAGTCATAATCAAGTGGAAGAAAACTCACCTCACTCTGTGCACCATCAGTATACAGTACATTGGAATGCCGGGGGCTTTCTGAGCCACAAGACTTACCTTCATTTATAATACTGGTTACTGGTCCTCCATTATGTGAGTAGGAGGAAGCACAGGAGCCTGTGTTTGGGCCATAAAATCAGTTGTAGGGCTATGTGGGCTCTACTATAGTTTCAAAGTGATAGGGCTCTACTTCCAGGCTTCTGTAGCACACAGCGACTACCCTTCCTCCTAATGTCTAGCTGGACCATTCTTTGCAGTTACTCTATTCTTTTCATCACTACACTTGTGATTCTAGCCGTCTGTTCTCGGTGAATTTCGCTTTTATCCTGTCTTCCATTCTGTAGCCTGTAAGTGCAGTATTCCCTTCTTTGCCCTTCAGCTTTGTTTATATCATTACTGAGAGGGAAGTTCTAGGAGTAAAAAAAGAAAAAGGCCCAAACTATGACTCAGAATTAGAGGTTCAGTGAAGGAACATTCTCTGGCCCAGTGGGCAGGAGTTGCATTCTTGCCAACCCTTTCTATGAGCAGATGGGCAAAGCCTCCATTGAGAGTACCCAAGTCATTTTGAAACTGACTGCAGTTGGTACTTTCTTTGACATCGTTCCTTTGAAATTGACTTTTGAGATCATCAGTGGTTTTGTCTGTAGATGCTGGTGCCAAGGTGAAGTCGAAAACCATGGCTCACAATACAATCTGCTTAACAGTCTTATGTCTTGGGCTGCTGATCTGTGTTGGTGGATGATAGGGGTGGGAGATGGATGGATGATGTGCTTGAGCAAGTATAAAGTGTTAGTCAGAGAAGCCAGGCAGTGAGTGTATGTGCGTTGGCTTTAAACTTCAACTTTTCTGAATGTTTAAAGTACTTGTATTAAAGCACACTGTGGGGAAAGGTAAATACAATGTCAGCAATGAGGCCAGTACATTAGAAACACATGAAAGCTGAATAGGCAGAAAAGACTTCAGAGGTGATTTTTGTTTTAAAGATTAAATAACTGATTGATATAAACTAATGATTTCTCCACTCAACATTTTCTCTCTCTCTTTTTTTTTTTTTTTTTTTTTTTTTTTGTACCAGGATCAAACTTGGGACCTTGCGCTTCTGAGGCAGGTGGTGGAACCACTGAACTAAATCCCTGGCCCAATATTTTCCAAATTTAAGGTAAATGTTGTACAAGAAGTGATCGGTGTTTTTGAAGGCCTTATATGAAAACTACTGTCATATTCCAAGCCACTGATCATTTATTAACCCATGGTAAAAGTATCGGGTGTTGTTGGATGGAAATAGGATCATGCTCTGCCCCTTCCATTACACTGAGGACGCTAAAAGGCTTGGTTCTCTTATGTGTAAAATGGTATATGGAGGGGTAGGGGCAATAATATCCACATCTTAAAGTTATAAGATTTAAATGCTCTGTTAGTCAGCTTGGTGTCATTATTCTGAAATACCTGAGATGATTAACTGATAAAGAGAAAGACTTTATATTGACTTAGAGTTTTGGAAACTTCAGTACATGATTGGTGTCCTTGTTGCTTTGGGCCTATGACAGGGCCACACATGACAAAAGCTGTTGGTGATGGAACAAAAGAGCCAAGATGGAACAAAATGGCCAAGATGTGCGAGGAGAGAGCGGGGGAATCCCACGACAACACCCTTTACAGCACACTCCCAGTGACCTAAGGGTCCCCCAGCTAGACCCCATGTCTCAAAGGTTCTACCACCTCCCAAGACTGTCACCTTGGGGGTGGAGCTTTTATTTAACACTTGAACCTTTGGAACATTCAACATTAAACTATAGCAGATGCTCCATATGTGATAAAATACCTTAGAAACATTATTTACAAAAAGAAGTTATGTAAAAGAATAAGAATTTTTGTTATCTTTGTTTCAGACAGGTCTCTCAAAATTTAGTTAGTTCTGTGTGAGGCATCACTAGAACCTTTTAAGAGGTTAGAGGCCCTCAAGTCAACTTCTTTTTGGCTTTTAAAACTCATCACACATTTAATGTAGGTTTTTTCCCCCTCTTAGAGAACAAAAATGGAAATATTGTGGCTTCTAACTATAGTTTTTAAGTTAATTACACAAAATTAGTGTGTACTATTACAGAAAGATAATTTGCACATCGGTAGAACAAATGGATTGTGTTATAATTGCAAAGTTCCTATGAGAATTTTCTCAAGTTTAATGTTGCTATGAAAAACAGAGTGAGATTTGCCCTTTTCACCTGCTCCTAGAGAGAAATATAACTATGATAGTATAGCAAAGCAACTTAAATTTAGTGTCTTTAGATAACAGCCGTTCCCTGTTTCTTGTGAATTTCTGATTCTGCTCACCTCAGCTAGGTTCTCTCAAGTAACCGCAGACAGCTCAGCTTCTGGATTTGCTTGCATGGGTTACGTGGGATTGTTCACACAGTGGCTCAGTACAGTTCCCAGGAGAAGGCAAAAGTGTGCTGTGTCTGGTAACTCGGGCCCAGAGCAGGCTCAGTGTCATTTGTTTTGCTTTCAAAGCAAGACTCAAGATCTGCTGAGCATCAGAAAAGGGACCCTTGATTCCACTTCTTTATTTATGCGTGTGTGTGTGTGTGTGTGTGTGTGTGTGTGTGTGTGTGTCTATTAGTTGGAATTTAACCAGCACCTTCTCACCTAGCTACAGTCTCAGCCTATTTCAAAAATTTTTTTTGGTACAGGGATCGAACTCAGGTCCGTGTGCTTGTAAGGCAGACAGCAGAAACTCTGACCTAAATCCCCAGCCCTCAAATGTTTTATTTTGAGACAGGATCTTGCAAATTCTCTAAACTGTCCAAAGTGGACTTGAAATTTGTGATCCTCCCGCCTCAACTCCTCAGAAGGCTGGCATTACAGGCATGCACCACCAAGCCTGCTTCGATTCCCTAATTTAAAGGGAAGAGCTACAGTCTCGCAGCAGAGGAAGCTGAATGATTATAGCCATTTTTGCAATCTAGTAAAGTATTTTACCCTGAAAGATACCACTAGAAGGCTCAACATGGCTTCATCTTGAACGTAGATGTGATTGCCCGTCCACGGTGAGAGGCCTAGGAGGAAAGAATCTTGTGAGCACATGGAAAGCTAGTGTGATGATACCTGCATACTTTATAAAATTACTTGGGATTGAGAAGAATATACCAACAGATAATCTCGGGTCTAGTCTCTGAGTCTCTTGATGTCATAAAACTGATATCTTCACATCATGGTTTATTGTGAAATCATCAAAATTGGATGTAACTCAGAAGGCAGAGGTACCCCTGAAAGTAGCTTTCATCTTTGCCAGAACATCACAAAAATTTTTATGTCAGCTCTTCTTTTTGTACTTTATATTTCCCATAATACTTAATAGAATGGACTGTCTCCTATATCTATAGGACATTTGTAGTTGGTGTCCATTCTGTTGCTGTATCACTGATATATCAATAAACATACACATTGATTCATTTAGTAGACTCCATCCTCAACATTGACTCCATCCTAAAATGTTCTTCAGTACAACATAGGTAGGCTCTGTACAAATTTCAACAAATATATTTTTAAGAAAAATTTTTAGCCTCACAAGAGGAGGAATCTCTAGGTCTTCTACTTTGACACCGAGAATAAGATAATAAACAGACAAAATCCAAAGAGAAAACATAAAGTAACCCTCAAAGCTGAAGTCTCCTTAGGAGAAAATACTGGTACCAGCTCTGGAGTATAAGTGTGTCCACATTTCATACGGGACTAAAAAGTGAGTGAAGTGGTTTGGAGTTGGTAGTTGTGATAGAATAATAAAAATGGTCCCTTGTTTCCAAGATCCCAGCGTCCTAGTTATTTCACTCTGGCACTGCTATGAGAGAATTCTGCAGATTTAACTGAAGTTCTACATCAGGTGACTTAGTAGAAATCATACCGGTGAGCCTGACTTAGTCAAGTCCTTTAAAAGTAGAGCATTTGGGCTGGAAGGGTAGTTCAGTGATAGAGAATTTGCCTAACATGTGGAGGGTCCTCGGTTCATCTCCAGCACTGCAAAATTTGCCCCTCAAGCACAAAGCCCTGAGTTTGATCCTCTGCAACAACAACCAAAAAAAAAAGTAGCTCAGGACAGCTTGCCCAAAGAGGAAGGAGGTGTGCAGGTGTCTCTAACTCCCTGAGACAGGTAGGGTGAAGCCAACTCTTAACTCTTCCTTTCCCCTTTCCTCCTCTCTGGAAAGGTATATGTGACTGATGATGCTTAAAAGAGAGGGGATTTTTCTTTAAACCAGTACTAATACTATACACCTAGAGTCAGAACTTAAAGAACAGAAAGTATAGACATTATACTCCAGTACTGCAAAATTTAAAAATCCAAGTAGAGGATTTTCTCCAAAGAGCAGCACAAGAGCAAGCCAGATGTATTTAGAGCATGAAGGGTGTTAAATGTCCATCGCTGGCTTTGAGTATGCTATGGGCCCTGCACAAGTGCCACAGGGAAACTTCTAGAAGCTAATTGTTACCCTCCCACCAACACCAGCAGCGGGATGGGGACCTCAGTCCTAACTGACCATGAGGAACTGAATTCTGTCAGCATCCTGAGGGGCTTAAGAGCAAATCCATCCCCTGAGCATCCAGAAGATAGCTCAGGCCTGTCAACAACTAAACTTCATCCCTGGGAGACCATTAACTCAAAGGCCCAGCCAAGTGTTCATGCTTCTGACCACAGAACTGTGAGCTCATGCATTGTGCTGTAGGATCTGTGGTAAGCTGTTATGCAGCAGCATACGACTATGAAGTTTAAAGGGGAGAGGGAAGCATGACTGACTATTCTTGAGAATCAGATGTCAGGAAAACTCACCAGGCCAAAACCACGCTGCAGTTAAGGCAGAGAGCTGGAGGCTGCCCTAAAGTTTAAAGTGTGCCTGACAAAATAAGAATGATGCCATTAGCAGGAAGGCACTGACAAACAATCATCAAATGTAAAGTCTTTCTTCTTTCTCATTCTTTCTTTCTGGGATACATAAATAGAAGTTTATATTTATAAAGATTCAATTCTCCTCCATCCATGGGCTTTGCTTTTGGTGGTTTGGGTAACTTAAAGGCAACCACAGTCTAAAAATATTAAATGGAAAATTCCAGAAATAAACAACATATGTTAAAAATAACTGTTATTACACTATATTGTTATAATTTTTATGTGTTGTTATTGTGGCAGTTAACTGCTATGTCTAATTTATAACTTAAATTTTAGGTATATATATATATATATATATTATATATAT
>NW_022900926.1:23415216-23434263 GCF_012274545.1 Fukomys damarensis | reverse complement strand
ATATATATATATATTATATATATGAATAGATATGTGAAACATTTATGAAGATAGATAGACATAGATAGATGAAAACAGTGCATGTCCTCCCACGTCATCCAGCCATGTGGGCCTTGGAAGGTTTTCCCCTGTGGATAAGGGGCTCTGCCATCTCTAGAAAGCACAGATAACAGACAGATGCAGATGTAAAGTTTCCTACATCCTAAAAAGAGCTCAACCGCGTCTTCCCAAAAGCAAGAGTGGAGAAAGCCTAAATGACAGCTGGAAGCAGAGCCTGCAATCCCATCATCAGGGTTGTTTGTGCCTCTTTCTGCAGGTCAGTTTCTTACTGTCAAACCACCATCAGCCGCAGACTCACGTCCCAGTACATCTTCTACCTCCCGGCTGCAGGGAATTGTCTCATACTGGCCTGTCGTGAGTCAGTGCTGCCTTGGGTCTGATTTCCCGAAAATGAGCTTTGGGATGCAAGTGTGCTTTTTAATGAAGTGCTCCCAGGAAAAAGGAAATGGGATGAGAGTGTGGGGAGCAGGGTAAGGAAGTGGGGAGAAGCCAAGCCAGGGTGTGATTTCGGGTAAAATTGCAGCCTCAACCTGATTCTGCCAGGAAGCTCTAAAGCGTGAGTGGTGCTGTGAGTTTGCCCAGACACAAGGCAAATTTGCTGGGCTTTAAAACTCCCACCTCAGGTGGTCACTGGATAAAGGCCAGCAGGAGAAGTGTAAATTCCTGGCACTAAGAAGCATAATTTCCTGGTGCTTACAGGTAATATACAAACATCTCTAGTATCCCGGGACAGGCCTCCCCAAGCAGTTACTGATGTGAGCTCTTACACACATAGCACTCCAGAGCTAGGGGCATAGGCACAGAAACAGCTATCCCAGGAAATTAGTGCAAAGAACCAGGAGTGTTAGCCACACTTGCCTTTTCCACAGGCAAGCACTGGGATGAGTGCCTTGGGATTCTGCCTAGATTCTGTTGATTCAGGGACTCTCCTGGTAAACAGTCACTGTAACCAGGGTAAGGAATAACCTGGATGACGGCTGCTACCACCTGCATCTCATGGCCACAGCTAAGGGAAGAAGTTCCCCAAGAGGAGTGAGAGAGCAGATGATATAGAACTGTCCACTGCAGCTATTTCCAAATGAAGAAGTGAAGCACTTTCAAACCAGAATTGTGAAGATAACTTTGATGTTTGGTATTGAGATCTAGCATTGGGATGCACTATTATAAAGGATTTAGTTCTTTAGGACACTAGTTCTTTTAACTATTTACTCATGGAGGTGTCATTTATAAACAATAGTTTATAATGGAAATGAGCTATGGAGAATTTCAGAAAACATTCACGAAAAATGTTTAAATAAAAATATATTTAGAGGGAACTTAACTGGCATATTAGCTCTGTTTATCTTTATTAAGATTTCAGAAAATAGAATCTACCTAAAATATTTAAAATAGTTTCTATGGTTAAGAGAGCGTAGCATGTCTCTCAATTTTAAAAAAAAAGCTATTTTGAAGTTAGAAAAAAGGTAAAGGTAAATATTATGACTTCACAGTTGATTCCAAAAGAAGACACATTTCAAAGTAAAGTATTCAAAACATCAAACAGTAAATGTTTTTTAGTCATGTTCAAAAATATGTAATGAGGCAATGCCACAAAACACTTGCTGCCAACTTGTATAAGATTCTTACAAATCATGCCAAGCACTAAAAGTCTGAGAGATGCTTGGGTTTCACTGATGCACGGGATTATAAAGCTTGTTTTTAGTTTATAACTGCAGAGGTGGGACCAGGGTGATACTGTTAATAAAGGGGAATCCAATGGCGTTAGACAAGAGGGCTAAGAAGAAACACTGAGAGTTAGGTTCCACACCAAAGGTCAGGCAGTCTGTTCCCTGATTTGTTCTTTCTCCTTGCTTCTGGGTTTCTAAATATTCTTCCTACCTTTCGAGGCTAACTCAATCCCCTTGGCCCTGATTTTGATATTTCTCTCTGTTATGGATCTGGAATCCTTTCCTTAACTATGTTGTCCTCTCAGTTCATGTACATTGCAGGCTGTTCTGACTCAAAACTCACGTAGTCCAGTGTAGATAAGAATATCAGTTGTTAAAATATGCTAGTCACCATTTGTCATTTTTTTCCTTTTAGGTCAATGAAGAATTTCTCTGATTTAAAGCAAGGCCAGCAAATTCCAACAGATGTTTTTAAACCTGATGATGTGATATGATTTTAAATTTCACTTAAAAGGAAGAGGCAAAAATATCAGAATATTCTAGAAAAGAAAAACACTGAAAAGAGGACACGCAGCACTGCCCAATATCAGAATATATTCCAAAGCCACAATAAATATTCGTGTATCCGAGCTACCAGGAACTGAGATAGGAAGATCGCAAGTTTGAAGCTAGCCTGGGCATATTGAGTCCTGTCTCAAAAAAAAAGGCTGGGAATGTAGCTTGGTGGTAGAACACTTGCATAGCCTGTGTATGGCCTTGGGTTTGATCTCCAGTAATGAAAAAGCATAGTGTAACACTGGGTTGAGATAGCTTCAGTTTTAAGATATTTTTTTCCAATACCTGGTATCAAACTCAGGACCTTATACTTGCCAGGCAGGCTTGGTGCCACTGAGCTATATCCCTGGCCAGTTTTAAGACTATTATATATCATCATGGAGGCCTCATAAAATAACCAGCAAGGAAAGGGAGCATGGTGAGTAATTAGAACAGAAAATCCATTTATATTTGTGTCATACCCCAAAGTAGAGCAAAAAACTAAACATTATTTTAATTTGTAGAAAGAGTTGAACATCTACCAAATATCTAAATGCTATAGTAATTTAATTTTAGAAAACTGAATCACAAAACTAGAAGCAAATAAATTTAGCTAAAAAGTCATTAAAATCTTTTCATCTCTAAAAAATATCTTCATTACCCAACAGGGAAATGCAAAAGGTTTTAAAATTGTAAACAGCAAATATAGTACAGTAAATTCTTCATTACTTAAATAATTCATATAAATTGCTAAGAAAAACCTTAAAAATCCCCGGAGATAAGTGATTGATTTTTTTTTCCCATTGAGTTTATTGGCACATTTTAGGTATACAGTACAGTTAAATTCATCATTGGGATCTTGTACCTTTATATAACAGGTCTTGGTTCTCATTTTTTTCCCCTTGTCCCTGCCCTCCCTTCACCCCCTCCTCCCCTCTCCATTTACTAACACTTTATTTCCCTTTTTTAAATCTTCTCATATTTTTTTCTTTTCCTTTATTACCCCTCTCCTACCCTTCCCACTTTCCCTATGCCTTTAGCCCTTTTCTTCCCATTTCACATTATCAATTATATCATTAGGATCTTATGTACAATTATAATTTTTTATACCAGAGAAACTATTTGGTATTTACACCTGTGTGATTTATTTCACTTAGGAGTATATCCCCAATATGTATCCACTTTCCTACGAATGAATCTAATTTCTCATTCTTTATGGCTGAGTAGTATTCCATTTCATAGAAAAACCACATCTTCTTTATCCAGTCTCCAACTTATGGGCAAATGGGCTGTTTCCAAGTTTTAGATATTACAAACTGTGCCATTATAAATATAGGTGCACATATATCACTGTGATATGATTCTTTTAATTCTTTTGGAAAGATACCCAGCAGAGGGATGGCTGGGTCAAATGTAACCTCTAGTCCCAGCTCTTTGAGGTATCTCCATATTAATTTCCATAGTGGTTGCACCAGTCTGCACTCCCACCAACAATGGAGAAGGATTCCTTTTTCCCAAAAAGTGACTGATTTAAATAAGAGGAAATATAATGAGTAAACAAAGTCTTAAACTCATCAACCATGCTAGAACTTAATTATTTACATGAAAAATGAGTTTTGGGCTTTTTTGTTTTGTTTTATTTTGCAATTCACATTGATAGAAGAGGCTTATAGAATCTGGTACATTTGTCAATTACTTCTGGTAATGTGAATCACTACAGATATTTTGGAAAACAATTTAGCAGTATATATAAAAGACAAGTAGAAGCTCCATTTGCCTCGGCACAATTTCTACTTCTAGAAATCTGGTATAAAAAAGCCAAAATAGGGCCAGGTATTTAGCTCAGTGGTGCCTCGTTGTCCACCTCACAAGCACAAAGTCCTGAGTTCGATCCCCGGTACTGACAACAACAACAACAAAAAGATCAAGTAGCACACCTATAACCCCAGCACTGAGGCAGGCAGATCATCAAGTTCTAGCTCAGCCTCGGCAATTTAGCAACTTAAGGAGACCCTATTTTTAAATAAAATAAAAAGTTGGAAATTTAGCTCAGTGCAAAGGTCCTGGGTTCCATCCCTGGTATTCCCCCCCCCCAAAAAAAAGGTCAAATTAATAAGAAGTAGGACTTATGATAGGAAGAAAGGAAGAATGAAAAGGTTGAAAGTTTAGTTGGAAGGAGAAAGAAAGGATGAAAAACTTTAAAACTCTATTGAACAATAGGGTATGAATTAAATGATGGCACAACGTGGCCCTTTGAAATATTATGCAGCCTACAGAAAGCAAACAAATGCTTACTCAGGAGTGTTCAGTATAAGAAAGCAAGATATACCTTTCTGTACATATTACATGAGCTGCCATGCAAAAAGTGAACATGCACTTGAGCTAACAGTACAAGACAAATTTCAAAGGAGAAAAGAGCCAGGATTTACTCTATCTGTCTTCAAATGCTCTTTACTGTTACTTTATATCCCTCGCAACAGTCAGAAGCAAGGCAACACTGAAGACAGAGGTAACACTAACATTTCTTTCAGGAGGCAGATAGCTCTCTCCACTGCTCATAAACATACAAGCAGCTTTTATTTAACTATGCACGTTGCTGTAGTCAGGGTAGGAGAGGAAAAAAACAGGGAAATGTAAAGGAAACACCAAGATTTTTGTTTATTTATCTAGTTCAAGAGGTGCTTGAGAACCTGCACTTTCTATATACACATTTGGGGAAATGATTGCTCATACAGTATTTCCACGTAAACTGTGAAAATGCACCTGATAAAATCTTCTGCTTGGGGATTGAGGACTGAGTCACCTACTGCCGCGCTGCTGTATTAATCATCAGCAGCAAACAATAATAAGCTCTTAGTCACGCAGTTGTATGTGCTGCCCTGGCCTTTGTCTGATACCAATATGTTCTACTCCAGTCATGGAGAGATTTTTTTCTAAGAAAATAGGAAAATCTGGCCCTTAGAAGGGTCATCCATCCTGCACTTGTCTGAGTGCTTCAATGCTGAGTTGGATCAGGAGGGATTGGCAAAGGGCCTGATCCACTACTGTAGATTTTCACTACTGGCATCAGAAAAACGTGCTTTCCTGTTCTCATGATTAAGAACAACATGGTGGAATTTTCCTATTGTGCAGCTGTCATTTTTAAGCTCCATGCTGCTGTCAGCCTGGCAACCAGAAAACCCCTCTCCCAGACTCTAAAACCACTCTTCTGGCTGGGATCAATGGGCAGCAGTGTTCTGAGCTGATAGCTTTGGGGAAAAGAGACATCAGAGCCCAGCCGTACTGGCTCTCGCCTCCTCATCTGTCCCTTTTCAGCACCTAAGCCCAAGACTAAGAAGAAAAAGAGTTTTATTTCCTGCCCCCTATTTCTGCAGTTACAAAACTGTCATTCTGACAGGTTATTAAGGTCTTTTAAGTAGAGATGTGGGTTTTCTTTTTCTACTTTTTCAATTTTTTTTAAAGTGCTCACACTGAACACCTTGAAAGGTTTAGTTTTCTGAGGACAACACTCAGTTGTATTTTGCCCATCCCAGTCTTTCCTATGCCACTGGGCCTAGCAATGGAGATTCTGGAAAGGGCACTTGGAGCTGGGGTTGTTAATTAGCAAGGAGTGACTGAAATACACATTTCATTAAATAACTCACTATGGGCCTTAAAATTACTTCTCATACGGTTTGGGCCCAAGACCAGCAGTTCATTCTGTGCTCAGCAATATAAGTCAATATGATTTGGTTCTAAGTAAAGAATTTACTCCCTGCAGGGTGCAATGATGCATACCTGTAGTCCAGCTAACTGGAAGGCTGAAGCAGGAGGATTGCTTGAGCCTAGGAGTTCTAGCCAGTTTGGGCAACATAGTGAGACCCTGTCTCAAGAAAACAAACAAAGAAAAAAAAAAGAAAATTAGTCCTTTATAGAAACTTACATGCACAATAAACTGGAACAGGGCAACAATTGGGACTGTAAATTCCGTGCGCAGTGATGGAGATCAGGCACACTATCCTCAATATGGCCTCTTGGCATGTGAGGAAACAGTAGAGAAAAGGGAGTTCTCTCTGGCCCTCTCTTTGCCTGTCTAACCCTTAATCAGGTCATAAAAACTTCCTTCCAGAGGTGCCCTCCCTCGACCCAGGGAAAAGCAACAGACTTAGCCCCAAAAACACAGGAGCACCAAGAACTTGGACCAACGGGCCTTGCTCTGTTTCCCCAGCTCAGTCCCGTAGTCCACACACCCTTTATCCAATCATACTTCACAACGGTCTCCTACTTCATCAACTCGGCATGAAAATATGCAAGTTCCCCTGTTTTGGGGGTTCTTTGTTTCAAAAAGCTGTCCCATCACATAAAACGTTTTTAAATAAATTTGCATGCTTTTCTTTCTATTCTTTTGTTGTAGGGCCATAAGCTTGGATGTAAGGTGGGAAGAAAAGATATAACCTTTTTCTCCCCTGCAGTTTCTGACGCTCAGTGGGGAGTGGCTGAGATGCGCTGCTGGCTCTGGAGCCTAAGATGAGGTCCTGGGACAACTGGCTCAGAGAGGGCTGGAGGTGGGACTTCTTGCCAGGCTCGGTTCTTCTGAATCTCTTTCTGCAAGTTCCCAGTCAAGAGAAGAAGGTACAATTTTCTTCTTATCTCTTTCTTTTCTGTCTTGCTCCATTTTCTACTACTCATAACAATAATACCAGAGACTAGTAAGCTATAAAAGACGCTTATTTTGGCTCCTGGTCTGGTTCAAGGTCCAAGGGCTAACCTCCTTACGGGCAGGGCACAGGGCACCTCATTGGTGAGAGACCTAGTGCAATTAGCAGTTATAGCAGACTCACTGTCAAAATAATCCATTAATCCTTTAATGTATTAATTGTGTGAGTGGAATTATCTCATCATGAGGGTAGACCCTAATAACCTCCTAAATGTTCCTTCTGGTCGTGACTCTTATTATCTCACAAGGGGGATTCAATTTCAACTTGAGTTTCCAAAAGGACAAACTATATTCAAACTAGCACTTTCCAAATCAGCTCCTCAGGAAAAAACACTTGTTTGGAGTGTGACATTCAATCAATAAATGTGTAAGCTTTTCTCTTGTTAATCTATCTAAGCTTATAGATCCCTTGTTCACAAATCTAATGATGTGTGAGGAAAAGATAATACTTTTTCCTCCCTCCCCTACAGAATTATCAGTCAAAAAGATGCAAAACTGTCTTGTATATAGAATATAAAATGCAATTCCTTATTTGCCTCTCAGAGGCCATCTTATTTTATATTAAGTACTTTTATTAATATTTAAAATCTCCACCTTGCCCCATAATGTAAATGTCTTACAACATATCACGTACCCTTGAAAAATGAAAAAAATTCCAGATGGAATCATGATACTAAAGATAATTAAATATGTTTTAAGAAGTTTTTAGGTCCATATAAATGCAATTGCAATTTTAGACAGAAGTTCAATTTCCTAGAGTGACAATAGGAATGTTTCCTCGACATCCTGGTGGCCTTTACTAGTAACCTTTTCGGTGAGAACCCACGAGTGTCCACCTTCATTTAGGACCCTGACATTGGCCGAGGCTTTCCTGGGTCCAAACTCTTGTGTGTAGAGCTGTTTCCACCAGCCCTCCACTGGGGACCATGACAGAGGAGATCCCAGAAAGCTTCAACCCCAGGACCTGCTCCACTTTCTTATTTGTTTCTTTCTTAATGCACACAGCCTCAGTCTCTTCTTCTGCAAAGTGGACAAAACACTGCTACCTCCTGTGATTGTTTTGAGGAATAAAAATGTTCCAAGAAGTAAAGTCACTAGCACAGTTTACAAAAGCCAATGGAAGAGGCCCAAAAAACTGAAGCTTACATCAGACATCACTTAACGTAGGGACACATTCTAGGAAATGAGTGGCGAGACATTCTTGTACGAACCTCAAAGAGAGCACTTACACTGACTAGACGGTCTGAGTCACTCCCACGGCGTGGTCTCTTGAACCAGGTGTTGACAAGGTGAACACAAAATCTGTGAGGCTGCTGCTGGCATCAAACAGCAAGACTGTTTTATAGGAAACTTTTGCTTATGAACAAAATTACATTCTGGAATAATGGGACAAAGTATAGCTTAATAGGTACACAAACCAGTAACAGTTATCCATGGCCATGACCAAGTATCATGTATGGTGATTCCTGTGTGTGATCAGCGGTGCAGGTTGCTTAAACTGGCATCTCCACACAAGTGTGAATTTAACACGATGGGCTATGATATCAAGGTGGCTGCAAAGATGCCAGATGGTTGGAATCTTTCAACCCCACGATAAACTTGTGAGACTACCATGATCTATGTGGCCCGTCATAGGATAAGAAATCCTCATGGGCCACATGACTGTAATGAAACATTTTATATATGACAATATGTGATTAGACAGTTTGGTTGGAAATTCTGTTCTATACTTCCTGTGCATGATGTAAAGATTTAACAAATCCTGAATTTGTAATCTAATTGCAGTAAATTGTAATACATAAATGTATTCTTATTTTGTACACCTAAACCTTATTCCTCTTAAATTAATCTGGAAGATTATACAAAGCTATCCTTTATTACCAGAGCCCATATCCTTTTTTTCTTTGTGAAAAGAGGAACTGCAGGATGCAAAAAGCTGAAAACCACAAAGTACACTTTTTCTCCCACAAACTTTCCCATTTTCTATCCTATCCCACAATAGTCACACAGCTTTTGTGGAAATAAATGAACAAAGTGAGTCTGCTCCCTTATAGCCTCCATCATGCCTGGTTTTTGCTTTCAAATTTGAACATTCTTTTCCAGTTAGTTTGATATCTTTCTTGCCCTTTTCTTTTCTTACTCAAGGCTTAGAATCATGTTCTTTTTTGTTTGTTTGTTTTTTGTTTTTGTTTTTTGATACAGGGTCTCACTATGTAGTTGAGACTGACCTGAAACTCACAATGTAGCCCAGGCTGGTCTCGAGTTCACAGAGATCCTCCTGCCTCAGCCTCCCGAGTGCTGGGATTACAGGCATGTGCCACTATGCCCAGCAGAATCATGTTCTTAATGAAGAATTTTACAGATTTCAGGAATTAAATATCTTGGATAATCCCTTTGATACCAAGGCAATTTAGCAAATGAATTTAAAGTGGTTTAAATGTGGTTCTTGTGTTTTTAACCTTCTGCTATTTTGTTTCCTTCAGAGAATTATTATTTTGTTCATGATAATATTTTACTTTCCATTCAAATGTCTGTAATCCTTTGATTAATACCCAGCAAAGAGTAAAACTGATATAATACTGAAAATTGAAGTTTATTCATAAATAATACAAGTTTTATGCTACTGAGCAGGTATTTAGGAAGTAAACAAAGTCTGCTTCAAGCACGAATTCCCTCATATGCATGCAGGGCACCTAGTAGGCAGAGTTCTGTTTTGGTGGCTATGGGAAATAACCAAAAGATATGGAAAAAACAACCCTTGCACACTGACTCCTGTAAATTAAAGGGGTGGGAACTTTCAAGAGAGTTTTTTTGTCCAGGTTCCCCATTTCTAATTATGTATATAGTTGTGTCAGTAGATAAGCAACATAGGCTTACGCTCTCGTATCTGGGAATGCAGGTGTTAATACTCAGTAGCTGCACAATTGTGTAACTACATAGGGGTGTTCTGGATGGATGAATGTGTGTGTGTGTGTGTGTGTGTGTGTGTGTGTGTGTGTGTGTGTGTGTGTAAAATGCTTGACCGTGTGTCTACAAATCTTTCAGGGCTCATCAGTGAATAACCCTGACTTAAGTCAGGGGCAGACAGGCACAGCTTCCAGGAATGAAAACGTATGTGAGGCAATGCTTGACTCGCAGTGAAGACTTGTGTCAATGGGCAGAAGGGACCTGGTCTTCTTCAGGGACTGTGGACAGGCACAGCAGGGACAGAAGTAGGTTCTGACTGGAGATCTTCCCAGGAAATGTGGGAGGACACTCCCAGCCAGCAAGTGAGGCTCCTGTAATGCGATGTGACAGTGAGCCCTGGGTTGGGCACCTCAAGAGAGGGCAGAGAGAGGCTGGTAGTTAGGGAAGGATTTGCATAATTACATTCACCTGAAGGACTCCATTTACCCAACAATGCAGCTCATTGTGGCAAAGCCAGCAGCTGGCACAGGGCTGGAACAATGTGAGCTTTGGCCTGGTTCTTCTGAGAAACAAATGCTTGGATTCTGAAAAGAAAAGAAAAGACAATTAGCATTTCAAATGGTATAGAGTTAGGGACTTTGCAAATGACAGAATGATGTGCAATGCTCTAAATAGCAAGGCATGCCTTAATAACACAGTACTATAGCAGAAGGATCATCTACTCCTAATAACACATTTGTATATGCACTGTTTACACTGTGTAGATTTATATCAGGACATATGAATACTTGAGATTTATGTATGAAAAGCTCATGAACAAGTGAGATGAACCCTGAAATACAAATTTTCTCTTGATGTTTAATAAAAAATTACACATTAAGAGCCTCTTCCTGTTTTAAGTTTCCGTTCTGTGTCTTTTGTTTTCTAGCTGCTGATGACAATGGACTCGAGAGACGCAAATCAGAACATGGAAAGGAGGTGTTTTATGGAAGAGGCTGCCTTGCCCACTCAAGGCCATGCCTGTGGCTAGGGGCTTGTTTACCTAAGACTCCAAATAGACAGAATGGAGATATGAAGACCTAGCACAAATATTGTGCCCCGCTCACTTCCTGGTATTGCCCACATTTACATTAAAAAGGGAGGTGCAGGGAGTGGAGGCTGTGTAAGTTTAGAGCCAATTCCTTTTATTGTGCCAAGAGCTAGTTACATTTTGTCCCTCCAAATTAGAACATGGGATGCATTTCTAAAGGGAGAAAAACTCCTAAAGGGTTTGCTTATTCTTAACTTTACGCAACTTAAATATTGCTTCAGCGAGCATAGCAGCATCAGAATTTCTTTTCATATTCTGTTGAGAAGTCAGGAAATATTGGAGCTTTTCAACTAGGGAAGGAAATGCAGCTCCACCACTGAAGCTCGAAGTGAGTTTAGCCTAATGCAAAGGGTTGAGGTGAAATATCTACTTCGTCCATTTCCTCATTCTGCAGTGAGGCACAGAAGCTAAAAAGAAGCAAGCAAGATTCCAACGCTGGGTGTCAATTGCTAGGTCTGCGTGTCTTTGATTTTTGCCTCTGTCTTCTCGAGATGGCACCTTGATTAAAGACAAACCCCACTGTTCTGTCTTCCTCCAAGAACAAGCAGCAGGCATGACAAGTGAAAGAAATTGCCGCACCGAGAAGAAGGTGCAGTCAGAGGGAGAAAGCAGTAGCAAAACGTCATCTGTCACAGGACGGATGGCAGGGGCTCCAACACCTGGCACACACAGGAAGCTTCAAGAGGGCCTTATCGCAGGCTCCATCAATTCTCATGATCCAGCCATCTACTCCAGTCTCTGCACCGGTACACTGTCACAGAAGCGAGCGTTCTCAAACAAAAAATCTTTCTTGGACTCTCTCCTGGTCCACATGGTCTATGGCATTGGTCCCCAAGCCTGTGGCACATCATTTCCATGCGAATACAACTTAAACCTCAGAAACGGGATCTTCAGGGACAGAAAGGAAATCTGTATTATACATCACACCATCTCATCATGGGGGATACATTCTAAGACCCCCAAGGGATGCCTGAAATCACAGACAGTACTAACTCCTATATATGTTATATTTTCCTATACACACAGTACTTGTGATAATGTTCAAATTAGAAATCAGGCACAGAGATTAACAACAATAGTTAATAATAAAATAGAACAATAATAAAACTACATTAGTGTTGCCTCTCAAAGTATCTTATAATATTGGTCTTACGAATAACTCACTATGCAGAGTTGTTTTCTTTCCTTAGAAAACTTAAAACTTTCCACTAAAGGGGAGAAATTTGCACTTTCTTAATAGTGTATCCCAGGTGCTGATGTGATTTTTCTTGTGCTTTGGGGTCATTATGAAAATGTGGGTTACTTGAACGCAAACACTGTGTTATCCCTGAAACCAAAAGGGCTACTAGATGATGAACAGGTGGATACTGCATAAAACATGGATACATTGCAGAGTGATGATTCAAACTCCAAGTGTCCGAGGGGGATAGCCTGAGATTTCATTAGGATTCTCAGAATGATGTGCAATTTTAAACTTATAAATTACTTATTTCTGGAATTCTCTTTAGCTTTTGGACCACAATTGACTACTTGAAACTATGGAAAATAACAGCTTGGGTGAAGGAAGACCTCTGTGTCTTACTTTTCAAGTCCTCCAGCTCTTTAGCTGCAGAGAAGTAACTTCAACCACACGAAGGAACTTAAGTTTCAATGATACATTTCCAAAGGAATTTCATTTCCCTCCTAAATGCCTCTGAGGATTCCTTGGTTAAAGTGAAGGAGGTATCCTTAAATTTTCCTTAGTTATTTTATTTTCTCATTAGTCCTGCTCAGAACTCCTGTCCTGAACTTTTTCTTTTTTCTGCCTCCCTTCCTCTCTTCCTTCCTTCCTCGCTTCCTTCATTCCTCCTTTTCTTTAAAGAAAAGATTTTTTTTGCATTTTCATTTTTAATGGATTTTATAATTTATTGGTACATGTTTTTAATATATAATGATTATATTCATCATAGGGAGTTGGTACATGAACATGACATTTTTTTTCATTAGGTTTATTGGTATATTTACGGTATACAATATAGTTACATTCATCGTTGGGATCTTGTACCTTTACATGATCTATCTTGGTTCTTATTTTTTCCCCATTCCCCTGCCCTCCCTTCACCCCCTCCTCCCTTCCCTATTTACAAAGACTTTGTTTCCATTTTTCCTTTTTCACATTTTTTCTTTTCCCTCCTTTCCTTTCCCCTACCCTTCCCATTTCCCCTACTCCTTTAGACCTTTTCTTCCTATTTCACATTATCAATTACTCAATTTGAACTTTATTTACACTTTTAGTTCTTCACACCAGAGAAACTAATCGGTATTTACACAGGTGTCCTATTTATTTTACTTTAGAGTGTGGTCTCAATGTGCATCCATTTACCTATAAATGTCTCTAGCTTCTCATTCTTTATGGCTGAGTAGTACTCCATTTTATAGAAAAGCCACATCTTTATCCAGTCTCCAGTTGATAGGCAATTGGGCTGTTTCCAAGTTTTAGCTATTACAAACTGTGACACTATAAATATGGGCGTGCATATATCACTCTGGTATGATTCTTTTAATTCTTTTGGAAAGATACCCAGAAGAGGGATGTCTGAGTCAAATGGAACCTCTAGTCCCAGCTCTTTGAGGTATCTCCATATTGATTTCCACAGTGGTTGCACCAGTCTGCACTCCCAACAATGGAAAAGTGTTGCTTTCTCCCCACAACCCTGCCAGCATTTGTTGTTGATTTCTTAAGAGCAGCCATTCTTTGTGGAGTGAGGTGTCATTTTCATCTGCATCTTTCAAACCACCAGTGATGTTGAACATTTTTTCATATATTTATGTGCTGCTTTTACTTGTCTGTTTATTTCAGATGTCCATATATTTTTTTTTTTTGTACCAGGGTTCGAACTCGGGTCCTTGTGAACTGAACCGCTGAGCTAAATCCCTGGCCTGATGTCCATTTTTGAATCAGGTCCTTATATTTGGCGGGGGGGGGTTCTGAATTTTTTGAGTTCTTTATATGTTTTAGATAATAGATCTTTGACTGAGAAATAGCTGGTAAAAATTTTTCCCCATATTGTAGATTGTCTCTTAGTTCTGCTGATGGTTTCTCTTGAAGTGCAGAAGCTTTTTAATAAGATGAGATCTTAGTTGTTAATTCTCTCTGATAGTTCCTATGCTTCTGAGGATTTGTTTATAAAGTCTTTTCCTATGCCAATGTCTTTGAGAGTTCTTCCCAACTTCCAGCAAGTTTAGAGTTTCTGTTTTAATATTTAGATCTTTAATCTACTTTGATTTTAGTTTGAACCTGACATTTCTTAATTCTCTTTTTAACCTCCTCACCTATCCTCCCTCCCCTCCCTGAATGAATTGGACTTTTTCTCTGATCAGTTTGGCAGGCTCAGTAGCCTATATTTATTTCACTTTATCCTGCGCCCCTGGCAGTCCAGTGTACTTGGCACAGAGCAGGGGTTGCAGAATGTTTGCAGATTGAAGATGAAGAATAACTGTCCGCAGGGTGAGGACCTCAGAGATAACGAGGGCCAGTGGTCACTCAGGAAGAAGCACTCCTGGGGGACAGGCTGCCTTCAGAACTGCTGCCTGTGGTTGTAAAGGTGGGATCTGGGCACAGTTGCTTTATGGATAGGGTAGTGGGATAGGGCCACCCTACTATGCGCTCTCCCAGCCAGACCTTCTAGCAGCTCCCACTCCAGGCAAAGCATGGCATTTTGTCACTCATGGGTTCCCAATTTGCCCGCTGGAGGAGGCTCTCTGTGAGGGCCCTCAGAGGTACTTCCAACATGGCAAAATCCCCCCTCCCACCTCCTGAGACAGGAGTGCAAGTTAGAATTCCACTGAGTCATTTTGGTCATCTTTTCTCTGTGCAGGGGGAAAACTAATCACACAGTTAATAAAGGTCTTGAGGAAAGCTGTCTTCGCCCCATATTTGGAAAATGTTCAAAGAGCATGAGGCGTTTCACAGGCACTATGTACTCACTCTACATGTGCAAAACGGAAGTCATCAGTTCTCCGGGGTAGACTGTCCTCTTCCTGCATTTCCACCCTGGGTACCCCTGATGCCTGGAATCCCACCTACACCGCCAGCCCGTTAATCTGCCCACAGTCTTGCTAGCCTTGCCGTGGAAGCTAACTCTGATCATCTCCCTTCTGTTCTTCCACTACTGCCCTACCTCTGTCCATTATGCTGTCTTGCCTACACCCTACCAAGCACCTATCTTCCAGAGACCCTCTCAATGTTTTCCTGGAAACAGAGTCTGACTCCCTTGCTTAAACTCTTGCATGTCCCTCCATCACCCTCAGCCCATCAGATGATTCAGCTCTCTAGCTTGGTGGATAAGTCCATTTATTTCTGTGCCATTTCTTTTCCAGCAGCTGCGGCACAGGCCCAGGGAGGAGAGCGCCAATCTTCCTCAAGCCCCCATGGCTTTGCACATGCTGTTCCCTGTGCCTGCTCCCTTCCCCCTTGTCTGGCAGACTCATCTCCAGGTGAGCATGCTTTCCTTGGCACGTTCTCCATCCATTCCCTGTATCACTCTTCCAGCCCCATCGCCCCACTGAGTGTCACAGGGCATCATTTGTTTGATCTCCACCAACCCAACCTGGTCAACAAAGACACAATGTGTTACTCATTTGTCTCTCTACACCCTTGATCCAGATGTCTAGCATTTATTTTTGCAAAGGAAACTTTTGTTAGGGTGAAAGTCTATCAACAGGGACCTCAACAGCTGGCTACGGAGTGACACATAATTACTAAGAAGAATGCGTAAGATCCACACAGTGACTATAATTTCAGAGTAACATATTGTACACCCCTATTTTTTGTAAAAAGTAGAAAAATAACTACATTTGTCTTGGCCTATCTGAGTGTAGAGAAATGTGTAGAAGAAATCCTAAGTGACATTCTTGAATAACCCAACAATAAGCCTAGAGGAAGGAGGGAAAGGGTGATTTCTGTGTAACAGCATTGTTTTAACTTGTTACCAAAAGCGTATGTTGTTTTGTGAAATCAATTAAGGAAAATAAAGTAAATGGTTGCTCAGTGAGCATATAGGCTTTAGGAAAGTCATTTTCAGAAAAGGAGGAACACTGTTGCCATTAAGAATGCCTCAGGAAAATCTGAAGAAGGCCCAAATCCCCAGAATGTATGATTAGTGTATTATTATTCATTATTTAAAAGACTTCTCTATCCTCTGAATGAATCTCGACAGGTTTCTTGTATAAAAGTTCTTACACATTTGTTGATAGATCATTAACTACAGAGTTTGACAGAGAGGTGGGGTCCACAAAGAAAAGTCTGAGGAGTCCATACCAATTTAAGATCAACTAGAAGTAAATATGAAATATATTTGTACTACATTAGAATGACAACCAGGGGATAGGACATTGAACAAATTGAAAGTTCACCTAGCTTTTCTGGGGAAAAGACAGGAAGTGAGGTTACCAAGCAATGCAGGGAGAAGGGGAAGGTGGGTGGCCTTCTTGGGTGGCAAAGGCCATAGGCCAAAAGCACTTCACCAGACTGGCAGATATTGTATCCAAGTCCTACATCTGACTGAGAAAGCAAATCATTTTCAGGTGTCTGCAAGTAGTCAGAAAGGAGTGGTGGGCAGTAGAGGGCAGAGAAGAGATTTTTAAAAATTAATAGAACAAAAATTAGGTATAACAAAACTCAGCAGTCACCACAAATTGAAGAAATTCTAAGAAACTTGCAAAGGAAAAATGAAAAACTTATGCTTTAGTGATAAAAGCAGGAGAAAATCAGAGCTACTCATTTTACATTATTGACTTACCAATATACTTATCAATCAGGAGAATTTAAAAAAGAATTCCTACCAAAAGAAAGGAAATCAATCCATAGGGCTTCCAGCTCCTACTTACAAATTATATGTAAAAAAAAAAAATCAAGTTACAAATATGGGAGATTTGAAGGCAAGAAAAGTTTCAGTATGACAAACATTTGATTCCTCTAGATGACACAAAGTCAAAGTGACTTTTTTCAGTGAAAGGCCAGATAATAAACGTTTTAGGTTTTCTAAGCCAGAAGACAAAATTTAGGATGTTATGGAGATACTTGCATAACACGATAAATTTTTTTTCCCACAATTTTTAAGCTAATTTCAAAGCTTTATTTATGGACACTTCTGATCATTTTCTCATACAGTGTGCATTTGCCTTACAAGCTCAATTTGCTCTCAAGGGTTGGTTGTAACTCAAGTTGGTCAGTTGAAGGCTCATTCTTCTACACAGCCTTCAAAGTCTCTGTCCTGTGTACAGGCAGCTCTCAGTGTCCTTAGAAAGATACTGGCCCAGGATTTCTCAATTAGCCCCACACAGGAAAGGATGTTGTAATGCTCCTTCTAGAGCTCTATAAGGGTTAAACCTGTACCTGAGACCATCTGGAAGCATAAGCGGCCAGCATTTGGGTTGTAACTTAAGACTTTGGTTGTAAATTAAAACTGAAATTCCAATCATAACCCAAGCTGCTCATATGCCAGGCTAGTAGTAACTTAAGGGTACACTGAACCATGAAATATTCCCTTAAAAAAATTTTTTTTCTCCAACTATTTGAAAATGTAAAAAAGTATTCTTAGCTAGTTGTTGTACAAAAACAGGTTGTAGCTGCAATTAGTCTTTGGGATATAGTTTGCTGAACCCTGACAGAGAACACTTCTGGATCACGTTAGGCCCTCTGCCATGGTTTGAATACTGGGTGTCACCTCTGAAACACATGCTGAGATTTGGTCCCCCATGTAACAGTGTTGCGAGGTGGTGGGACCGTTAAGAGATGAGGCCATGGAGCACCCCTGTCATGAATGGATTAATGCCTTTCTCAAAGGTTAGGTTAATTCTCTAGATTGTGAATTCCCACTCTTGAGGGACTGGACTGGTAACTTTGGGAGCTGGCTCTTATAAAGGAAACTGCCCTTCTTGAGTTTTCTTAATTCATAGGCTGGCCCTTCCAGTCTTCCACCATGCTATGATGGAGTCTGAGGCATCAGCAGAAGTCAAGGAGATGCTGGCTCCCAGCCTCCAGAACCATGAGTCAAAATGAACTTCTTTCCTTTATGAATGGCCTAATCTCAGGTACACTGGTATAGCAAGAGAAAACAGACTGCACCACCTTCCAATCTTAAGTTGTGCTTGGGCATGATCTCAGAATCCTTCTCGGCCCAGCATTGCTGCTGGTGACAACCACAAGTGGGAAACACTTGTGCAACAAGTGGAAACCCTGTGTAACACCCGTAGTGGAAGAACTGTGCAACAGCTATCTCCATAGTAATGGCTCACAGGACAATAGATGCAGATAACAGCTGGATTCTTCCTGTCCTTTCAGATCTGGGTGCAATGTGCCCAGTGCTCTATGCCTTATCTCCCAGATTTACACAGCTCCCCGAGTTGCTGTGTCCAGGAACAAGTGCTTCTGCTGCATTACAGTTGTTTAGGAATTTACTTGCCCTTGTTTTCATCAGTGATTCAGCCAGAGCAAGGAATTAATTAATTAATTAATCTATTTATTTTTGTACCGGGGATCAAACTCAAGTCTTTGTGCTTGCGAGGCAGGCAGCAGAACCACTGAGCTAAATCCCCAGCCCTAGGAATTGATATTTTAAATATTTTTTAACAAGCCTGCAGAATTTTACCTGAAGTTTGGGAGACAGTAGAAATTTACATGGCAGCAGAAACAGCATCTATTTTATGTCATTTTTTGTTTCTGGTTTTTTTTTTTTATTTTTTTTTTTTTTTTTTTTTTTTGGTACTGGGGATTGAACTTGAGTCCTTGCTCTTGCAAGGCAGGCCACTGAACCACTGAGCTAAATCCCCGGCCTTCTGTCATTGTTTATATCATCATTTGTTTTATTTACTTCCCTGATGATCTGACAAAATACCTGACACCCACAAGTTTAAGGAGAAAAGATTTATTTTTAGCTTAAAGTTTGTAGAGATTTCAGTCCATCGTCAGCTGGCTCCAAGGCAGGGTGGCACTGCAGAGGGACATTAGAGGAGAAACAGTCCATGGCAGGGCAGAGAGGAGAGAGGAAGCAGCAGCAGCAATGAGCTTCTTATTTCCTCTCTCTCTTTTTTTTTTTTTTTTTTTTTTTTTT
>NW_022900926.1:23387910-23414786 GCF_012274545.1 Fukomys damarensis | reverse complement strand
TTTTTTTCCCTCTCTTTTTTTTTTTTTTTTTTTTTTTTTTGTACCAGGGATTGAACTGCACTTGCAAGGCAGGCCACTGAACCACTGAGCTAAATCCCTGGCCCCTTATTCCCTCTTTATTCTAGTCAGGTTACAAGCCTATTGGTTGGTGCCACGCACACCCAGGATGGGTCTTCTGTCTTCAACAAATCCGTTTAGGCACACCCAGAACTACACTAATCCAATCAGTGGAGCAATCCAGTTACTGCATACACATCCAGCCACCTCCCCAAAGCCCCACCTACCAGTGCATGATTCTTTTGGGGGGGACCATCTACAAGCCACAACATTGTTACAGTTAAAATTCCCAATTAACTGATAGGGTTTTGCCAGATACTTCTCATGTGTTATTTTATTTAATCCTACAACAGTTTTTGGAAACAGGCCTTTTCCTTTAACAAGTTTTATCCCACTTACAAAAAGAAATTGAAGCATAAAGAGACGGAGCAGCTTGCCAGTCCGAGTTAGTTAGTAATAGAGCTAATTTTTCTGTTTTCAGGACTGGGGACCAGATCTAGGATCCTACACAAGCTAGGCAAGTGTCAACTACTGAGCCACATCCCCAGCCTTTTTTACTATGCAATTATTTAGAATAATTCAGGTTTCTCCTGCTCATATTCCCACAATGACCTCTAGTTGAAGTCTTAGTAAGGTAATATCATTTCATAGGAAGAAAATCTTGATTGTTCAGCTGGACATGGGTAGAACAAGGTTTATAATAAGGAGAAGGCAGAAGAGCTAAAGTGCATTAGAAAATTAAATATTTTTCTTTTTTTCCTGAGAGAGAAGGAAGTGAACAAAATCAACAAGAAAGGATATACCAGGGATTGCTGAGATGCATGATGAGAAGATGTAGGACTTCTCCAAATAAAGAGTTAGTCTTGCACATAAGAGTTCAGTAAGGTCTTCCATACACACAAAAGCCTCATAAAAATAGGCAAAATGTGAGAAATTAGGAAGTGAAGAATTCAATGGAAAGAGAGGTTGGAAATGAATGTAAGCTCTCTGAGAATTTAAAGACATTCCATATTGTATTTTTGACTGGACTTTCCACTGGTCATGCTAATATTAACTAAATCTTTGGGTGTGAGGTGAACCTATGTGGTAAGCCCTTAGGGAATAGGACAGTTATATTTGGGTGGGGAGTTGAGAACATACAAAATAAATGGCTAAGGATGGAGAGTTGATGTCATCTGCTAACCAGATTAGACAGAGGAGAGGAGAGATAGAAAAGGAAGCCTGGATAATGGCAGGATGGTGAGGCTTGAAAGGATAGGACAAATATAAGAGAGACAGTGGCAGTGGGTGGGTTTAGCTGCAGGAAAGAGGTCTCCAGGAAGGGACAGAATGTAGGGAACTGAATACTTCAATCTGTTTTGGAAGTCAAGAGAAATGGTCTATAGTCTGACTTCTAGGAATAAAGAAAAATGCAGGTAGCCTACCTGGGAACTGCACTCCTGCCTCAACAAAAATGTGGACTTTTAGCCCACCTTTAGCACTAGTTGACTCCAGAAGAGCCGTGTATTAGCTCTGTTAAGAACCTTGGCTATGAAGGAGTCTTACAAATACAGTTCCTCCTCCTCCTCCTCCTCCTTGTCCTCTTCCCTCTTCCTCTCCTCCCCATCCTCCTTCTCCTTCTTCTTTCAGTACTGGGGATGAACCTAGCACCTTTGCCCTGAACTACATCTGTGGCCCTTGTTTTGAGATAGGGTCTCACTGAATTACCCAGGCAAGACTCAAACTTGAGGTCCTCCTGATGCAGCCGCCCAGTGTGCTGAGATTACAAGTTTGTGCCTAGAAATACAATTTTTAAGCCAAGTGCAGTGGCACACACCTGTAGTCCTAGCCATTCTGGAGGCTGAGGCGGAAAGATTGCAGTTCTGAGACCAGCCTGTTTAACTTAGTGAGAACTTGTTTAAAAATTTTAAAAAAGGGCTGAGATGTAGATCAGTGATACAGTGCTTATGTAGCACATGAGATGCATGAGGCCCTGGGTTCAGTCCCCAGTACTGCAAAATAAAACAAGACAAAACAAAAAGGAAACAAACAAACAGATCTGGTTTTAGTTTTTCATTCTCTGCAGTTCCGAAGTCATAACAGAAGACATTGGGATGGAGGCAGAGAGCCATCAGTGAGAGCTGTCTCGTGAACTGGGCTGGGCTTGCTTGCTCAACCACTGGCCTGGATGTTGCTGTGAGGTCGTTTTTAGCTGTGACTACCGATTAAATCTGTGAATAAAGCTGACCACTTTCCTCCTGTGGGTAGAGAAGAGACTGAAGTTCCCTCCATCCCTTCACTCACTCCAAGAAGAAGGAATTGTGACCCCAGACTCCCACAGGCTCACAATTGCATCGGCTCCTCTTGGAAATTCCCAGGTTGCCAGCCTGTCATGTCAGCTTCCAGCCCAATGATGTGGGCTGATTCCTTAAAACGAATCTATCCCCATCTCCACCTTCTTTTTGGTTCCTTTTCCCTGGAAAGCTCTTGCCTAATATTGAAGGAAGTGGGAGAGGAGAAGGCCGATTTGCCAGCTCTACTACTACTGAGGGCGGTTGTAGTTTCTATGAGAGAAAGGGACAGCAGAAGGAGGCGTCAGTTGTGGACTCGAGGTTCCCAGGTGGGTGACTTACTGTGCTCCTGACTGCAATAAGGAAAACAGGCACAGTGCTGAGTATCTCCACGAGAACCCAGAGCACATGTGTGTGATCCTTGGAAGGCACAGTGAGCAGCAGATTCCCAATGCACCTAAGTCTGGCACATGGGCTCCTTCCTGTACACGTTTCCTGGGACGGGACATAAACATCCATTACATAAATGTTCACTGAGTGCATACCACATCAGGGTCTAGCTAGGAGTTGGGGACACAGTGGTACAGGAAAGGTGAAGTGGCTTCTTTCATGTGATTTTCATTCTGATTCAGCAAGATGTGCTATGTTCACAAATACACAAAGGAAAGCACTGTAGGTGAGAACATGTATAACGAGGACCGTGACACAGGGCAAGGTAACACATACAGAGTGACACAAAGCAAGGGTTCTTCAACTAGAGTGAACCTGGAACTCCATCCCAAAGTAGGGACAGATAGCCTCAGGGTAGGGAGAAGGTAAGGTGAGCTGCCAGGGCTGCTAAACAAAAGTACCCATTGACTGAGTGCCAAGTAAACAAGAGAAAAACGTTTTCTAACAGTTCTGGAAGTTGGAAGGTCCAAAAGGAAGACCCTGACAGATTTTGTGTCTGATGAGGGTTTGTTTCTTAGTCCATCCGTGGTGCCATCTTATTGTGTCTTCATGCGGTGGGAAGGGAAAAGGGTCTTTCTCAGGCCTGTTTCTTTATTAATTTATGGTAAGGTGCCAGGGATTAAGCCCAGGGCCTACCACATTTGAGACAAATGCTTTACCAGCTCACGGATCTCTTTTATCAGGACATTAATCCCATTCATGATAGCTCTACCCTCAGGACAAAATCTCCTTCCCAGCGTCCCACCTCCCAATGTCATCCCTTGGGAGTTAAAATTTTAACCTAGGCCTGGAGGAAGTAGTCAGACCACAGCACTCTTCTCCATGTTGAAGAAACAGACAATAACCGAAGGAGCATCTGTGAGGCAAAGGGGACGGGGCTGGCTGCCACATCCCAGCCAGACTGGTGTATAAGATGAGCAGCACTGGAATCCCATGAGCCTGCCTACCCCCTGGGTGCAGATACAGGGGTGGGGCAGGACCAACACTGCGATGCTGTTTGGCGCTGCTGGGTCTTCTATAAATATTTGTCAATGAATTGAGGAATCCCTTGGATGATGATAGAGGCACTTACTGGCTGAAGAAGAGCCAGGGAACCTTTGCATTTGGGATTATTTGTTCTCACTTGGAGGAGATATTTGCTCCCTCCAAAAAATAATTTCCAGATCTGCCAGGGAGGGAAGAGGCAGCTGGGCAAATGGTTTTGATCTTAGCTCTTTGATTTCTTTTTCTTTTGAGACAGCATCTTGCTGTGTATGTAGTTCAGGTTCATGGTGAACTTATGATGATCCTTCTGCCTCAGCCTCCCAAGTGCCAGGATTACAGGTGCCACCGTGCCTAGCTCATTGGCTCCTTGACTTTAACACTTGCTTTCTCCTGGTGGACTGTAAGTCATATCCTCTCTCTCTCTCTCTCTCTCTCTCTCTCTCTCTCTCCATCTCTCTCCAGTATTAGGGATTGAACCCAAGGCCTTTGCACTGAGCAGCATCCCTAAGCTTTTTTAAAAATTTTGAGACAGGGTCTCACTGTCACTAAGTTGCCCAGGATGGGCTCACAATTATGAGCCTCCTGCCTCAGCATCTGCTAGGGTTCACTTTTAGTGCTCCTACCTAAGTATAGTCAGATATTCCTTCCTTTGGATTATCATATTGGCTACCTGAGATAGCCTGGGAATTCCAAGAAGACGCCACTAAATGCTAAAGGCATAGAAAACAGTAGTGAGCCGAGAGAATGCAGATGCTCCCGGGGTTGTGCTGTATGGTTTTCTGATCTTTCTGTAACCTACTGGCTTTGGGATCACATACTATGCAGAAAGATTGTTCAGTTCCAACCCCAAAAGATAAGGATAATTTCTCTGACAATGTGACTCAGCTCTAGGCCCATCTCCCCAAAGAGAGAGAACAAGTCCTACTTCCTTTCACCCCGAAGCTGGCATTTGCCATTCAGATAACATTGCCAGATTTAGCAAATTAAAATACAGTGCCCTTGGTTAAATCTGAATTTCTTGTAGATCCCCGCAGTATTGTTTAGTATGAGTGTGTACCAAATTGTTTATGTTCCAAATGTTGCATGGGACACATTTATACTGAAAATAATTTGTTGTTAATCTGAAATTTAAATTTCATAGAGAGTCCCACATTTTACCTGGAAACCCTAGAACCCTAAGAACAAGGCAGAGATTTTTTTTTTCACATACAAAAATCAATTTTAAATATGAGAAACTGAAAAAATGGAAATAAAGTGTTTATAAATGGGGAGGGGAGGAGGGGGTGAAGGGAGGGCAGGGACAAGGGGAAAAATGAGAATCAAGACCTATTATGTAAAGGTACAGAATCCCAATGATGAATGTAATTGTATTGTATACCTAGATTGTACCAATAACCTCAATAAAAATTAAAAAAAATAAAAAAAACAATTTTATTTCTGTATAGTAATAAGTGTGAATATAAAATTAATAATTCTATTTATAATAGCATCAAGAAGAAGAAAATACTTATAAATATATGTACTTTTTTTGAGACAGGGTCTTGCTAAGCAGTTAAGGCTGTCCTTGAACTCACTATGTAGCCTAGGCTGGCCTCTATCGAGACAGAGGTTTTAACTGTATCACTTGCTCAGGGACTTCCTGCTTGGTGCTCATCATGGGTTCCAGCGTGAAATCTGCATATCTCCCTCGGGGATGTGGGGGAGCTTTTATAAAAGCCCCCATAAGTGATTTCTCCCCTTATTTGAGATTTTGCCTATCTCCATTCTATGCACATACGAACCCTTGCCTCTATGGGCAGAATCACGGTATATGAATCATACAATGAACAATACTATCCACACAACAGGAATCACACACCAGGTCAGAATTACCTGGTTGACATACAGGAGCCTTCTACTTTTCTTCAGGAATACAAAGCTCACTTCTCCAAGTGACCTTGCTGGAAAATCCCAAGGACAGTAAAGCTTCGTGGACAGTTGATAGATACTCAGATTATGGCACTTCAATTTCTCCTATAGATCAGAGGATTAAATAGTCAACCGGCCATATGACATGCCTGTGAGCTATTTTCGGCTCTGTTTTAACCTGTTGAACATACAGTAGCAACTTCTGTATTTTTATCTTGTGTTAGGCTTCCTTTGAGGCAGTAAGCCTATAGGGCAGTGAGGTTAAAAAGAAATAGCTAACAACTTTCAAGAAAACAACCTAAAATAAGCACCTATGTAGGGATTGTAAAAATATAAAGATTTCCTTTGCTTCTACTGGTACGGCCGAAGCCCAATTTGCGATGTGTTTGCACATGATGTGTATTTAGCCACAGAGTTCTTTTCCATTTAACCTTTTAGGTCAGATCTGCTAGATTTCCTCACTTCCCTGCCACATGATCAGTGCAGGATTTCTTGCTTTCTCGTGTTGAGCAGAGTAATTATATTATTTAATCCTTGATTTAAATAAAATGCATAATGGCCACAAGCGCCATGAAGGGATATATCCTCATTTGAGCTGCAGTTCCTGCTCCTGGTTCTTTTATTGACTCTCCCTGTCTAAGCAATGTTTAAAAGTGTTGATAGTTACCTCCCTTTCTCCTTTGCCTAAGTGGCCATGGGATTTTAAGTTCTTCAATAGATTGTACATTCAGCAAAGACAAGGACTTTGTCTTGTAACCTGCTGTGTTAAGTCTGATAGGGCTACCATACAAAATACCTAGTCTTCTCACAGTTCTGGGGGCCAGAACTTTAAGATCAATGTCTGTGTGGGTTCGGTTTGTTCTTAGGCCGTTTTCATTGGCTCGCAGATGTCTGCTTTCTTGCTGTGCCCTTACAAGGCCTTTCCTCTGTGTAGGAGTCCCTGGTATCTCTGTGTCCAAATTTCCTTTACTTCAAAGGACACCAGTGATTTGGATCTAGGTCTACCCTAATGGCCTCACTTAACTTAATTACCTCCTTAGGGGCCCCATCTGTAAACACAGTCACATTCTGAGGTACTGGGAGTTAGGGTTTCACGATGCAAATTTCAAGGGGACGCAATTTAGCCTGCATCAACCACTGTATGTCCAATAACTAATTTGGTGCCTGGCACATGATAGACAATACATGTTTGCTGAATTAGCACGGGAACTTTTGCTTCATGTCATCAATGAGGTACATTTCTTGTTAGTCCCCAGCATCAGGTTTTTAAGCTTCTCACACATATTTTCCTGGTCACTGATTATGTAATGGAAAGAAGTCTGGCCAGATAGAAAGTTAGTGACATCCACCTTTCCTGGACAAGCTGCCACATAATGAGCACATGATTCACCCTTGCAGGCACTGAGCCTGTCCCTTCTATGTGTTCACCTCAGCTCTGTACCCTGCAGGCTTGGCATAGTGGCTGGCACTGTCCAGCCCTCATTTCAGAAAATGCTTTATGTCCTTCAAATTGGGAAGAACAGACAGAGCAAGGATTTCCTGCCACTTATCTGGGGGCGATGGGAGCCTCAACAACCTAGCAGTTTCTGAGCTTTGCTCTAGTAGTCTTTCAGGAAAAGGAAAAAAAAAAAAAAAAAAAAAAAAAAAGAAAGCCTAAAACTTTGATCCCTGGGGAGGTGAAGCGGAAGTTGATCTTCACCATTAAATTTTTTTATAGATAGCAAAGTCCATGCTTCCACCTGCATCCAAAGCACAGAGGCAGCTGGCAGAACAAAGCACCAGAGAAAAATAGCTGACCAGAATCTCTTAAATTGCCCATGTACAGGTGCAGCTTGTTTTTCATCTCGTGGCAGTCATTAGTGATTGACACTGTTTTACCCAGTGAACTTAACCCTTTTTTCCTCCTAGATGAACAGAGAATTAAGTGTGATTTAGAAAACAATTTCTCCCTCTTGTGTGTTCCAAAGTAGTTCAATCCAAATGGATAGGGAATAGTACTTCAAACCAATGTTATCTGCGAGGAAAGAACCAAGTTTCAGAGGAACAGTGAAAAATTGTCATGGGCTTGTCTAGCTTTGCTGCTAAGGCTGAAGTGCTTCTTTTTCATCGAGGCACCCAGATGGGACTGTGTGTGGCAACTGCTCCCTTGGCATGGTGATATGCTGTGGAATGGAGTCTCAGGGCTCAGCAAATTACATGCCCTGACCTAGAAATCCAATTTCTGTTTGCCCTCAGCTTTTTTACATCACACCAAACTAGTTCTTTTAGAGGGTAAGCAAGCAGCAGAAAAAGGAGACACTCTCATGCAGTGTAGGTTTGAAACATTCGCGGAAGGGGAACTGGGCATGAGCTGGTTTGCTTGTTGCCCCCCACCCCCAAGACACCCACCATCTCTCACTTGGGTTGCTTTTCATAGTTGGGTGCAAGGCCATTAGTCATTTGGAGAGTCCCCCCAGAGGGGCTGAATTTGTGTGCAGTCGAGACAGTCCATCTGCAGAGTATTGTCTCCAGCAGTCTTCAGGGAGCATTTACAGGACGAACTGAGGGGCCACAAAAGGACGAGAGCAGTCTTTAACAGACAAACTAGCCAAATCCCTGAGCATTCCATGCACAGATGTTTCCACAGAGTTAAAAGCTGAGAAGAAGTCAAGTGCAAAGGAGGATTCGCCTCCTGAACAGTGATGACTCCTAATGAGCGCAGGGAAGTTTTCTGGAGCTGCTGACAAGTTAGCACTGCAAGGGAGAACTGTGGGCTGGGCTCCCCAGCTGCCCTGGGCTTTTTTGCAGCCTCAGCAGATTCCTGCACCAAAGGAAAGAGCTTGGTGAGGAAGTGTTAATACTACAGGTTAGGCATCTTCAAACTCCAGTAGGCACCTTATAAATCACCCATCTGAGCAGAAGAACCTCATAGATGAATATTCTTTTTTTTTTTTTTTTTTGGTACCAGGGATTGAACTCAGGTCCTTGAGCTTGCCAGGCAGGTGGCAGCACCACTGAACTAAATCCGCAGTCCCAGACGAACATTCTCGATGATTTAAATGCAGGAACATACCATTCATTGCACAAGCACAGAGCATGACCTCAGTGACTCTCAAGCATCGACTTCTGAATGGAAAGAATGACAAGCAGATGACTTTGACTCTTCCTTTGAGAGTATTAGTAAATTTCTTTTACATACACCCAGGGAGCTTACCATTCTGTGACTATAGTCTTGATGTAGCTTTGAAATAAGTCCATGCTAGGTGGAAGGAACCTGTCCACATGTTAAGGTCTCACACTCAAACCAGTTGATCTGGAAGCAAAATAATCAAAGGAACTCTGTGGTCTGGAAAGCACTCTATCTCATTCATAAATCAGACATTTTGAATGAGCCTTGATGTATGTGTATGGCCAAAAGCTACTGGTTTGAAAAAAGTTTGACTTTTCATTAATTGTTTTGATCTTAGACATTGATAACAGGTGCTAGTGATGACTGTTCATGAAATAAAATACCAAGATTATGTGGGAATCATAGAGTTGGCACCATGATGATAAGTTAATGAGGCAAAGCTTGGATGCAGGACAACTTAATCAGAACAATAGGAGCCCTCAGCCAGACAGATACTGTAGAGAGTAAAACCCCCACCACGCCCTCCTATACTACAGCTTGGGTCAGGTGCAAAGCTCCCCTCCACTGGAGCCTAGTGGGCCCTGGTATATGTTTCGGCTTCAACAGCTTTCAAACACTTATGTGCCCCCCAAGAGAGTAACTCCTACATGCTACTTCAGTATTCACCCTTTTCACCTGTACTGATGTCACCACTACAGTCTAAAACCAGAGTCCAGAGGGGTCCCGGGGAAGTGGTGAGCTGGTGATACTCTTTGTACTTTAATTGTTCCATGAGTGAGACACTTTAATCCCCACCCACATTCTAACAGATTTGTGCACAAGGGGTTATAGTATGTTCTAGACTTGGGATATTCTTGGCCTTGGGGGGAAAAGCTCTTTTTTTTTCTTTTAGTTTGTAAAGGTAATTACCATTATTTACAGTACTGAGGGCAAAGCCCTACCCTGGGCTTCAGGCCAGGAGACTAGGAGTAGAGGATGGTGGGGTGAGCCAAGTCCAAGACAAAAGCACAATTATGCTCTCCTAAAACCCCACACTGGTGGGAGTGGGGTGAAGGAAACACCCACACCAAGGGAGGAGTGCGCAGGGAGGGGCTTCCTTTGAAGTTCTGTATGAATCTTGTATATTTTCCCCTATAGTGCTGGGAATGATTGAAGATTCTTGGTTTCCGACCTGGGTTTCTCTTGTTGAGTGGTGCCACAAGGAAATGGACTTCCTTCTTACTTGATTTGCCAATGGTGAAAACTGAACTTCAAATAAAAGAATTTTGGAAGAATTAAGAAAACGGGAAATGTTGTGTAAGGTGTTATGAAGCTTTCTCAATTTCTTGGCAGAAAGGAACTCAAGTAAAACACCCGAAGATTCCATCTTTATTTTTCAAGGTCACTTCACTTTTTAGGTACTTCGTTTTACCCTTCTTTCAGATCCAGGCCATGTTTCCACTTCCGAGAGTTTTAAAGCCATGCACCGGGCCAAAGTGTTGCCACAGTCTTTCTGGTTCTTCAAGTAAGAAAATTAGCTGATACTGGGTTCCTTGGATATATCTTATTAACTATGCCTCATCTTTTTCTTCTTGCAGGTATAAGGCCAGATGATTCTTGGTGCTAACGTTATTAATCACTGACAAGTACAGCTTACAGTAAGTGTTGACGTGCTGAACATCCATGGTACCACAGAGCAACCAGCGTCGTCAGTGAGGGAGGGAATCAGAGGACGGAGTCCCACTCTGTGGGGCCTGGTATACCTGGGGCAGGAATTCCTCACCAAGTGCACCTGTGCCCAAAGTGCAGGCTTGGGAGTACAATCACAGCAAGTTGGATTTTTAGCTGGGTGTGGTGGCTGTAATCTGGAATCTGAAGCAGGAGGATCACAAGTTCCAGGCGGGCCTGGGCTACTGCTGAATTCAAGGTCAGCCTGAACTGCATAGTGAAACTGTCTCAAAAAAAAAAAAAAAAGGATTTTCCCCTTTAGCGTTGCAGGAAAATGCTTTTTAGGAAATGGGTGTGGAAATTAGAAGTGCATTCGCAGCAGCCTAGGTGAAGCTAAGGACTACAAGAAGTTTCTGGGCAGCAGTCTGCACTTCACTGCTGCGCACACCCAGGGCAGACACCTGACAGTGCGCCTGCCGCCCACTGCGCAGCTGCCCACGGCAGAGGAAAGGGGAATCACAGGCCAGCTTCACTTGAAACAGGGCTCTGCCACCTTCTGGATCCCACGTGCCACCCCCGAGGGCCCTTTCAGCCACCTGGAATGGAGGCTGCTTCAAGGCACAGATACAGTGTGTGTGTGTTTGTCTAGCTTTTGTTCCCAACTACTACCAGCTGGAAGCCAGAAGGTGTGGAGTCTGGCAAACAATTTTGGTTGTAAATAAAGGGAATGTGAGTTTAAAAGCAATGGCTGCTGTGGTCCACTCCAGGCAGGGGCGGACTGGGGGTGTACAGGGTTCAAGGGGAGCGAGGAGAAAGAGGAAAGGGGTGGGGGTGGAAAGGAGATAGATTTCTTAAACGAAATAGAATATGACACAGAGAGGCTGCGTGTGGTGGCACTTGCCTGTAACCCCAAATTCTTGGAGGCTGAAGCAGGCTGAACCAGCAGATCAGCCTGGGCAACTCAGTTTAGCAGCTTAGCAAGACCTTGTCTCAAAATTTTAAAAAAGGCAGTGGAGGCTGGGATTGTAACTCAGGCCAGGATCTAGGTTCAGTCCCCAGTACTGCAAACAAAAGAAAAATCAAACAGAGAAATTAATAACGTTTGTTACAGGACATGATCCTGTTGCATATTTTCCATATGTTAATATTCTCACACATAATTTATTCTCTGGCCATTTTGTCCATAAATAGAAACTTTTAGCTTCTGGGTCTGGATCTGCCTTTGCTCAGTACTGAAAGTGCCCGCTATGTGCAGCATTAAGGCAGACACTGACTGAGTGATGAACGATGGCATCACGTGACAGTGGATCAGCAAATGAACACCTATAAGAGCGTATCTTAGGCCGGAGTGGGACTGCGGCTGTGAAAGCACAAAGGTCACCTATGTCTCCTCAGGATGCTAAGGGGAGACTAAAATGGGAACAAGCAAAGAAGGGGGTTCTTACATGAACATCTGTTCTTTCACTGGCAAAGCAACCCCAGGAGACCACAAGGGCATGAAATGCATATGGAATGGTCATTTGCCAACTTTCTGTATTTGGGTAACTCTTAAAATTTTTTTTGGTTCTGGGGATGATTGAACTCAGGACCTTGTGCTGGTAAGGCAGGTGCAGTGCTACTAAGCTAAGTCCCTGGCTCCTAGGGTAACTTGTTTGTATCATATAAAGTTTGGAAATAGAACTTTCTACTTGAACGTTACGGATTGAAGTGATTATTTTTAGTGACCTGCAGATTTGAAATTCATTTTGATCAACTTGCTTTGCAAATTGATGGTTCTCCCAAAAGTACTTGAAACTGAAAAAGTATTCAGTGTGTAGCTTTCTTGCTGTTTAAAGTGGAAGTTGCATTTTGTCAATGGTGAGTGGAATAAGCATTTAAAAAAGAATCCAGTTCACTTTAAAAGGAAGTACAGGATGCAGTTTGGCAAACTCGGGGACAGCAACTTAATGGTGAAGGGTAGGTACTTAGAAGTCACACAAATTAGAAATCTGATCCTGCCTAGCTTAAAAACTGTTGGTCTCAGATGCATTACTTAATCTATTCTTTTTTCAGCTTTTTGAGAAAGGGCCTTGCTATGTAGTTCAGGCTGGCCTTGAACTCATGGTGATGCTCCTGCTGGAAATACAGGTGTGTGCCACCACACTCAGCAACCTTTCTGAGCTTTAGGGTTCTTGTTTTATTTTTGAATGGAAATAATGCATCTACCCTGTAAGCTTATTTTGAAAGTTAAATGAGCTACTACATATAAACCCCCTGATGAGATACCTAATTTACTTAGTCTGTGTTCAGCAAATTTAGCTATTAGTTTGTAATTATGGATAAGTATAATAATGTTTCCTTTCCCCAATAAATTATGATTATATAGCATAATGTGAATTGGAATAAAGATAATTATTTTGTGAATTTAATGACAACTTAGTAAAATGATTAAATAAGTTTTTGAGTGGAATGAAGAGTGATTTATTTATAGGGTTAATGCCCAAATCACATTTCTCTGGCTGGGTAGCCAAAGGAAACATCAGAGTTTCAGACAATGGCCTCTTTTCTTAGGGAGGGGAGAGAGAGAGAAGAGGGGGGAGAGACAGACAGAGAGAGAGAGGGAGAGAGAGAAAGGAGGGGAGGGGAGGGGAGGGAGGAAGGAAAGAAAAGAAAAGAAAGCAAAAGAAAGGGAGCAAGGGAAAGAAAAAGAGTCAAAGGTGAAAGTATCCAACAGCATCTCCAAGGTCGGTTCCACAGCCAGCTGAGCGCAAGGGCTCCTGACCATGAGCAGACATGGCTTCACTGAACGGGTGCTGAAGATGTCACGCCCCTTTCCTCCAGTCACACAGATCTGAGTGTGACTGCCTCGTCTTCTCGGTGTGACTGGGTCTTCAGGGGGCTCCTGAAACTTTTGATGTCAACACAGCTGGGCTGAGTATTAGTGGGCTTGCTTGTAGAACAAGGGTGGTTTGATGCTTTTAGGTGATAAAAATATGGGAGATGAAAAAGGCTGGGATTCACTTAGTGACTGAGCTGTGAGCCCTAAAATCAGATGCTCAGACTTAGCAATGTGACACTGTGAGCTTTTGTTTATGACCGTAGACATCTTTTCTCTCAGAAAATTATTAAAACTGTGAAGAAAAGAGTGGTCAAGATATCCGATTCGCAGGCAGTAGGGTTCTCATACACAACTTTTAGAAGTCTTTTGAAGGCTTCTTATACTCAAATGAATGGGAATGCAAAGTATTATGCAAATCAGATTTAACTTTCTGGCTAATTTGCCTCAATAAAAAAAGTGAAAGACGTGAACGGAAAGTTACATCCACATTTTAAGATTGTGTTTCTATGAAATAAAGAATTGCTCAGATTGCCCAATAGGCATGAAGAGTGGCTTCCAGCATCTGTGCCAGGATGGGCCCTGCGGTGGATTCTCCAGTTTATGGCGCAGACTCAGATGGTCGTCAGTCAGGGTTTTAATGATTTAATATTGAGTTGGGTTAATGCCATGGGCTGATGTCAGGCAGAAAAGAAGAAAAATGGGAACTGGAAAAAAGTAAAGAGAATGTGAGAAAGTTAGTCATGGAAAAAGGAAAAGCTGTGATCACAGAAAGGTGTAGAATGACTGACATTTTCTTAAATTCCTTCCATAAATTTCTTATTCTTGCTAGGCATTTCAAACTTCAAAAAAGATTGTATTCCACTGGAGAATATCCTATGAGTATGCACATAGATTCATAAGAACTATCTGGGGCTTAGAGGAAATATTAAACATGTTGATTGACAGGGAATATTAGTCACTTGATTACATTTTAACTTGTGCCCAATGAGAGGTAGGAACTTGGTGTACAAAGATGTCTCTGACACCATTCTAATTTTCCCCAACTGCACATGTCAGTTTCAGTGTCCTGTGCCAAGTGTGTTGATAGACAATAGTTACGGGAGCCTGTGGGAACACAGAGAGGATGTCCCTCACTCAGAACAGTAGTTAGGAATCTTCCTGCCCTGATCTTTAAGATGAAATCCCAAAGGCAACACCCAGCAAAGGCACTGGAAAGTGTTTTCTCATAGTGAGAGAAGCTCAAGGGCTTGCAGCAGCTGTGGTCCTTCTGCGATGTGCGCAGTGGGCTCCACAGGAAGTCAGTGGAGGTATTGTGGCAAAGCAGGGGCCAATCATGGAGGTCTGTCTGCCATGGTCAGGTTTCCGATGTGGCCTTTCTTTCAGACATTGAACTGGATTCTTTTCCTGTCACTTCAAAGATGATTACATTGCTTGGTTCCCTGTGGTATCAGAACATGAGAGTGGACTTACGGAGTTACTCTAAGCTAATGGGATAAGTCAATGGATTTAGTGATAGTGGATGGGGGCGTCAATGAAGAGTTTTAAATCAGAATTGGGTTTTATGAAATGTTCTATGGTACATCCAAGTTGATGAATTGATCTAATGAAGTTTTAGGTCAAATGGGAATTGGTTGCTTATTCACTCAGAAGGCAATGTATTTGTACTTGAACAGTAATTAACTATTTGGCTTAAATATACAATGCATGAAAGCATTTTTTAAAATGTGGTTCAGGTCAGGGATTTAGCTCAGTGGTTTTGCTGCCTGCCTTGAAAGTACAAAGACCTGAGTTTGATTCCTGATGAAAAAAAAATGTGGTTCATACAAAAGGTTTTTGGAAAAGGGACTCCACATCTCCTGCTAACTTTTTTGCTTTATCTATAAAACATAAAATATTGTTAAATGTCCTTATGTGTACTGTTATAATTTCACATTTTAAGTTCTTGCATTTAAAATAGATATGTATATTCAAATACAAAGAGTACCTTGAAAATATGAACATCTTTTTATTACTGACTATAGGAAAACCATAAATTACTTCCAAAAGACACACATCTAAATTAGGCTCATTAATTTATAGTTGACTCAAGTACCCAGAGCATACATCGACTTTCCTGATAATTTATTTCTACATTTTTCAGACATCAGTAAAATTTTCTTGTTGGAAAGAACATAACTCTGGGAGGGCTTCTGAGTGCAGGTCACTGGTTGTCAGGCAAGTCATTAAACCTTGTGATTGGTTTGAAAAAATGAAGGAATAATGCCCTGTCTTTAAGGACTGATATGAGGAAGACTTCTGAAAACCACTGTAGAGTGATGGTGGCAATAAGTGGGAATCAAATTTCAAGATGAAATAGAATTGAAGAGACTTGTTCAACTGTCCAGTCAGCTCCCTTTCCCCATATCTGACCAACAAACATCCAAGAATTAGCTACTGAATAAGCAAATGTGCCTGTGCACACACTTTTAAAAAGACAACTAAGAGTTAAACTTGTTGAGATTCCTAAATTATAAATACATATTTAGGACAGCAGCCAATTCTAGCCATTGTCATGTAAATAGAATGTTACTACTATCGTTGTCAAAAAGAAAACAAACAAAAAACCTAAACAAAGCAAAACACCTCAGCCTCTCTCCCCACAGGCATAGAAATGTCACATCTCCCCGGCTCTACCACCTTGCTTACATTTTATCTACTTTCCACTCTTGCTCACATTCATCACTGGTAATAACCTAGTTTTTAAGAAGTCTGAATATAGGCCATGTTCTGTAAGGGATATTTATTTTTAGTTGTATATGAGGTTAAGAAAATTTAGGACTTGTAACAGTTAGTTTTTAGAAATGCACCTTTAAGTGCAAATGTTGCCTAGTAAATATCTGGAAATTGGGATAATGAAACAGTCTCGACACTGGTTCATGATGGTGGACACGTCACTTAAATGGAAGGTGTGAAAGAAAGTTGCTTTTATTTTCTGATCCTCTTTTCCCACCCACCAACCCATTTCCAAAGTTTTACGCAGACGAGCGCTGAAGAGGTGTGGAGGACACAAATGGGTTCGCTCCCTGGTCTGTTCCTTTTCCCCTTGCATTAGTTTGGGGTGTCACTGCTTGCTTTTCCCTTAAAACTTAGGCCCAAGCAACAAACTTCTCATGTCAGATGGAATCCATTTTCAACACAAGGATGAAGAGAAAGAGAATCACTAGAGAAAATACAGAGAGCACATATGTGGTCAGATGCTCAGTTACGCTTGGGTGCGTGGGCCGGGACACCTCGGGGCCCTTCTTCATCTTCTCATCTCCTTCCCGCGACGCAGGGTCCATCACATCCTCCACCTGGGACCTCTCACTAACACCTCCCATCCAAAGTTCTGGATTCAAGGTTTCCAGACCCACTTGGGTGCTCCCACGTGTTGACAGGAACCTGACCACCCTAGAGAACAGGCAGGGCTATGGTCGTATGTACAATGTAGGCTTCATTTTCCAGGGGAAGTAGCTCCATTTGCCTGGCAAGGAGCCTCCTGTACAACCACAATACTCCCTGGATCCAATCGTACACACCAGGTAAGGAGACCCTTCTTTCACATCCTTAGGAGCTACTTTTTTTTCTTTAAAAAAAGTTAACACTTATTTGTACTTTGAAGAATGGCAGACAGCAGCTTTAAGAGGGTGTCACACAGATGGAAAAGGTTTTACAAGCTTCATTTGTAGGAAGGGGAGATGGTCAAGACCACCAAGACAGGTGACCTTTGAGTCTCCCAGGAGAGAATCCCATCATATCTAGCACCAGCCATATCATTCCTCTGCCCAGGGATGTCCTTTCATAAAAGACCACACAGGCAGAGAAGAGTCTAAGTTCATTACCTCAACCCAGGACCTTTTTCCTATTCTAGTTACTCTTGCTCTGAGATTCGAAGGCTAGAGGTCTTTTCTTGGTTTTAGGGCACTCTAAATATACTAGCCCTACAGTCATTTTTGGAAGAAAAATCCACCTTCTCTTTACATGCTTGCATGATCTGCAACAAACTGTAGTACAACAGTCTGTCGCAAGTGTATTGGATATTTCAGTTTGCCAGACCTGTCATGATAAATTAATTACAGGATGTTGCAGAAATGGCAAAGCTCCAGCAGCATCTTGCATAGTTTAATATAGACCCATTTCCCCATTTCATGTATTTGTGGTTAGATAAATCCTCAGAAATTTACAGCTGCTATAGACTAGTTTATTATGTAGTCTGCCTGCACACATGATAAATGTAAGAAGAATTTGATCTTAAAGTGCATAGATTTTACTGTTATTTCTTTACCATGGACATATTTAGGTGCTAACAGCAGCTTTTGGAGAAACTTGTGAACATTTAACTTTTGCATGATAGGCAGGGCAGATTAAAAGCATTACTGTGTTTAACAATCTTTCACTTACCTTAAATTGAAAAATTATAGGTCAGAAAAGTCATGTTTATATGGAATAGACTGACAACAAATTAACAGAAAAAAAAATTAACTGATTTTTGGCACAAAACACTAAAAAGCTGAACTGAATCTACCAAGCTTTTCTCCAGGGAACCTTCCTCCTTTTATCTCTTGATTGCTTTTTGCAAGCTTCAGTTGCTTCTTTTTGATGCAGCAAGTTCTTGCTTTCCCTTCCTTTTATATTGTTATTTTTTCATTAAGCCAATCATCTCTATCCCAAGCAACTTAAGGATTTGTCCTTGGATTGGCAAAGAGTTTACTTATATAAACTTGAACAAGTAGGTCATTCTTCAATTTTCTTCTGTTCTTCCATTATTCTTGACAAGGCTCAAGGAAGGAGTTAGGAAGAAACAAACTACAGCAGATAAAATTCAGAATGCTTAGTACTTTTAGCAATGACAAAATAAATATGTAGACCATTTCGACTTAAGTGAAAGATGTGGAACACAAGTAACGTATGGTGTATCTATGATTTCCTTTGTTTTTTAGATTGGAGAAATGAATACTGTAGATTCTTAGCAGCACTAGCCTCCCCAATCCTTTTGAGACAAAACCCATCCACATGCATTATGGAATTGAGGTGTGAGAAGACAGGGTGCTTAGAATATATGCTTGATTTAGATTTGTAGTGAATCATTAGAAAAATAGCATTCTTTGTGTTTACAAAACAAATGTTTTTATGTTATGCACTTCTCGCCTTAAAGTATTTTCTATTCATCTTAATAATTAGAGCAGAAAGATATGATGAATGAAGTGCCTCATTACCAAATTTGCTTCCTGGACCTCTGCAGACTGTAGCTGTCTGCTTTTGCTTAGTTAGCCCATTGTTAACCTTAAATGATGCTGACATTCAATTCTCCTGAAGATAATTGAGTCCATCCATAGACTGAGTTTTCCAGCCTGTTGATGGACATACTTCTTGATGTTTTTATTATCTTTTAAGTGACCGGAATTGTACCTTTTTCTGTTTCTTGAATAAAGTGTTACTGTACTTGTAATTAGTTTGATTCTATAGAACCTATTTCTTATGGAGACATAAGAACTATAGGATGGAGTAAAGAATTATTAAAATAATTGTGGGCTAAAAACTTTTAAATTATTTTAATATATTATCTTTTTTTAGGTCACTGTTGTATTACAGACATATTGGATGTTTCCAGTCCCTGAGTGGACTGCATTTTTACTCTTGTGCACTTGTCTCTGGCTTTACTTGCCACACTGCAACTAAGATCTAGTACAGAAATATCCAGTGGAGTCTGACAAACCTCCATTTACTGCTAGCATTGACATTTACAGGCACTGTGCACTTGACAAGCTTTTCAAGACTCTAAGAGGCTGGGTTACTTTGCAGAGTAGGAAAGATTTTACCCAACAAAGTACACTTTAGACATACTTGTGAAAGTTTGAAAAATCAAATTTCATAAACCAGGGGCTTACTGTAATTTAAAATTGTGCATAATTTAAAAATATTCTCATAATTTAATTAACAGATATGACCCTCAGCTGGAAATCATTCAAAAACATATAAAAGTGTAAAGTCACCAACTGTTATAGTTTCTAGAACTTTCTTAACTGCTTAAAAACTACTAAAGTGACATGTCAACTAAAGCTATAAACTGGCAAGGTATTTCCCAGATATAGTTTTGCTGAACTTCTTGAACAGAAAATGTCATTAATGACTTTTCTATAACTCAAACATACAATTCAGGTGAAGTGTTTGCTTTTATGTGACAGAAACCTTGTATAAGGTTTCAAAAGCACTCTTAGCTATTTAAAATCAATTCCATTTGAAATATGCATTTTAAAAATACATTTGTACTTACGGTGTAAAATATTCACGTTTTAAAGTATTAAGAAACTTACTTTTTATTCTAGGTTGTGAATCTAATCCCTAGGGTCTTTTTTGAGACAGGTTCTATGTAGTTCAGCTGGTCTCAAACTTGTGATCCCCTTGCCTCAGCCTCCTGAGGGCTGGGACTGCAGGCGTGCACCAGTACATACGCTCACCTCACAGTACAGTTCTGATACTGAAAAAGATCTTAATCTTCAAAATAGACTCGATCAATAATTGAGGAATGAAATTCTAGGAATAGTTTAAAATATTATTTAGATACAGAAGGTAGTGTCAAATTGTTGTTTAGAGAAAAGAGATTGGGCTGGGCATGGGGGTGCATGCCTGTAATTCCAGCACTTGGGAGGCTGAGGCAGGAGGATCGCTGCGAGTTTGAGACCAGCCTGGGCTACACAGTGAGTTCCAGAGCAGTCCAAACTACACAGTGAGACCCTGTCTCAAAAAAAATAAAAGAGAGAGAGAGAGAGAGAAAAGAGATGACACAGTACGAAATTCAATTTCACCATAAAGATAAAACAAAGAAAACCAATTGGCTACAAAGAAAATGTTTAGTGCCACAAATCATCAGACTGATTTTGGGGTCTGACTCACTGTGGGATTATAATCTGGGCTCTCTCCCTCCCCGTCTCATAGATGAGTGTGGTGAAGACAACTGATTCATCCTCTTCCAGAACACATCCCCAGTTTTGCACTTGCAGCAGGATATGGTAGAAAAGCACTAGGATTTGCGCAGAAGCCACCTTTCCTGGTGTTCACCTCTGTTTCTTTGTCTTCAGTAGTGGCAATATAAAAGATAATTCTTTGCATTATTTTTCATGTGAACATAATGGTCTCAGCAAATGCTTGGCTTCTCTGATATATTTTTTCATCTGTCTTGATTTAAAATATTTTTACAACCTTGTTGAAATTGTTTGTGATTAATTAAAAACCAAATTCAAGGAATCAACTCACATGTTAACGACCTAAATTGAGCTAGGGATTTAGCTCAGTGGCATCACACCTGCCTCGCAAGTAAGTTCAATCCCCAGTGCCAAAAAAAAAAAAAAAAAAAAAAAAAAAAAAAAAAAAAAAAAAAGAAAAAAGAAAAAAAAGAAAAAGAAATCATGAGCTGACACTGCAGGAAAACATATACTGTGTCCTTATTCTTAAATTATCAAGTGCATTCACAAGACAAGGAAACTTGTTCAAGGGTGGTGCAAGCTGCCTGGGCCCAGCAGTGTTTGAGGCCCTGTGGTGCATCCAGAAGGGGGATGCCTGGCACCATCACAGCAACTCTGCACGGAGGGCTGGGGGCCACTCACGATTCTGTTTTTTGTTTTTTTTGTGGTACTGGGGATCGAACTTGGGTCCTTGCGAGGCAGGTGGTGGAACCACTGAGCCAAATCCCCAGCCCCCACTCACACTTCTGAAAGGGCCTTGTCTGTGAACGTTCTGTGCAGTAGGGCCTGTTTACCAATTTTGATGCTTCTGCAACATGTGCAGGGATATTCTAGCCAAATATACTTTACTACACACACCGGGTTTTCATCTGGACAAAATTTACACCTCAATGCCCAACACTGTTTGTCTCACTTCTTATATTAATGGAATCCACTGTTTAACACGATAAATAAGTTGTAAAAATTTTATATTATTTTTGACCATCTTTGTGCTAAATATTTTATTGGCAGATTTATTATATATTTGAGAAAGAATAAACAAGAAAAAACAAATGAGAATTTCACTATTATATTAAGCTTCAAAACATACAGTCATATAATAATGACACTGCTATTCTGGATAGAGAAATAAATAATGTGATAACTAAATGACTACTAAGAGTACATATTAAACAATAAAGTTTACAAATTACTTATCTGCTTAAAGTGAACCGCCCTTTGAAAAAAGTAATTTGGAACACTGTTGTCAGATCCTCCAAAATTCACTTTTAGTTTAGGTGGATCAAGTTACATATGTGACTCAGCACAAACACAAAATCTTAATTTTTTTTTCGGACAGGGTCCCACTATGTAGTTCAGGCTGGCCTCCGATCTCACTATGCAGCCCAGGCCAGCTTCTAACTTGTGGTGATCCTCCTGCCTCAGCCACCTGAGTGCTGGGATTATAGGCGTGCATCACAACCACTATAAAAATATAATTTAAAAAGCAAATTATTTCCTTTTCATTTGTCATTGTGACTATTTTGAATATACAACATTCTGAAGATCTTTTAAATAAAGTCAGTTTCAAAAATAGTAACTTCATATTCTGAGTAGAACATTACACATATAACATATTCTGGGTACAATAATATGAATAATTAATAGACACTGTAACAATGCAAATGCTTTTGATTCACATTTGCTGAAAGGCATTTTTAAAATGGTTTTCCAACACTGGTAATATAAATTTGATGCAGTTACTAATAATACAAGTACCAATACTTTGACCAACAACAATCACAATGGTTTGTAACAATTAAGTTCAAATGCCACAATGATTTTCTATCCATATATTGCTTCAGGTTATTCTAGATTTTTCAAGGGGAAAAGCAGTGGATCCTTCTTTTCTTCCTGAGTATCTTAAAAACTGTGAACTCTAAGGAGAAATTCCATTTGGTTTAATTATTTATTTATTAATGTTTTGTATTTGGTTGGTCTTCATTCTTCTTTAACTCTTTACTAGGGAGAAAAGTACACAAAATGTATTAAATGAACTTGAACAATGTCTTCTGGCTACAACCAAATCTTAGTGTGCTCAGGCAACTGCACAAGACAAGATACTGTGCAAAAACACATACACTCTCTCTTCTCTCTCTCTCTCTCTCATACACACACAACAAAATAAAACCAAAATACTAATTATAGTTTATCTATGAAACATCCTATTACCATCTCTTTGTGTCATTAGCAATTATTTAAGGCCTGGAGAGGTTAATATAAGCAAAAGAGAAATACACTTCTCAAACACACACACAAAGAATTCCAAACTTTGAGTAACTTACAGAAATTAAGAACAAGCAATCAGATATGTAAAGTTTTTCCTTCAATGAGAAAGAAATATGGATGATGATTCATAATAGTTAGAAAAGCAGCATTTTATTAGTCTTTCATTGAGTCTATAGCTGTGCTTACTTTTACAACTGAGTTAATATATTTTTCAAAGTGGTTTGTTGAATTTTCAGTCTGACCACAATAATGATGGCTAACTGTGCATCTTGTGGCAGCTTTGATATGGAGCACAAATCAAGAACAAATAAGCAGACAGAAAAAGAAGCTGCTTCCCTACAGCCCATGTAATGCATACACCTACAACTGGAGTGCAGTAAACCATGGGGCAGAGCCTGGAATGTCTCACAGAAGTATTCAAACAGTCTTGGAATGATGGCAAGCTGGTCAGAGTGACGGTCGTCGCCACTCATCCACTGGAGACAAGCAATGGCTGGCACACGGGCAGGAAAGGGCAGAAGCTAACCATTTCCTATGAGCTCACCCTGGGGGCACAGGAGGAAGAGCAAACACCTGTGTTTTTACCCTCAGGCCCATACTCACATAAATGGTTACAGTATGTTGTTGTACACACTAGGAGAAAAATAATCCTTTGTTAGTCCAAATCTCCTGATTTTAAACGTGTCAAGTGGAGCTATACAGATAAAGTTTTCATTATATATAGAAGCCCCAAAACAGGTTCAAGTGTAGAAAAAAAGGGAGGAGGGGAAGAAAAGAACAGGTTCAAGTGGAGCTAATGAAGGCAACTGAAGTTGAGTATAAAATGCATATACGGCATATCAAATATAACATCCCTAATGAGTGGAAAAGGTATCATGCTGGACCCAAAATATCCAAAAGAAAAGGATGTAAAATTTGTGCCAAGTTAGAGTTCAGTAAAAAATGAGAACGTGGGCACGGGATTTAGCTCACTGGTGTTGCCTCCTGCCTTGTAAGTGCAAGGTCCTGAGTTCAATCCCTGGTACAACAACAAAAAAAAAAAAAAAGAAAAGAAAATCCAGGACTGGGGATTTAGTTTAGTAGTGATGCTGCCTGACTCTCAAGTACGAAGACCCAAGTTCAATCCCCAGTACAAAAAAAAAAAAAAAGAAAAGAAAATCCAGGACTGGGGATTTAGTTTAGTAGTGATGCTGCCTGACTCTCAAGTACGAAGACCCAAGTTCAATCCCCAGTACAAAAAAAAAAAAAAAGAAAAGAAAATCCAGGACTGGGGATTTAGTTTAGTAGTGATGCTGCCTGACTCTCAAGTACGAAGACCCAAGTTCAATCCCCAGTACAAAAAAAAAAAAAAAGAAAAGAAAATCCAGGACTGGGGATTTAGTTTAGTAGTGATGCTGCCTGACTCTCAAGTACGAAGACCCAAGTTCAATCCCCAGTACAAAAAAAAAAAAAAAGAAAAGAAAATCCAGGACTGGGGATTTAGTTTAGTAGTGATGCTGCCTGACTCTCAAGTACGAAGACCCAAGTTCAATCCCCAGTACAAAAAAAAAAAAAAAGAAAAGAAAATCCAGGACTGGGGATTTAGTTTAGTAGTGATGCTGCCTGACTCTCAAGTACGAAGACCCAAGTTCAATCCCCAGTACAAAAAAAAAAAAAAAGAAAAGAAAATCCAGGACTGGGGATTTAGTTTAGTAGTGATGCTGCCTGACTCTCAAGTACGAAGACCCAAGTTCAATCCCCAGTACAAAAAAAAAAAAAAAGAAAAGAAAATCCAGGACTGGGGATTTAGTTTAGTAGTGATGCTGCCTGACTCTCAAGTACGAAGACCCAAGTTCAATCCCCAGTACAAAAAAAAAAAAAAAGAAAAGAAAATCCAGGACTGGGGATTTAGTTTAGTAGTGATGCTGCCTGACTCTCAAGTACGAAGACCCAAGTTCAATCCCCAGAACAAAAAAAAAAAAAAAAAAAAGAAGGAGAGAAAGAAAGGAGAAAGAAAGTAGCAGAGGCTCAAGGACAGAGAGGAGGGCAAAAGGACCTTTACAGGAAGAGCAAGATAAAGTGAGAGGAGGAGTTCACCGTGGTAGTACAAAAAAAGAAGAAAAACAGAAAAGGGAAGGGGAGAGGAGGGCAGATGAACAGCTGGAAGTTAGTGAGATGGATCCTGCAGGTGCAGAAGATGTAGGACAAATTAAATTAATCAGGTGGAGACTGCACTGTGAGAAGTATAAACAGAGAAGCTGGGGGACCTCAGGAGAAGGAACCCAAAGAGAGATTTAACCAGAAAAGGCTGAAGTAGGCAGCAGAGATAACATCTTTAAGGGAAATGATTCACAGCAAGAAAAGGAAGAAACACATTGGATAGAGACTGACAAAGACTGCCCATGAGGGGAAGAAAAGGGATAGGATAAAAGAAAACGGAAAAGAAATGATCAAGTGTACCCTTCTGACTACTGAAAAGCAAGAGTAGCACTAAGCAAGATGGCAAGAGACAGCACAGGGACTTGAAAGCTAAGAGACACTGGGATTTACTAAAAGGAAGGGAGCAAGTACATTTAACCCAGAGACAGGTATAAGCCCAAAGGCTACGGATGGAGCTCAGAGGTAAAGCACTTGCCTAGCATGTGCAAGGCCTTGGGTTCAATCCTTAGCATTGCAAAACAGAGAACAAAGCAAAATAAACAAAACAAACCAGAGTCCATCCCTTTTCTGAGGTAGCTTCTCATAAAGTATCCCCACAGCTAACTGAAGAAACAGGGCAGGGGATGTAGCTCAGTGGTACTGCGCCTGCATTGCAACTGCAAGGTCCCGAGTTTGATCCCTGATACCAAAAAAAAAAAAAAAAAAAAAAAAAAGATTCTGAAAATAAATATGAAACTAGGTGTTTATGTGTATGTCGTGTGTAAAAAATAAGATTCTTAAAAAGAGTAGGCCATGTCTCGCAAGCAATTCGATCCCTTCAATATTACCTGAAGGTCTGTTGAAGGTGTGCTGCTGTGGTGGACCCTAGGTCCTGTTCTGGGAGGAAACACCTGAACACAACCCCTGCCTACGAGGAGTGTCAGCAGGGGCAGGCAAAGCAGTGCGCTTGGGCTCCAAACAGAGGCCCAGCTAGAGGACCACACACTAAGTTCAGGTAGTCTGCGATTATGACTCTGGGACCTTGGTCCCTTAAGAGTAGAAAGAATAGGCTGTGCTGAAAAATTTCTGCCATTATTTGCATTTAAATGAAAATGATCAAGTAGTGCATATATGCTGAGTAGAAAAAACAGAAAACACATAAAAAAAATCAAAACCTCACCTCCCAAATAACTACCGTCTTTTGATTCATACTCTTCAATATTTAATGCATATAACATATCAATTCTTTTTAACTTAAAAATCTTACATTTTTTTCATGCCTATAAAATACTTCCAAAATATAATAATGACCATATGCTACTCAACTACATAAATGCTTCATAATTTAATCCACTCTATTCATATAAACAAAGTTTTCCCTATTTTTAAAATGCCTGGTTAAGGAGTAGCCTTTTAATGAAAGATCTGCATGTACATAAATGTTTTTCTTAAACAGATTCCATAAAGTTAGAGGCATTAAATCACAAAATAAAAACTTTTTAGTTCCTTTCTTGTTTTGAGTTAGGGTCTCCTTATGTTGCCCAGACTGCTTCAAACTGGGTTCATGAGATCTTCCTGCCTTAGTTTCCCCAGGACTGTAAGTTTGTGCCACCATGCCTGGCTAAAACTCATTAACCAAACTATCCTTCCCAAAGAATGGATCATTCTTTATACTATTACCAGCAGTGCAAGTGAATCTATTTTCCCAGATGTTCATCAAAACTAGGTATTCTAGGGGCTGGGGATTTAGCTCAGTGGTTCCGCCACCTGCCTTATAAGCACAAGGTTCCGAGTTCGATCCCCAGTATGAGAAAAATAAAACAAAACTTCAATAAAAAATACTAGGTATCCTAAATTGTGAAACTTGTCACCATTTTGGGAGGAAAAAAATGTATCTCATTTTATTATTTTAATTTGCATTATTCTGATCATTGGAAGGAAAACATTTTCCATGTGTTTATTGTCATTTATATATATTCCTTTAATATCCTGTGCAATTTTGTCAATTTTTCACCTGATATATGTTTTTCTTGTTGACTTCTTAGTTTTCTGTTTGTTATAAATATTAATACTTTATGTAAAATTCCTTCCCATTCCAATAAAATTGTATGAGCTTCTCTGATATGCCTAATTTTAAAGTTTCTGTTATTTGGACATAAAAATCTGTTTAAAATGTTTTCTACGGGGTGTGGATTTAGCTCACTGGTACTGCTGCTTGCCTTGCAAGCGCAAGGTCCCAAGTTCCATCCCTGTACCAAAAAAAAAAA
>NW_022900926.1:23371473-23387659 GCF_012274545.1 Fukomys damarensis | reverse complement strand
GGATGCAGCAGCCTGCACCTATAGACCCAGCTATTCTGGAGGCTAAAGCAGAAGGATAATTTGAGTCCAGGAGTTTGAGAGGCCAGCGTGGGCAATATATTGAGATGCTATCTCAACATTGAAGAAAAACAAAAAATAAAAAATGTGGCATCAAAATTAAAGTGATTACATAACTATAATTAGATTTTATTTTTTATTTTTTACAATTAAAATCTAAAGACAGCTGGGCATAGCAGTACATATCTGTAATTCCTGCACCCTGGGAGGCTGAGGCAGGAAGAACATAAATTCAAGCCTAGCTTGGGCAACCTAGCAATTTAATGAGACCCTATCTCAAAATAAAAAAATAAAAAGAAAGGGCTGGGCTGTAGTTCAGAGGGAAGATCCCGTATTCAATCTTAGTTACCTCACAAAAACCAAAAACCAAAATACAGCAATTACTTGTGGAAATTGTGAATGTAGTTTCTAGAAAGTGATATATTCATGTGGATATGAACAGAGCCTCAGCACTTCGGTTTTAACTTCTACCTCAGAAAATGAGCTTCCTTTGACAAGACTTCCTTGTCCTTCTTATATCTCACCCCCTACCAAAAACAGTCATTCAAATTCATTTCCCCACTTGCCAGTCTCAGTGGCGGCGGCGGTGTACCCTACTAGTTTTAACACATTCATAGCAGGGTGTATGTCTTGCTGCTGGGCAGGCTGAACCACTGATGATATACGCATGACTGTCCCATGACTATAACATTTGTACCAGAAGCTATACAAGCCTCCTAGTGCAACTGCCACGCATGTACCACTGGTGGTATAAACTGGGGACAATGTGTTAAATGAGAATCCTGTGTCTGTCCTCAGGGTCCAAGGATTATCACCCTACTCCCACACCTTGAAAGACTCCTCAAGCGGCTGTTGTTTTAGTTTGTAAAGATTTTTCTCTACACTCTGTGTTTTTCACTAGTTACTGCTGAGGCTTGTTTTTACCTTAAGTCCAGATTTTTGGAGAATAAGACAATTCTGGTCTTTTCCTTTCAGGCTTGCTTCCAGGACTCTCCATCAAGCTGTCCTCCCAAGGCTACATAGAGCCTCTAGGTTACAAATCCCATAGGGTACATCAGTCCTTGAGTTGTCTCTTCTTTTCGTATCATTTGTCATTGCTGACTATGCCTTCCTAAGTCTTTTCTTGTTAACTATGTGACACAACCTTCTGCTGGTTTTCCTCTTACCTCTAGAGGATGACTTTTCGGCCTGTAGGCTCATTCTTCTTCACCTGCATATCTACCATGTTCCCCCTGTCCTCATGGCTCTGTTCTTTGCCAGTTTCAGAACTACAGGAGGGAAAGTTTGGAAAACAAGGATCCAATAAGAAAGCTGCTGCAATAACTCAGGGAGGTTTTGTCTAGGAAAGTGGCAGTGGGAATGGGAGGGGGATAAATGGGAAGATTGGAGAGAAAATAATTTGGCAGAAATGTAGGAGTAATTATTTATGGGAGTGAGGGTCAGAGTTGATCTTTTTTAACTACAACTATGTTTCCTTGAAAATAAGACCTAACCACAAAATAATCAGGCTTCAAAACTAGAGATGAAAAATGCCAGCCACAATCAGCCTTTTCTTGCCTTAACTGCCTTATAGAGTAGCCACTAAGACAACAGTGATGTCCAGGAATAGTGGGAAATGACAAACTAGACATCTTTCTAAAAGGATGCAAGAAAAAAAAGGATGCAAGAATTTAAAAATCAGACAGTCAGTAGGATTGGACAAAGACTCTATGGATGAAACTATACTGCCTCCAAATTCATGTTGAAGCCCTAACTCCATGTGACTGGGGACATAGAGCCTTTAGGGAAATTATTATTAAGGGTGGGGCCCTGATCTGATAAGTCTATTGTGCTCAGAAGAGGAAAAGACACTACAATGTGCTTGTATACATACATGTGCACAAACTCTGTGTGAATATAGGGAAGAGGCCATGTGAAGATACAGTCAGAAGGTGGCCACTTCTAAGCCAGGAAATGAGGCCTCACCAGAAACCAACACTGTTGACACCCTGATCTTGGACTTCTAACCTCTCTAGCTATGTAGATATTGTTGTTAAACTACCCAGTCTGTGGTATTAAATGAAGTAATTAAAATGTAACCATATGACTAAGAATGAAAGGGTCTAAAATTATAATAAGAAAACAAATTAAATCCACCCTTTTAGTTTTATTTCCAAGGAAACTATGTTCTAGCTTTGAACTAAGAACTAAAATATCTGGAAGTCTCAGTGGAAAGGTAAACAAGGGAGGCAAGTCAAGGATGATACCTACAGAAGTAGTAGTTCAGTAGACTATGGCAAACAGAATAGATGCCTCACATAAAGGGGGCAGCCCGCCATTTTGGCTCCAGCTGATGGATGTCATGTAGGGTTGTGGTCTAGGACTCTGGACTAATTTTAAGAGAAGGCAGAAATCTTCATTTATTTTATGCAAAAACTTTTATATTTTGGCAATTACATACAGGGATTCAACCAAAGATATTAGGACTGCCTCCAGCTCAGAGCCCAGGGTACCGACCTCTATTTTAAGCCATAAGCACTTGCCAGTTTCAGGTTACACCACGTACACTTTGTGCCTTTACTCCTGCTGACCTCTAGACTTCTGGACCTTTCTTGTTTGCCCATCTCTGTATGTTTCTAGAGATTTAAATGCTGATATACATTTTTAGCTTTCCCTGATGATGGAGGACAATCAGACTGTAGTGATTATCTCCTCCTTTCATCACTCACCTATGAAAAGTCTACCCTGGAAATTCATAGAACATCTACTGGCTTTTTGCTTGAAGTAAAAATAGAATGATAGGGACCAGATTTACCTCTCATGTAAACTAACAATGACCAAAAACTAGATAAAGTATATGAAACATTTTTCAAGGTACTGAATTACAAGCAATGAAGGACAATGATTCCTGAGATGGAAAATAAACAAGATGAGTATGCAGTTTATTGCTTCCAAAAGGCATGGAATGGTAACTCCCTTCGTGACAGCTGAGACTCTGGGGAGACAAAGGTGGTTAGGGTTTACCAACTGAGTAACAGAAAAGAGTCATGCATGGTGAGAGAATCTGAAAGTCTACAAGGGTTCCCCTCCTGTATTCAGTAGAGCATGAACAGCACTCACACCTGAAGGAATGGCCTGAGGGCAGGAACAATCCCTCTCCCCATGGCAATGAACAGAATCTGTCCAGAGAAAGCCCAGACATTAGACTTACTAAACAGACTTGAAATCCATGATAATGTTCCAAGAACTAAAGGAAACATGTTTTAACAACTAACAAAGTTTGGAGAAAATATCACGCTAAATATAAAATATGAATAAGGAAGAAGTAAGTTAGATCTATACGAACTCTTCTAAACTCTACCTAACTCATTCAGAAGGCCAATATTACTCTATTACCAAGTCTAGACTAAGATCTTACAAGAAGGAAAACTACAGTCCCATATTCTTCATGAACAAAATGCAAAAAATTTTAAGTAAAATTTTAGCAAATCAAATTCATTAATTTATAACATACCACTATTAAGTAAGGTTTATCCCAGGAATGCAAGCAATTGAAAGTCAACATAATTTGCCATATTAACAAATTAAGAAAGAAAAGTTACATAACTATAGTTGTCCATCCAAAGCTGTAGCGGACTGCTTCCAAGACCCTTGCAAAATAGCAAAATCCATGAGTGCTCAAGTCCCTTATGTAATGACAGTGTTCACATATAACCTATGTACATTCTCCTGTATACTTTAAACAAACTATAGATTACTTATAACACCTAACACAATGTGACTACCATATAAATAGTTATATTGTATTGTACAGGGAATAATGGCAAGAATGAAGTCTGGACATATTCACTACAGATGTAATTTTTTTCCCCTCTCAAATATTCTGAGCTCTGGTTAGGTTGAATTTATGATGTAGGACCAGTGGGTATGAAACTTACAGATACAGAGGACCGACTGTATTTAATGATGTAGAAAAAGCATTTGAGAAACATTTAACATCTATTCCTGATAAAAACTCAGCAAACTAGTAAATAAAACTACTTGATAAAAGGAATTTATTAAAAAAAAACTTGTAATGTAACATCATCCTTAATGGTGAAACTAAATGTTTTCCTATTCCTTTCCCATAAGATCAGGTGTAAGACAAGAATATCTATTCTCATTATTTCTATACAATATTATACTGGAGGGTGTAGCCAGTGCAATAAAGCAAGAAAAAGAAATGTGTGTGGTGGCACATACCTGTAATCCTAGCACTCGGGAGGCTAAGGCAGGAGGACTGCTGTGAGTTTGAGACCAGCCTGGGCTACATAGTGAGTTCCAGGTCAGTCTCAATGACATAGTGAGACCCTGTCTCAAAAAACTAAACCAAACCAAATCAAACCAAACCAAACAAAAAAACACCACCACCAACAACAAAAAACAAACAACAAAAAAACCAAAAAAAAGAAAAGAAAAGAAAAGAAATGTGCCTAGATTTTGAAGGATCAAATAAACTTACTTGTATGCCTGTCTATAGAAAATCTGGTGGAATCTTCCAAAAAGCTACTAAAACTAACAAGTGAGGTTAGTAAGGTAGCATGATATAAGATCAATGTACAACAATCAGTAGTAGCTGTATAAACTAGCAATAAACAATTAAAAACTTGAACAATAATAGATTTTCATATGAAATATATATGAATAAATAAACCAAAAATGTTCAAGGCCTATACACTGAAAAGTAGAAAACATTATTAAAAGAAATTAAAGATGGTGTAAATAAATGGAACACTGGGTGAAGGGGGTGAAGGGAGGGGCAGGGGTATGGGGAAGAAACAAGAACCAAGATATATCATGTAAAGGTACAAGATTCCAATGATAAATGTAACTGTATTGTTTGCTTTAAATGTACCAATAAACTTAATGGAAAACAAATGAAATAAATAAATAAATGGAACACTACCCCATATTAATGATTCCGATGACTAGATATTGTTAACATGTCAATTCTTCCCAAACTGACCTATGGACTGCATATTAGCTGGAATTCCAGCAGACTTTGCTGGAGAAATTGATAGGCTGATTAAAAAATTTATGTGGAAACACAAAGAACCTTAACTAACAAAACCAACTATGATAAGAACAAATCAGGAGGACTAACACACCTGATCTGAAGACCTATTGTAACATGACAACGATCAAGATGATGTAGGCACATAAAGGTAGGGGACTGGATCAACTATAAAGAGCTCAGAAACAGACCTGTATATACACTGACTTCAACAAATGTGCAAAGATCATTAAGTTGGGACAGGAATGATTTTCAACAAATGATGCTAAGACATCTGAATATCCAAATGCCAAAAAAAAAAAAAAAGGTGAACTCCTATCAAAACTTCAGACTGTACATAAAAATTAACTCAAAATAGATCAAAGACTTACATATAAAACCTAAAGCTATAAAACTGCATCAAGAAAAAAGAAAAAAACTTGAATTGGCAAAGGTTTTTTATTTTTTGTACTGGGGACTGAACTCGGGAACTTGTGCTTGTGAGGCAGGTGAGAACCACTGAGCTAAATCCCTGGACCCCGGCAAAGGTTTTTTAGATGCTAAAACATAATTCATAAAAAAAAATTGCTCTGCAAAGACCAATGTTAAGAGAATAAAAATACAAACCAGAGACTGAGAGAAATATCTACAAATCTCACATATGATTAAGAACATATTTAGAATATAAAATGTTCTCTTAAAAGTAATTAGTTATAAAATAACCTAATAAAAACAGGTAAAAGATCTGAACAGATACACATAGGAAAGATAAGTACATAACACAATATTCCACAGTTGTTGGCTGTTAGGGATATGCAAATTTAGATCATGATGAGCTATATCTATGTGTATTAGAATGGCTAAAATAACAAAGATTGACTACATCATGCACTGGTGAGGAAATGGAACTCTCCTACATACTGGTGGGACTGGAAAATTATACAATCATACAGAAAACATATTTGAAAAACAATTTGGCAGTTCCTTAAAAAGTTAAGTATAGATAAACTATATGTTCCGGATATCTCACTTTTAGGTATATTACCCAAGAAAAGTAAAAGCAAATGTCCACACAAACACTTGGACACAGACATTAATATTTGCTTCATCTGTACTGATGCCAAACTGGAAGCAATCTAAAGATCCATCAACAGGTAAATGAATAAACTGGTATCTAAAACTCTAAGTTAGAGAACAACTAATTTAACAACTAACATTCATTAGATGAATGACTGTTCAAAAATAACATGAAATATAGTGGGGAGATGCATATGTAATTACTTTAAATGTGGTAATGGTTCATAGACATATATACACCTATATTAAAACAAACTGCATTCTTTAAATATGGGCAATTTTTTGCATATCAAATGTATCTCCCTAAAATGCTAGCAACACATGTGTATACACAAAATCTGACTTCAGTAACTCCACTGCTACCCCTTTTTTTCAAGTATCATCAAGTCTTATCTAGTAACTTCAGTAATTGGTCCCTGGTTCCATTCTTGTCCATTTATGTCTATCCTCATCTCCAAGGCTAGAGTGATCTCCCTGAATTAAGTCACCCCCTCTGTTTAATTGCTATTTCATAACAGTTCCTCTGTTAATGGCTCTCTGTTTCACTTAGTGTAAAAGTCAAAGGCATTACAGTGGTTTGCGAGATCTTCCTGTTTATTCTGATTTTATGCATTCTCTTGCAGCTGCTTATTCTACTCCAGAAACTCCAGCAATTCCTTTCCTATTGCTTTAGGATACCTGGTATGCTTTTTCCCCAACGCCTTTTGCAGTTGTCCTACATATATTCACTGTACACATTTCCCTTTTTCCTTCTGTTCTTCTCAGTGAGAACTCTGACATTCCTACTTTAAACCACAACCTTCACATTTCCCTATTCCATTCCCTATTCATGCTTTATTTTTCTCCATAGCACAGTACACATCTGACATAAGAAATTTTACACATAAGTAAATAAAATGTTAGCTCTTTATAGTAATAATTTTTATCTATCTAGTGTGTCCCAGAGTCTTAGTACTGTGACATAGTAGCTGATTAACAGATGTATTTTAAGGCAGGCGGCAGAACCACTGAGCTAAATCCCTCCCTGAACAGATGTATTTTAGCAAACAAGTATGCACCGTGTTTGTCTGCCCTGCCACACTGAACATTCCTCCAAGGTATACAGTGCACGTCAGTGCCTAGCACAGCACCCACTATGGAGAGCAGATGATCAGCATTTCCCCCACTGGACTGATCCTCACAAATGAATCATTCTTGTTCATGTAGATAGGCTACTCCTCATTGCTCCTCTTTACAGCAGCAGCATCAAGGACTAAAACAAGACCCAGTTCTTGATAGAGAAAAATGTTTGCTGAGGCTTATGTAAAATCTTGTGGAAACAGCAAGATATATATCCAAGTTCCACCTTTCGATCGTCTGTTATTCCCCAAACTCTCTCGTGCTATATTCATCAAGAGCTGTAAGCTCTAGCCCATTTTTTTCTTTCACATCAAATCCTCAGCCTCAAACCACAAATTAGTCAGTCTCCTCCTACTCTTTTCACTCCAGTTTCCCCTCTTTGCTTCTGTACCCTCCTTCAGTCTGAAATATGTTTTCCTGTGCATCACATGCAAATGTTCTCCCCATGTCAAAGCTCCAAAGCCTTACTCCTCCTCCAGGGCTTTGCTAGCTACTCATTCTTCTCTACCTGTAATTACCACTTATGTTACATCATTTATGTAGCCCCTAATCATACAATCTGTTGCCTTCTAAATGCTTCCTCCTATATTCTGATACCTCTCAATGCTCTAAGCTTAGTGCTGAGTACACTATAGTGTCTCACAACAACGAATAGCTTTCATTTCAGAAACAAAGGGGACAAGGGTAGGAAGCCTGAAAATTAGATAATCCAAGCAAGAACCTAGAAAGGAAAGACTGCAAATAGATGTTTTAGGGCAAAGGGGTGGGCTGTAAATGCTATCTTTATGGAGAGAAGAAGCAATGGGAAGTCTGGAACAGGATTATTATGAAAATATACAGAAATATATAGCAAAGGAATGATAGATAGGATACTTGGCATTGGCACTTAGGGCTGTACTGTATTTTTAAAATTTTTGACATGACTGTTTACAAATAAAGGACTGTGAATATGATTGACCAACTGAATTAACCTCTCTGGCCAAAGCTGTTAATGAAATGAAATAAAGCTGTTAATGTTAAAAACCCAAACAAACAATCTCTATGAAACTTAATACAGAATGTGTAAATAACTAGGGCATACTAATAATATTTGTTAAGGATTATAACATTTATAGAAGCTCCATTACAAACTGTGACTTGAGTATCAGTTAATTAATTAGAAACATCATAAGGGCATGAGGTACAAAAATGAATGTTTAAGACCTTCAAGAAAGTGCCTTTGTTAATTAATTTATAAAAGGTTCCCCTTGATATCGAAAAGATAGCAGTTTTAATAAAATGTATATAAATTGTACAGAAGTGACTGCCATTTCTCAGAAAAGATAAATTCAAGTGGAAAGTGTCAAGAGGCAGTTAATTCAGATGTTTAATCATAGTTGGTCCTCTAATGAATAAGCAAATGTTGCAAATTGAAAGGCAGAACTGTAAAGAAATAAAACAAGCCCGGGTCCACATATGTGGCTACGGCAGACTCATTCATGAAGATCTTCATTCATCCTTCAAAGAAAGAAATTATGAGTATAGGAAAAGGCCAAAGGCTTTAAATGAACTTGAACATTTGGACTGAAAATTCTAGTGAATTTATTTTTAGAAGGTTCTTAAGTGCTCTTTGTGCAAAAAGAGAAGCCGAGCTATCTTGAAAACCTTTAGAAACAGGTGTTTGTGAGGTTTCTGAATTTTAATCTGGAGAACAGGGTATGGATCTGTGCATCACTTGAAAGCAGTTATCCAGACGGGTCAAAGTGAGGTGTGTGGAAGATACTTATTTGCATAATATCTAATAAGTTCTAGAAAATTTTTATTAAACACCTTCAAAGATATTGAGAACATTGTTCCCATAATGCAATACTAGGGTCATATTTTTTCGTTGTTTAAATAGTCTGTCTTCATTCATCCATTTAAAAAGAAATATGTAATTTGTGATTGGAGAACAGCTCCTTGGGGCCAGTGACTGAATGATCTATTGTGATTGAATGATCTATTCTGTAAAATTCAATTATTCTAAATTTGGAATTGAACACAGACAGATGGAAACCAAAATATGAGAGACCCAGAGAATGTTTTCACAGGGCAGGACAGGCAGAGGGAGAGTTCAAGAGGAGCAGAGTTGAATCAGACCTATGTTTTGGCATTGCATCTGCCATGTACCACACGTAGGGACACAGGCCAAGCCACAGCCTTTCAGATGTTGTTTTTCCAATGGTAAAACAGGGGTCAGAATACTGGTCTGCCTCTCTTCCAGGGATATTGTAAGGATCAAATGTAATAATGTGGGCAAATGCTCTCTGAGGATGTACATGCAGTTATACAATTAGCAACATGACTTTTCTCTAAAAGAAAACTACAAGCTGACACCTTATCAAAGAACCTGTGGACGCTGTATCTAGTCAAAAAAGAAACAAATAAAAATCCCTAGGAACTAGGAACAAGGAGACTTAGGTCTTGGTGCTGGGGCTGATATAAATGTATGCTATGAAATTTGCATAAGGCCTCTCCCCTTAGTTTTTTCAACTACAAGAACAGAAGTGTTATGAAACAGTTTTCTAAGATATCTTCTAGATTACAATTCTGTAACTTTTTAAAGGTCTTCTACATGCCTTTCATCTACAGAATGAAATACTATCTTGTGAGATACTGAATGAATGGTTTTACTTGACAATTCCTGTAAATTACTGTCATTTCAACCAGAATTTCTGAAGTACAAGAGGCAAATTATTTTCCAAACTGTGAAGGAATATAGCAGGGCTAATTTTAACTAGTTTTCCTGAAGGAAATTCAGCAGCAATTATGTTGATCTGTGTGTAAGCATGGTAGGAGGGGAGGGACATAGGCTAATATTATGTCCTAAAGATATTGTGTCCTAAAGATAATCTGAAATAATAAAAGCTGAGATATTTTGAGAAGGTTTCTCAAATTTTTTTGAAATAGAATTTTTATTTACATATTAAATGACACAAGAAGTACCAAATAAAATAGAATTTTGTGAAATAAATATCCAAAATAACTAAAACACATTAGACATTTATAGAAAATATATAATGATAATGTTCTGGGTATTAGATTTTTTCCTTTAGTGCCTTAAAATAAGCATTTCATAATTTTATTTTACATCATTCACTTGCTTTCAGTTGATGCTATTTCAAAATGTTACTCAAACACAAGTAAATGACAAAATAGGTCCTCTAAAGTTTCATCTGATGCTATTTTTCTTATGTTTTATTTCTTATGGCTTCAGAATAATATGCCTTCTCAATGTACCACCACTAAAACACTTTGCTCAAACTAGATAGACTTAAGAAGCAATTATGTGAAATTCAACTTGCAGTGTGATCATATATTATAAAAAAGGAAGTGGCTTACTGTGTTATAGACTGTGAGTCTAGTTTCAAATCCTGGGACTTGCTCTTATTGACTGACTGCTGTGGAAGAAGAAAAACAAGTAGTAAGTAAAAAACGAGGGATGGCATCACAGTCAATATCCACACTTTGAAAACCCACTAACTTCCTGAACAAGGAGAGAATATGCCTGTTCTGAACAACAATGTCTATATCTGTCCTAAATGTATTTATCAGGATATTTGCTCCTATAGAAAACTAAGGAAGTAGTTCTTTAGGAAGTTTAGGCTCTCTTTACAAACAAAGTTAGTTTTCAGTTGTGTGTTGAAAAATGCCAAATGAAGGCATACTATACAGTGTCTGAATAACACAGAATATTGTAGAAATCAACCTATTGTTCTTTAAAATAGACTTCAAAGGTTTCTAAAGATAATTAGATGTTATGGAAAGGGTCCACTTAATATTCACAAAGAAAATAGTTGTTATTTTTAAGTTTTGAATTATGTACAAATGGAAAAGATATATCTTATACAATTGTTTAAATTAAAAAGTTCAGAAAACAAATAAAAATGAAATGGAAGAAAAGGAGTACAACTTTCTCTTTCAGTCTCATTTCAGTAACCATTGCTTTTCCAAATGTTATCTCTACTTGTTTTGCCCTTTTAGATTTCCTCCTTCACAATCAGATTTCTTCAAGATTATTATTCTTCAGCAAGACTTGGGACTGAGTAATTTTAAATATTATGCTTCTTATCATAAAGATCTCAAGAAGATATGCTTTCATAGACCACAACTATGTGTAAAGTTTAAAGTCAGGCATTATTTTAATAAAGTCAAGGATTAAAGAACGAGGAGATCTGGCGAAAGGTGGGAGTTATAAGTGACTTAAAAAACAAAAGAAATAATAACATCTTGATTTTTTTCAATCCTTGTGAAGTTGTTTGGACTCAGTTTTGGAAAAAAAAATGTATACACACGAAATTTTCAAATCCAAAGACTAATTAAATCTACCTACCCTCAACTGAACAACCAAAGAAAATCATCAAATCTTAACTCAGCATCAAACACAACTGAATTTTTTTCAGTTTATTTATAGGCTTGTGAAATAAATTCCAAGCACAGTAAAAATTGGAGGTTAGATGCTTTATTGTTTACAAAGTGTAAGTATTATTTCTATCTCTTTGCCCATGGCAAGACTAGTACCTTACCAAAAATATATGCATGTATATGAACTACTGGATTAAAAAAAAAGAACTCAATATACAGCTCTAAGCAGAAATTCTTATCAATATGAATCTAGTTTTAGAGGTTAAGGGCAAAGAATTCGAACTGAATTATGTATCATAAGCCAAGAATGTTACCTGTTGCCACATGCAGGTCTTGCTGATCCTACTCATAAAAGAGTATGCTCATTTGAAATGTATACTGTGATGGCCTCAGAAAGTTTGTTTAATGTAGGTTAAACCTTCTTCCATCTTTGTTACTGTATTATATTATTTTATTACATTATTACAACTGGCATACACAATTCCTTTTTTATGATACAAAGGACTCTTTGCCTGTGCTCTAATCCTATGTACCCTAAATTAGTAGGGGATCCATATTTCAAAGTTTTAACATTTACCTGAAAAGGTCACCTTTAATGAGGTACAATACTTCCCTTCTCAACACCTTTACTCACTCATTTCTTGGTCTCAGCAGTGGCACACCATAGGGGTAGTGACTCAGGGAGGCAAAGGAGGGGAAGGAAGTGTCCATGTGAGCTTGTTTTATTTTATCTTTAGACAAAAAGGGCCTAAGGCTAGAACACAAGCAGCCCACCACCAACAAAGACAAGGAGCATGAATGCCCTTATTTCCTTCCCTCCTTCCCAATCAGCCCTCAGATATTTGTTTTGTGACTCAATTTCCTCTTCATGCCTAGCCTGATGTGGAGAGGAGGGGATGAAGAGAGGAAGATGAGCAAAGCAAAGACGATGAGTGAAAGGACCAGACTCTAGAGACTCCCAATTCCCGCACCCTCACAACTTCTAAGGACGCTTTTCATTTAGGTGAAAGGAATGAGTAATGGAAATGCCTCTCCTGATGATGCGGAGATTCATCAGTGAATAGCTTTGTAAGAGAGAGATGGACTTTGCAAACTCAACCAAATATTCCTATAAACTTGAAGAATGAATGTATAATCAGATAAATTTCAATTAGTGTAGGCTGTTGCTAGCACACAAACTTTAAATAAGGCAAATTTATGTTACAGCTTTATTTTTACAAGCTGATTATATACTTGCTGATATACCTATCTTTTTTAAAAAAAGAGTATCTAGAGTTTATTTCTACTTCGCAAGAATTATTTAATTTATTTATCTACTTTTTGAAACAGGGTCTCGTTATATAGTTCAGGCCGGTCTTTTTTTTTTTTTTTTCAGCTTTAATTGAGTTTATTGGTACATCTTAGGGATACAGTACAGTTACATTCATTGTTGGGATCATGTACCTCTCCATGGCAAGTCTTGATTCTCATTTTTTCCCCTTACCTCTGCTTTCCCTTCACCCCTTAAGGCTGGTCTTGAACTCACTATGTAGCCCAGGCTGGCCTCAAGCTCATGGTGATCCTCCTGCATCAGCCCCTCGAATACTGGGTTTATAGGTGTGCACCACCACACTCAGGAATTTTTAAAAACAGGACTCAAGAAAGGAAAAATGACAACTAGGGTTGGTGATTAAAAGCTAGTAGTCTTGGTTCTGTCATTAATTCTGTGTGGTTTGAGTAAGCCATGTAATGTGTGTGTGTGTGTGTGTGTGTGTGTGTGTGTGTGTGTGTGTGTGTGTTTCTGTTTACCTGAAAAGAATATGGAAGTTCAGAATAAAAGCATAAGCTATCAGAGTACCTTTCTTTAATTTTATAGATGAGGAAAGGAAGCCACGAGTTACCATGAACACAGAAGTAGCCTGAATATTACACTAGTGTTTTTCTTTCTTTTGTTGTTGTTGTTGAGACAAGGTCTTACTATGCAGTTCAGGCTATTCTTGAACTCACTAAATTACTCATGTCAGCCTTAAACTCTCAGCAATCCTCCTGCCTTGGCCTCCCTAATGCTGGGATTATAGGTGTGTGCCGCTGTACCCAGCTGTACATTAGAAAGCCTCAAATATAAATGTGAAAGTGGAAGAACTCTGAATAAAATTAGGCTTGCATGTACTGGCACCCTGTGTCCTAGCCCTATAATTGATTCTTTGATTTAAGAAGTTTTAACATTTACCTGAAACATTTATTATTGATGATGTATCTGATTTGAATCTAAATCTCCCAATTATAATACCCTTCTTTTAGAAAAAAGCATAAAAATTCAAACTTTTGCACTGAGATGCAATTTCTAGAAGCTTGTACCAAAGAGTGAAGATCATTTTGATTCATGATATTGCAGTTTTGGACATCATTAACTGTGCCAATTAAAAAAGCCAGGTCCAAGGTTTAAACTCAGTGGTGCTGTTGCCTGCCTAGCAAGTGCAAGGTTCTGAGTTTGACTCCTGGTACAAACAAACAAACAAACAAACAAAAAACCCACAAACAACAAATATATCTGGAGCCTCATCTATGAGAAAGATATTGTGCCAGATGTCCTGGGGATGCAAAGCTGAGCAGGAGCAGGACAGGTTATAATTTAATGGAGAAAAGGTGTATAGAAAACCAATAAGGCAGAGTGAGATACATTATAATAAAGCTAAAAGGGAGCTACAAGGGAATTTAGGAAGAGAGGCCTCAATTTGTAGCTGGAGGGTCCTAAGGATTCACAGAGGAGGGAACATCTAGCTAGACTGTAAGAGATAAACTGAAATTCTGATAACTGGAGAAGTATAAAAACTGATACACCTGAGAAAGCACAGGGGGCAAAGGTTTGAGGGTGTGTCTGACAAAGCAGCATACTCAGAAGAGTGGTTTGGAAGAAAAGGAAAAAGAGGCTGAAACTTCTGTTTGATCTTTAAAGAGAGCTAGACAAAAACTTAGGAGAACTGGACTTCATGGACAGATATGGGGCCAACTAAGATTTCTTTCCGTCAAGAGACTTGGTTTCTTTTAGGAATGTATCTCCAGGAGGCAGATCAAAGGCACATTAAATAGTAGAGAATGGGGGATGGAGACTGCTGTAGGCAGACCAGGGTGTGTACCAGGCAGGTGCTCTTACCTAGCAATATTCTTCCCAAGTTCTTTCCTCTCAGCTTACTCTTTTTATTTTTTGGTACCAGGGATTGAACTCAGGTCCTTATGCTTCTTGCAAGGCATGCGGTGGAACCACTGAGCTAAATCCTACGCCCAGCTTACTCTTTAGAATGGCATTCTTGCTGTCTTTGACAACATCCTTTTCCTTTTTCATTCTTTATACATCTCTATTCCTAAGGACTCAATCAGTATGCTTTTGCTAATGACTTCTAAATCAATATTCTGAGCTGAGATCTTAAGTTTTTTTTCAAAAATCATCTGGCCTTTTTTTTTTTTTAACTTGGATTCATCAATTTTCATCAAGACTACCTTGCAAATCTGAGATTCCAGTGAAATCTCTCCTGAACCCACAGATCCCTGAAAGATAATCTGCAAGGCTGCTGCACAGGTGCTGCAGACTTCCATGTTGCCGACTGGAGTTCTTCCTAGGTTCTTACACATGGAAGTGTTCAAATTAAAAACCTAGGTGTCTTTTCCTTCACATGCCTTTAGTCTCCTTACCGTTTTTGGCTTGGACTATTTCAATAATCCCTACTGGTCTTATTTCCTTTATTAGTGCTTTTCAAGTACTGTATTTTCAGATTTTCTACATAGCTTTTTTGTTGTTGTTGTTGCTATTTGTGTCAGGACTTGAACCCAGGGACTTATAAATGTTTTACATACAGCTCTACTGCTGAGCTGCATTTCAATTCTAGAATGAGCTTTTGAAATGGCCAAATTGATCATGTCACTTCTCCGTTTTAAATACCTTGATGGCTCCCTACTCGCTTCAGGACCTTCTTGATCCTGTCCATTTATTGAGCCTCAGCTTTTTCTCCAGCCAACCTTGCCTCCTAGGCTACAGCCAAGATGCAACATGGAGCCATATTAGGCTTTTGCATATACTACTTCTAGTCCCTCCAATGTACCCTTAAAAACTAGCTCCCTTCAGAACTCATCCACATCGCACTAAATGGTCTCGTACTTTCCATCCACTGTTTATATGTTTAGTCTTCATTGACTAAAGTCACTTTTACCATTAGACTATAAAGCAAGGACTATTTCTGATTTACTGAACATTATGGTATTCAGACTTCATTCTTCCAGCGCTTGGAAAACAGTAGGAACCCCATATACCTATTAAACAAATGATGAACATGCAAATGTAGGTCAGTGAGCCAGGACTGAGGTCACTGTATGAGGGCCCAAAGAATGCAAGAGGAAAATGATCACACACACAAATGGGGAGGTCTGCTATAGAAAGAGTGCCGTGTTTTTCTTTAAAAGATATTTTAGGGCTGGGGATTTAGCTCAGTGGGTCAGTGGCCTGCCTTGTAAGCGCAAGGACCGGAGTTCAATCCCCGGTACAAAAAAAAAAAAAAAAAAAAAAAA
>NW_022900926.1:23362905-23371445 GCF_012274545.1 Fukomys damarensis | reverse complement strand
ATTTTAATTTTATTAGTATGTTTGCAATATGTAATGATTACATTCTTCCTGGGGAGTTGGCACATGCATGTAATATACCTTAATTTTTTTCATCCCCTTCCTATCTCTCCATCTTTTTGTTCCTTTCCCTTCTGCAAAAGATCTATCTTCCTGTTTCCTATTATCTTTTATTTTTCTTTTTATGTTTTGGGTTTCACATATGAGAGACCATGTGATATTTAAGCTTGTATGATTTATTTCACTTACTTTATGGTCTCAAGGTGCATCCATTTTCCTACAAGTGACTAGTATATTCTTTATGATACTGTATACTCCACTGTGTATAAATGAAATATTTTCTTTATCCTTTTGTCAATGGACATACAGGATGCTTCCAACCTTAAGCTATCATGAGTTGTGCTGCTATATACATGGGTATGTACATCACTGTAATATCTCTAACTCTTTTGGGAAGGTATCTAGAAAGGGAAAACCTGGGTCAAATGGAATTTCTAGTTTTAGGTTTTTGAGGACTTCCAACATTGACTTCTCAAGTGGTTATACTAGTTTACATTTCTACCAATAATGTAGAAGGATTTCTTTTTCCCTGCAGCCTCAGTAGTATATGCTATTATTTAATTCACTGATAACCATTTGTTTTGGAGTAAGGCGGAATCTGTGTTGATTTAATTTGCATTTCTCTAGTGGTCACAGATACTTAAACATTTTTTCATGTATTTATTGACCACTTGTAGTTCTTCTGAACTATTTTTTGACTGGATCTCTTATTTGGCGGGGGTCTAAGTTTTTGAGTTCTATATACATTCTAGATACTTGTCTGTTTGAGGAATAGTTGGCACATTTTTTTTCCTGATTCTATTGGCTGTCTCTTCACTGTTGGCTGCTTCCTTTGTTGTACAGTTTTAAAATTTGACATGATCCTATTTGTTGATTCTTGGTATTATTTCTTGTACAATTGGAATTCTGCTCAGAAAGTCCTTGCCTGTAACTATGTCTTCAATAGTTTTACCTATTTAATCTCTCAGAGGATTGTTTTTAACATTTAGATTTTTTACCTATTTTGATTTTTGTTTAGTACATGTGAGATATATGGGTCCAGGTGCAATGTTCTTATGTGTACAGCCAGTTTTCCCAGCACCAATTTGTTAAAGAGGCTCTTTCTTCCAGCATGTTTTTTGGCTTTTTTGTCAAAGATCAGATAGCTATTCTGTTTCACATGTCTGTTTTTGTGCCCATACTCTCTCTCTCTCTCTCTCTCTATATATATATATATATATATATAATATCACTGTGGCTTTGTAGTATAATTTGAAGTTTGCCAATTGCCAATGTGATACCTCCTGCCTTGCTCTTGTTGCCCAGAACAAGGTTCCTTCTGATTCCACATGAATTATAGGATTGTTTTCTCTAGTCCTGTGAAGAATGCTACTCATATTTTTCAGTGGGACTGCATTAAATCTGTTTACAGTATCAGTTTCAGAAGTATGGTCATTTTGACTATAATGGTTCTGCATTTCCAGGAAAAGGAGATATCTTTCTAATGTCTTCTTCAATCTCTTTTGTCAGAGTACTATAGTTTTCACTACAGAGGTCTTTCACCTCCTTGGTTAGGTTAATTCCTAAGTATTTACTTTTTCTGCATGCTATTGTGAATGGTACTGTATTGTTTGTTTGTATGTACATATATTTATTTTGGAGAAAGGGTCTCGCTGTGTAGCCCAGGCTGGCCTTCAACTTGCTGTAATCCTCCTGCTTCAGTCTTCTGAGTGATGGGATTACTAGTATGTGTCCTTATGCCCAGCTATTTTCCTCATTTTTCATTACTGATATACAGGAATGCTATTAGTTTTTGTGTGATTTTTGTAACCTGCTACATTACTGATTTTGGTTATTAATTCTAGGACCCTTGATGGAATTTCTTGGTCTTCTACATAGGGGGATCATGTTATCTGTAACTAATGATAATTTGACTTTTTCCTTTCCTATACAAATCTCTTTATTTCTTTTTTAAATTTTTTTTATTAGTACATGTTTGCAGTAATGTTTATATTTATTATGTTGAGCTGGTACATGTAAATAACACATTTCAATTCCTTTTTTCATGCCCTTTCCCTGTCTTCTCTCCTTCCATCTCTTGATTCCCTTCCCATTTGACAAAGATCTATCTCCCTACTTCCTATTATATTTTATTTTGTTCTTTGTTTATAATTTGGGTTTCTCATATAAGAGAAACCTTGTGATAACCTTTTATTCATTTATTTTTTGTTACCAGATTGCTCCGGTTTATGTTTCAAGAACTGTATTAAACAGAAGTGGCGATAATGCATACCTTGTTTTATTCCTGATTTTAGTGTGCTTTCTCCCATTTTATAATGTTGCTGTTGGTGTCTTATAAATGAATTTTATCAGATTGAGAAAAGGTCCTTCTATACCTATATTCTTCAGGGTTTCCTTTTGTTTTTTGAGACAGGGTCTGTCTCACTGGGTAGTTCAGGCTGGCTTTGAATTTATTCTGTAGCCCAGGCTGGCCTTGAACTGCTCAAGTGCTGGGATTATAGGCGTGTACCACCACGCCCAGATAAGGGGTTTTTCTTTTCTTTTATCAGGAAGGGATCTTGGATTTTTTCTTTTTTAAAATTGATTTTATTGGTACATTTTTGATATACATGATGGTAACATTCATTATATGGAATTGGTACCTGTACATGATGTATCTTGATTCTTCTTTTTTTCACTCTTTGCCTCCCCACCTCTCAACCCCTCTTCTCCTTTTGTTTACAAAAGCTTTGTTTCCATTTTTTTCTTTCTATTCTTTTTTCCTTTTCCCTTCCTTCTTTCCCTCCCTACCTTCCCTACTTCCAAGGCCTTTTCTGTCTACTGAAATGATCATGTGATTTTTGTCCTGTTTATTTGATAAATTTTATTTACTGATTTCTGTATGTTGAACCATACCTGCATTCTGAAAACAGCTGCAGAAGGTGGGTAAAATTACAGAAATATAGAGAAAATAGTAATGAAAATTTGAGGGAATTTCTGTTAGACGGTATGTCTTTAAAGAACAGGAACCAAGGTCATCTTGAAGTAAGAGGTTAGCAACTTGAGAGATGTGGATATTATTTTTTGACCAGGTGTGAGAGAATAGGGTAGTGAGTCAAATGGAAAGAACAAAAAAAGATGACTAAGACCAGGGCCTCACTGAGGCAGGTAATCACAACCTGCTACAGACAGTCAAAACAGTAATGTGATTCTTTTTAAAGCAATGGTTAAACACCAGAGTACAAGTGTGAAAAAAACCAGACAAATGGTTTACAACCAGGCTAGGGGACTGGTGAGACGAGTTACACATTCCAAGTGCTACTTATGCATCTGGCATCAGTGTGCTAAATAATGCTGCTTTTGTACATTTACTTCCTGGTAGTCCAAGTGACCTGGTTTGGGAAGAAGAAAAACTGACTTGCAGAGAGCCAAGGTGACAGGAAACACCAGAATGGCACCGGATTTTTATAATTCCTGCAAAATGTGGAGTCATTCTGGTCATCTACTTTGTCCTCTAGGATTGAACTGTTCCCTAATCTCCCACCAGTAAGGAATAGTTCTTCCCAAATCAGGTTGCCGAGACCATCAGGAAATCCTCTGTGTTAAGGTACATGTAAGAAGTATGTTAAATGTGTAAGAGGCAGCTTCTTAAATATATGTACAGTGATGGGGATGAGCAGTAACATAGGTAAAAAGGAAAGACATTAGGTACAAACAAGTTCAAGTAAAAGAGTGATGATAAAATTTGTTCCAATATGCTCAAGATCTTTTATAGTATGCATGGTTTCTGGATAAATGACACATTCAACTAAGGGAAGGTTGTGCCCTTTTATGTTTCATAAATGACTATTAAAATTGGTGACTATTCTGACAACATTATTGTGAATGCTGAGCAGTAACTACCAGAGGATTAGCAAATAGCTAATTTTCCATGATTTATGCAAATATTTACACACATATCTAATTTCTTAAGCAAAAGAAATAAATAGTAGTTAAAGAATGTCTAAATTTAACTAAGCCATTTTATATACACTCACCACTTCGAGCCTCACATAGTTGAATACATCTTTACATGAAACTTTTTTATTCCTCAGGACTGTGGATCAAACCCAGGGCCTCCTACATGGTAGGCAAGTGCTCTACCACTGAGGCCTAAGTATAACTCCAAGACCAATGTTCCTACATTTGCAGATAATAAAACAGCAATGTTACTATTGTTGTTGTTTTTTAAATTTTTAGACAGTGTTTCCTTAGTAGTTCAGGGTGGCCTTGAGCTCACTATGTAGCCCAGGCTGGCCTCAAACTTGCAGCGATCTTCCTGTTTCAGCCTCCTGAGTGCTGGTATTACAGGTGTGTGCCACTATGCTAGCCTGGAGCAATGGTTCTTAACTGGGAAGTAGGGTGTTATTTTGACCTCCCTGGGGAAATCTGGCAATGTCTATAAGATGTAGTTTTAAATATCATGAACAGGAGGAGGTGCTTCAGGCATCTTGTGGATAGTGTAGCCACTGATACTGCTAAATGTACTAGAATGTAGAAAATATTTCTAATGACAAAGCATTATCAGCCCCAAATGCCAGTAGTGCTGAAGATAAGAAATTTTGAAGAAGAGAGATTGACAAACAAGAGGACAGTTGAGTTAGGCTGTCAGAAAACTTCCAGAAAAAGGTCACACTGCTTGTCAAGTCAGAAGACATGGTGACTGATAATAATTCTGCCACTATCTAAAGGACATTTTATGACAATGATTGGTGGAAAGTTCTTCCAATCATATCTTTCACATTTTAGATCTCTAACAGATTTTAAGAGAAATGTTACTCACATTTAGGCTATCCTCTGAAAACATCATTATGAAAAGAAAATACCATTTTTTTTTAGACAAAGTCCTGCTATGTTGTGCAGGTTAGTTTCAGACTCGAGCTCAAGGGATCTTCTCTTTTCAGCCTCCTGAGTAGCAGGACAAACACTATGTTATTTCTATAAAACATTCTTACACTGTCAGAGTACTGGGCCAAGTGGAACACCAGTTTGACCCAGTATAACATCACTTATTTCACACTCTAAGATTTAGCTATCATTCAAAGATGTACCACTGTGCCTGCCCCTAAATCGAGTTTTTGGAAAATCTGTATAAGAAAATGAGACCTAAGCTCATACTCAAATCAAGAATGAAGAAGTGGCTACTGTAAAATAGAAAAACAATTTCACTACAGGTTATTTATTTTAATTAATAGAACATTCTCTAAACCTAATTTTGGAGTGAAGCTACGGAGGAACTTTCTCATGGTTTCTTCAGAACCTGTGCAAACCTTCTAGGTGCTACTACCCCCAGGCTAGAAAAGCTGAGAGGACAAGCAGCCAGCCCGGTCCCACAGTGCTGAGAGTAGAGGTCTGGGCCACATGGAGAAGAACGGCCCAAAGAAAACACAGAAGCTGAGGTGCACGTGCCAATGTAAGGCAGAGGCATGGGTGTAAATGCAAAGGGAGGAGGAGCAGCTAAATCAGCACAAGCCCTTCCACAGGCAAACCTTATGGGTCCCTTTCAGGGTAGAGGAGATTCTCTGTGGGCCTCTGAAGACTTTTACAATTCTCTAAGTAGAACATTTAGAGCCTTCATGGTTGAGAGTGGAATGTGGCTGGGAGGTGACTCACATTGGCTCTGCTGTCACATCCCCAGCTATTTACTTTGTGGAAATGTTCTAAACTCAAGACTAACAGATATTTTAAAAATATAAGTAACATTTATATTGTCTGTCTATCTTTGTGGTACTAGAGTCTGAACCTAGACACATGTCCATGAGAGGAAAATGCTGTATTACTGTGTTATATCCTCAGTCTGAAATTAGTATTTTTGTTAAAATAGTTGTCATAAGGTATTGAAACAAATTATGGGGGAAAAACATTAGTGCTGTCTCCACTGAAATTCTTGACAGAATACAACATACTAAGTACTTTAGTTTTTTTTTTTTCCAGCTTTAATTGAGTTTATTGGTACATTTTAGGGATACAGTACAGTTACATTCATTGTTGGGATCTTGTACCTCTAACATGACAAGTCTTGATTCTCATTTTTTCCCCTTACCTCTGCCCTCCCTTCACCCAAGTACTTTAGTTTTAACTTACTTAACCTTTAAGATGTCTTAGATTAGTTTTATCACTATCTTTGCTATGTTATGCTAGTTTTGATTTATTTTTCTTCAAATAAAGAAAACTTCAAATATTACTAAAAATTTAAAGTACATCAAAGCATAAATCTGTTATTTATTTAATATAATAAATTAAGAGCTAAGTCTCTATACTTTTGGGTAACTAAAATAAGTAATAGGAAGAAAGCAGTAATTGTAACTTTCAATGATTTAGCATACATAACTAATTTTTAGGTATTTGGAAATTTCATTTCACCATATCAGAAATCATCACTACTACAAATTATTGTTGGACAACACAATAAAAATTGTATTACTCCTATGATGAAAAGTAATTCAGATTCATTCCTAATACAAAGAACAGTAAAATGAATTTTTTTCTGTATCAAGTGACTTTTGAAAATATAGTGTTAAACAGCACAATTACTAGATACTCTGAAAATTGAACTTCGAAAGCAATCTATTTATTGCCTTCTGTTTTTGCAAGAGGTTGACAACCAATGCAAAATAGTCTGTGGATATGTGTTTGGCTGGAAGAGAAACTACTATGGAATTATCTGATGATTTTGGGTTCTCTGTTCTTGCTTTGGACCAGACAAGGAAACGGCTGTTTCTGAATATAACTAGTAGGCACTTTGGTTTAGGAGCTAGCTTTTTTGAATTAAGCCTGCCTGCTCTTATTGACTCTAAATGCTTAGTAAAACAATGATAATAATTAAGACACACACATGAAGATGAGCTGTAGTGGACATAGAATAATCTTAGAATAGCCAATAATTATTATTCATTTACTCAGTTTTTAAAGGACATAAGCAAAATCACAGTAAATGTTTCATATTTTAAGAAATAATCTAATATTCTTATGTGTAATTATCACTCTACATTGGGTATAAAACCACAGTTAGTTGTGCCAATATTGTAACACTTTTAGAAGGAGGATGATGTTTTTAAATTTGGTTTTGATTTCTAGAAGTAAAAAAAAAAGAAAAAGAAAACAGTATTTTCAAGAATAAAAAAATGAGCATAGAAGAAAACTTACTTGGCATTTAGTAACTTGAAAGTGTCTGAAAATAGAATTTTCTGTGTCAACAAAAAAAAGATGTCCAAGATATACTGATAAAAAATTAAGTATAATCCCAGTTTAACAAAAAAAATCAATATAAATAAAGGCATGTATGTTCATAAAAGTAGAGAACATTTTTGGAAGGATATGCAAGAGACTGTTAGAATGAACATGATTATTAGTAGGAAAGAATACTTATTTTCATTTCACACTATTCTGTATGGCTGAATTTTCTGTCAGTTTCTAATTTATTCTTTTTTTTTTAGAATAAGAAAATTTATTGAGAGAGACAGCTCCTGAGAGACAGGAGGGAACACAAAAGTGGGTTGCTATGGCTCAATTTTAAAAACTATGAGTACATATGACTTTTACAGTAGAACAAATTAAATTGATTAAAAGTTGTAAAAAGGGAATTTTAATAATAATCCCCTCAAATAAATGAATCATATAGGTTAATAATTAGATTAAAAAGGCTACCAAAAAAGTTTACAAATACAAACCAAATTGTCAGCATGATTTTTTTAAGCTTATAGCTTCTTTTTCTTCCTCACAGTATGAATATTCTATTCACTATTTCTATTAGATGTAAATTTGCAGCACATTTCTGCAAAAATGTCCCATGTTCCATTAGTAGTTACTAATTTGTTTGGGGCAACCCTGTTCTATTGTGGAGAATAACACCAGTCCTGCCCCCTCCTCCTGAGGTAAAAGAGCCAGCAGCAAACAATGCCATTCCCACTAACACTTCAATGAGCCACATGAACCGCTGGAAGGTACCTGGCACAATTAGCTATAATAGAGCTGGTGTGTTTCACTGGGAAGAACTTGGAAGATGTGGTGGCTACCAGGACATTAAAAGGTACAATTTACTTATTCTATAGTTTGAATAGAAATTCTTCTAAAAAAGAAAAACAATTAAGGTTTTTAATCTTTATTTCCCCCTTAAACGTATAGAAAATACAGCTGGGTGCAATGGTGTCCACTGTAGTAACAGGAACTTGGGAGGTTGAGGCAGGAGGATGGCTTAAATCCAGGAGTCATGGCAAGACTAGGCAGCATAGTGAGACTGTCTCAAAAACAAACAAACAAAAAAACACAAAACAAAAACAAAAGTATAGAGAATACAATTCTTATAATTTCTGTACAAAGAAGGGCAGAACAAAACAAACATAAAACAGGAATGCTAGAAATCACTATAAGGGGCCGGGGATTTAGCTCAGTGGTGCCACCGCCTGCCTTGCAAATACAAGGACCCGAGCTCCATCCCTGGTACAAAAAAAAAAAAAAAAAATCAT
>NW_022900926.1:23358998-23362807 GCF_012274545.1 Fukomys damarensis | reverse complement strand
AAAAAAAAAAAAAAAATCATTGTAGGGCTTGAGATTTAGCTCAGCAGTGCTAAGCCTGCCTAGCAAGTGCAAGGTCCTAAGTTCAATTCCTGGTACTGGAAAAAAAAATCATGACACAAATCCTGGCTAACTGTACAGGTAATAGCTGTCATTGACTAGATGGTGGAAGGAAAAAGGCACTGATATGAGAATATGCGGGCCATGCTTCTAATTAGCAGTGTCATTTTGAACCTTTTGGATCTCAAGGCCTTCATTTGTGAAATGAAGGAGGTGACCAGAATTACCAGGGATGAACTCTAAGGTTCCACTTTCGGCATTAATCCATAATCCTATAAACTTAAACCCTTCACAATCCTTGTCACTTATGAGAGACTACTTTTCATGTTCTTTAGAAAAAAAATCTTACATATGATAAACACGACTTACACGTGAAATTAAACATCTGATAGACTTTGTGGTAGGTTTATAAGACAGGATCTTGATAAAATCAAACCATCTATACTTTGATACAGGAACTAAACTTAAGAAATGCAATTAGCCAGGTGCTAAGGATGCTCAGTCTCACATTTCCCAATGGTTGACTGTTAGCTTCATGATTCAGTGTACCCAGAGCATTTTAATTGCTTGGGGCAACATGTTTCTCAGGGACTTCTCTTTAAGCACAGAGTATTCCTTATACTTTCTCCCTCAGGGAAGTAAACATTGTCTAATAATTACATAGTGCATTCCTAGGAAGAAAAATATATGCAGCATTTCATTCATTATTATTCTAGTGGCATTATGGATAGAATCCAAGGTCTTGGGCATGACAGACAAGTGTTCTATCACTGAGCTATATGCTCAGCCCCTTACTCCAAAACATGGGTTCTGATAAAGGAGATCAAATCACAGTCTTTAGGCTGGAGATGTAGTTCAGGTTCAATTCCCTGTACCTGAGGAGAGAGGAGCCCAATTAAAGCTCTATCTCCTTCATGAGAACTTTTCATTTAACCAAATAGATTTTTATTCTCTGTAACACTTTTGCTTTACTTAATTTTATTACTATTTTTTACTGTGTTGGGGATCAAACCAGGTGAGTTACTAGTGAGTTACCTTCTGGCCTAGTCCTATTTCATTTTCAAAAAGTATTTTATTTTGCATATGTATAAATTCTGTGAGGATTGTTAAAATAGAGTTATGTACCAGTAGGATTAGCCTGGAGTAGACCTCTGGGGTCAAATGGGCTATTGGAAGAACTTATCTGTTAGGAGATGAATATAAAGGTACCTCTAAAGCAACAAGAACAGTCTATAAGGGAAAAGCCACACAAAGTTAAAAAAAAAACTTTGACCAAGGATGCAGTGAGTCCATCTAAGTAGAGGAGAGAAACAGACAGTAAGAACATGGGGGTCTTGGAAGCAAGTAGGAGGTCCTCATCCTAAAAACACAGACATATCAGAAGATGAAGGGAAATACCAATTTCTAGTTCCGTGGTCAGCTCAATTCTAATGTGTCCTTCAATTTCACTCAGTTCTTATACATACTTTATGGAGTATTGAGTAAATTTCTGGCCTTACATGCTATAGTAGTCTCAGCTTACTAACTCCTTTATTGTATGCCTCTGTGCTTCCACCCAAGTTAGGGTAGCTTACTGTAACCTTGTAGAGAACTTGGCTTTCTAAGTCTGCCAGTCTTTCTCAATTTTCCAAACTCAGCAATCTGGCTGATCCTCTATAGTGTATCACTCCAATGAGTCTCTAATCAAGGTTACTGACTTCTTGTTCTTCTAATATATACCCACAAACACACACACACACACACACACACACACACACACACACACACACACACCTCCAATTATATAAGCAAACCAAAACTGCCTTTTCTAGATGCCAAGCACTATTGAGGAAAAAAAATCCAACTACAAAGTTTGTGGTATCCAGACCACAGCTTCCAGAACTACTGAGGAATCTCTTACTTGTCCCAAATGTGCTCCTGCTCCTACTTTCTTTAAAAGTATTCACATGGTCTCTCTTTTGCTTTAGTTCGTATTTCATCATTTGCCCCTCACCTACATTGGTAGTGAGCTGTGCTTTTTTGTTTTGGAGAACATAAAGATATCCTTAAATTTCTAGATTTCTACCTGTCTGTATCCCCATGCACTTATCTTAGAGGGGTACTACTTTAAATTGGCACTGTTGGTACATTTTGCTAGATGATATTTTGTTGAGAAGGCTGTCTTTTGCATCTAGGTGGCTAAGCAAAATCCATTTGGACGCAGTAGGATCTCTGTCCTTGTAGCTGAGGCAATAAAAATGTCCAAACACTGCCAAGTATCTCCTGAGAGGCAAAATCACCATCAATTTAGAGCCACTGCTCTAAGTCAAGATTTAGCTATCAACCTGGCTTTCTTATTTTTGGTACTGGGAATTGAGCTTGGGACCTTGTGCTTGCAAGGCAGGCGGTGGCATCACTGAGCTAAATCTCCAGCCCCAACCTGGCTTTCTGATAGAAAATTTCTTGCTTCCCCCAAGGTTGACTGTGTCCTTGGTGTCTGTATCAGTTAAGAGAGTTCACTAGAGGAACACATTTTAATAAAGTGTGTGTGTGTGTTTGTGGGTATGTGTTCATATAAAGGATTTACTTAGTGGGCTTACAATGGCCACCTGCAGAATCAGGGGTGGAAATGGTCATCTGCATGATGGGAGACCAGAGGATCCAGTTGGAGGTAGCAGGTCTGAAGCTTACTGCGGAGTCCAGTGTGAATCTGTCAGAAGGCTGAAGAGTCTGTTCTAGGAGCCTGAAGAAACTGGAGACAAACTTTGACAGGCAATGGCAAAGACAGCAACTCCTCCTAAGACACAGAGGGAAAACTCCTTTCTTCTTTCCCTTCTTTTTTCATATAGGTCACAAGCCTATTGGTTGGTGCTACCCACATCTGGCTTGTGTCTTCCCTCCTCAGTTTGCAGCCCACATGTCAATCATCCACAGTCACACCCAGAACTGTGCTCCACTGATCCACCAGGTGTTTCTTAATCCAATCAAGTTGACAAATCACAATTAATGATCACAGGGCCGTGGATTTAGCTCAGTGGTTCCGGTGCCTGCCTCACAAGCACAAGGGCCTGAGTTCGATCCCCGGTACCAAAAACCAAAAAACAAAAGAAGAAAACAATTAATGATCACAGTGCCCTTTATTTATCTTGAACCTGTTCACTTGCTTTGTTTCCTTAGTATATGATTTTATGTGTCTCTCCAATATTTAAAAAATTCTTGGATGCCAATTCTCTCTCCAACCACTGACTGTTTTTCAGTCTTCAAAGTGAAACTCTGAGAATGACTTCCATGAGTTCTTCTGCTACAGTGCCAATCAACCTTTAATCTACCCTTTAATCTCTGTCAATCTACAGATATAGCACAAAACTACTATGGTCCTCTTGATGACTAAATGTTCAGAAACCTAATGGCTAGCCTCTTTCCAAACAATTCCCGGAACCTCTCTTCTCCTTTAGCCTAACTTCTGGGGTCCTATTTTTTTCTGGTTCTTTCTTTTCTCCTTGAAGTATTCTTTCTTAATTTTCTCTTCCTTTGATTTCTCTTAATCTAGTGTTCAAATGGATTCTGCCTTTGGCTTTCTTTTAGAGTTCAACAACTATCTTTCTGAGCTTCTAATTTTTTTTTTTTAATCTCCTTTAGTAACTTCTGGGGTCCTATTTTTTTCTGGTTCTTTCTTTTCTCCTTGAAGTATTCTTTCTTAATTTTCTCTTCCTTTGATTTCTCTTAATCTAGTGTTCAAATGGATTCTGCCTTTGGCTTTCTTTTAGAGAGTT
>NW_022900926.1:23349831-23357194 GCF_012274545.1 Fukomys damarensis | reverse complement strand
TTAACTTCTTCCTTTCCTATCTTTATTGCTTTAATTTCTTTCTCTTGTCTAATTGCTGTGGCTAATGTTTCCAGAACTATATTGAAGAGAAGTGGTGATAGTGGGCATCCTTGTCTTGTTCCTGATTTTAACATGAAGGTTTTCAGTTTTTGGCCATTCAATATGATGTTGGCTGATGGTTTTTCATAAATAGCCTTTATTAAATTGAGGTATAGACCATCTATTCCAATTTTTTGCAGGGTTTTTATCATGAATGGGTGTTGAATTTTATCAAATTGAGCTTCCAATTTCATTGCAAGCTTCTACTTACTGATATATAACAAATAAACGTATTTGTCTTCTTTTGATTTTTCTTTTTTTTTTGGTACTGGGAATCAAACTCGGGATCTTTTGCTTGCGAGGCAGGTGGCAGAACCACTAAACTAAATCCCCTCTTCTTTTGATTTTGAAGTTCTACTTTCTCTCAATTTTCAATCCTGCATTTCTGGACCCTCGCGAATATTTCGACCTGAGAGTACTGAAGATTCTAAAAACAGACACTTAAAACTGAAGTTATTTCTCATTCCTCACTGTGCCTTGTTTGTATCTCCTCCAAATTGTCCTAGCACATTTCATTGTACCTGTGGCACTGTCATCTATTAAAGTTGTATAAGCCAGGACCCTTGGCAAAATCTTAGATTCCAATTTCACTAATCACTAATCCAATTAATCATAACTCCAGGCAGTTATAGTTTGTCCCCTCCTCTGTATCCGCACTACTTTAGGCCTCTATATTTTAATGGAGTCCTAACTAATTTCTTTGTACTAGGTCAGTGGTGGCAAACCTAGAGCACACATGTTCATGCATATTATTTTTCTTTTAAGACAAAGGATATTAATGTATGAATTGTTTTTTCTAAGCTAAAACCTCAGTATTCAGGTTTATAATTGCAGTGTTGGCACTTTGTGATAAGTAAGTGAGTTCAGGGTTGCAGTCTGTGCTCTCATCTAAAAGATTTGCCACCAGTGCACTAGGTCTTGGCTGCCTTTAATCCAACTACTGTGCTGACATTAGAATGATCTTTGTAACATACAGATCCTTTCATTTCATACCTTTGGTTACTTCATTCACAGAATCCCCTTTGTCTAAGCATTTTAATTAGTACAGTATACCATGCTTTCTGGAGTCTGGCCTTTTCCTTTTTCCTGCCCTTTTCGCCATTAGACCTAAGCTCTCTAAACACACTTATAACAAACCATACCTTACTCAAGTTATTCCCTCTGCTAGAATGCTTTTTTGCTCAATTTACCTACCTAGTATATACTTTTTCATTTTAGAAGCCTCAAGTCAACATTTTCTCCTCTGGGAACTTCTTGGAAGTCCCTAGGGCAGATTTAAAGACTTACTTACCTACCTGATATATTGTGCACATATCTTCATTACAGTACTGGACGCAGGCTATGATAATTGCTGGCTTACAGGAGTCTCAACCACAAGCCTCTAGGCTCTATAAGGATAAATGCTTTGTCTGCTGTGTTTCGGGGGGACTAAGACACTGCTTGGCATGGAAGAATTCAATAAGCATGTGCTGAATGACTGAATGATACATGACTATCAAAAAACTTTATCATGACACTGTAACAATATGTACAGGACATGTTCTTGTGTGTGAGTTCATAAAGAGTCAAGAAGTAGTAAAGCTACACAAGGCAAGATCTAAAGTCACAAAATAAAACAAGTTTAACAGGCAATATATATAATATAGTGCTTATTACACTTTTCTACCGAAGTACTACTGACATCAGAAGACTGGTGTCTCTGAGGGATCTGATGGCAGACTAATAGAGATGATAAAACATCAACATTCACTCTAAATTGAAAGTGTTTTAGAAGAAGAAATGGATGAATGTAACCACACTGTATACCTAAAAAATACCAATACACAGTGAGGGGAAAAAAAAAAGTACAAGAAATGTTCCAAATTAAACATGTTTATCCTGTGGGATCCAGGGACCTCTGGCATAATTATGTACTTTTCAGATGGGGCTGTGAGCAGTGTCAGTATCACAGTTAGCCAAATGTAGAGCAGAAACAGTTATCACACTTCAAGTCACAATTTCCACTTTGGGTCGTGGGGAGGGGTCTCTTAGGCTGAAACCTGGGAGTCTACTTTAATCTCTCTGAGGCTCCTCAGTTTCTTTATCTGGAAAATGACTATAATTTGCTTTATATGTTTCATAATATTGGTGTCAAGACCAAAAGAAAGAATAATGTAAATAATGAAGGATTACAAGCATAGAAAAATAAAGGAGTATTTTATACAGGAAGAATGAAAAATAACAAAGAACATATGCAACACATATTCTTGAAAACATTTACCTTTTGAGGAGCTAAAGGATTTTCTGTTTTGGATTTTTCCTCGGGGGTTAAAGGAGGGGATCGCTTCTTTATCTCTGGAGGCAGTTCCTGATACAGTGCTGGAATTGAAAAAGGAATTCATGCAATTAAACTGGGGAGCATTGTTCCATGGGGGGGCAATGATGGAGGGCAGCAGGTAAGAAATTAAAGAGAAATAGATACTCAATTCCCTCTTGTAACAAAAAGCTATGTAGCACTTATTTGTTGTCTTACATATTACTTATGATGGCCAATCAGGACTTCAGAAATGTAGACGGTATTATTTTCACTCACTATGCAGTCATATGGATGCTTATTTCATTTTATCTCAATATACATTTACCAGGGCTCTGCTGTACATAGAATTATTTGCTAGGTCCTACCAGAGGAGTGATGAAGATGAACAAAAGAGTCTTTACTCTCAAGATTGCAAGCTGGTCACAGGCATGTTTGTAAGTGTACCATAATGTGTCCTTATTTGAGATGAGATTGGGCACGTTCAAGGTGGTATGGCCATAGATAATGTGTCTTTATTTGAAAGAGAGCTATGTAGAAAGGCAAAGTGATAGAAAGTTGGAAAACGCTGAGGGGAATAAGCAGGTATGACACATCTGAAGAACAGGTAAGGTTTTGCCAGGCAGAAGTGTGGACAAGGGATAATCTGGAAATACTGAATGAAATGAATAAGTATGGAGTAGGCTAAACATATTAAATGTCAGATTCTCACAACCTAATATTACAAACCAATCTATGAAGTCTACTGAATTGACCTATGGGGGTTTAAATCTACAGAGTCTTATGGAAATTTAAAGAGTTAGAAAGAAAATCCATTTTCAAACTGGTTAAAAGAAATTTTGAATTGAGAGAAGTTTCTAAATCTAAACCACATTTGAGATGCATTCACTGGCTTTGTGTATGGGTTGGTATTATTATTATTGGATTTCTTTATCTTTTACACAAAACATTGTTAGATATGATTAAGGGAAGCTGATCATGTTTTCTTTCCAGTGGCTAGAGATACAAAGAAAGTAAATCCTTTATAATAATGGGGTACCATCTTCCACTGCACTGTTCTCTTAAAGGACACAGCTCTCATTGAACATCAGGGAGAAATTTTGCTCACATACTTTCTTAGATCATTTGCTTTGCATATTTGGCTTTAGATAAAGATCAAGGACAGTTCCTTCTACTTACAGAGAGGAATGTGCTGCTGAGAGTCATTTTTCTCTATTAAAACTGGACAGTTACATTTTTGTTAAAGTCAAGTAAAAAAACAGGATAAAAAGGACAGAAAAATAACTTCTGATAAAGCGTGAGAATTCAATTATTATGTTTGTTAAGTATTCAAAATTTCTTTTCTGTTTGTTCTGGCCTCTATAAGGCTTTTTATAAGAACAAGTGAATGAAGCAAAAAGAAAACATCAATTATTCTGAGACATAATAAGAGATTTTATCAGGTTGCAGGATGGTCACTACTTGAGACAAAGAATCTTGTATGCAGCCGTTGACTGATTATCACAGATCTGTTTCAGGGATGATTTTGGTTATTATAAAAGAAAAACAAGTTTTATTAGAGTTTAACTTATTGTGGACTATCTCTAGCCTCTCAAGATTGGTAGGCCTGTGAGGTTATTTCTGTAAGCCAGCTAGCTAATGTTACAGCACCTAATATCATCCTGCCTAGAGGCACACAATCTTTTTATATCCAAGTGAAAAAAAAATCTATAAATGTTTTCACTTGTATCTGAAAGGAACAATGAATTATAATATTGAGTTAAAATTACAGACATCCTTCACAGTGACTATGATTGTGTGGCAGCTCTTGATTTAAGAACAGGAGCTACCCCTGCTTAACCACAGCTATTGAGCCTCTGTGAGCACCATCAGTGAGAAGAGGAGGAGGTACCGTGGATATTTTCAGCAATCTGTAAGTTAGAAGTGTTGATCGTATTAGAGATGAGTTAAACACTGTCATACACTGTACATACTAGGAACTAACCTGTCCTAAAATTTCTTCCAAGTTTTCTCCATTATGCATTCTCTTTTAAACATAAAAATATATCTGTAGTAGACTTCAAAAGTTATCAGACATTTATTAGAGAAAAATAACTAAAACTGTCAGAGAAAATTAAGAATCACGTTATGTGACACAGAAGTGGATAATTTTTTAGAGCACTTGTCAGAGGAGGAGTTTGCTCAAGGTGGCAGGTAGGAGGCAAAACCAAAATATATGGTGTGTTTAAATAAAAAAATTATTGCAGTAAAAGATATATTGCATTAATTCCCCTCAAAATACTCCCTCTCACTTACAGTACACTTTTCCCACTGGTCTTGCCACTTTCTAAAGCAGTTCTGGAAGTCCTCTTTCATGACCATCTTTAGTAATTGTGCTGTTATGGCTGCGTTGATGTCCTGAATCAATTCAAAATATTTACCTTTCATGGTCATGGATTTAGACGAAGAGCTATAGGATGTGCAGTACCACATTCAGTGAATAAGACAGATGAGACACGCTGTGATGTTTTTATAAGCCTGCCTTTCCATTGGAAGGCCCCTGGCAGTAGCATTTACCATATTTTTTATCACACTTTTTTTTTCCACCAGGGATCGAACTCAGGCCCTTGCACTTGCAAGGCAGGTGTCAGAACCACTGAGTTAAATCCCTGGCCCCTTTGATCACACTTTTTAAAGACACTCATAAAAGAAAATTTCCAGAACTGCTTCAAAAAGTGGTAAAGAATGACAAGATAATTGTGTTCGAAGTGTGTGTGTGTGTGTGGGGGGGTGTATCCTGAGGGGAATTAATGGCACGAGTCTTTTAGTTTAATACATTAAAAAAAACCCTCTAAACATGCATTGTATTTTTTGCATCACCACTTGGAGGCTAAAGAAGGGATCTGCAGAGTCTTGGGGCCACTTGAGACTGAGAAAGATCAGGTACAGGCAAGATGCCACAGATAAATAATTCTATCTAGACCTATCTGTGCACTGAGTAATCAAAGAAGAAATTATTTCTCCTTTTCTTCAGATCATTTGTTCTCAAAATTGAGAAGTTAGGTTAGGAATCATTGCTTGGGTCAAATGGGATTTCATGGACTAGTCTGAAAACCATTATTTATCAACAATTTACTTCTCAGCAACAAAGATTCAACAATAAATAGTGAAAATATACTCTCAATTTACTACATGTTAAGCCTAAACATATGACTTTAATGTTTCTGGAAGAAAGCTCAGAGTTGACACAGCTCAATATCTTCATTTCACAGGAGGAAACTGAGGCACAACTACTATAAGCTGCTGAGCAAGGATTAAAAGTCTGTTTTCCTGACCCCTCTGACTTGTGCTTTTCTTTGTATCAAGTTAACTGCCGATAGGATGCATACTTCTGCATTTGATCTTAACCAAAAGGCTGAGAAGCAACAGGATGTATTCTTCTAAAAAGTCCTATTTCTTAGTTTTCCCTTTTTGTGATAGTTTTAAATTATTTTCAAGCTTGCTGTGTTAGTTCTATTTTCATCTCTCGAAGTCTAAGACTGAATCTATAGCTTTCAGAAACTCAGAGAATTTTGTCTTTCATTCATTTTTTCCTTTCACAAATGAAGGTACAGTGCATTTAAGGAAGCTAATGTACTTTTATTAGGTAACAGCTTCGATGGATATACACAAATAAAGGAGTAGGAGGTGAGGAACTGGAAGCTCTTATGCTGGTCAACTGAGGGGACAGAATTGCATGCAGCAGGTGCCAGGGTACAAGGGGATGAAGCAGCAAGCTGGTAGCTTGAGGGCAAATCCCCATGGATGACAAGTGCTATCAGGAAATATTCCAATCTCAGAATGAGACAGTTTTCTGGCACATTAGTGCCTCCTTTTTTTATTTTCTGCATCATGAGTATGAAAAGTAATACCCATTGGTAAACGCAGGAAAAGATTATAAAGACAGTAAATTAAAGAGTAGAAAATGATAAAATCTTGGACTATCAGTTATACCATATTAGGAAGGGAGCATAAAACTTACTTTCACTAGCCACATGATTAGCTGGAAAATAGCCTTCCTGTCCCTTTCCTATGCTGCCATACCACCAGTCTTCATTATCTTTGAAAAACACTCGGATAATGTCTCCACGATGGATGGTTAGTTCATCTGATCGGCTTGCTGTGTAGTCATAAAGAGCCACTACCTAAAAGAGAGATAAGACCACCACAGCTTTATCACAACTGTGCCACAGAGAAACCCCCAACACTCACTTCCTCTTGCAGAACAGCAGCTGAAACCAAAGCAGTACTTTGGTAAGTCTGAGGCTGTCTCAAGGTTTGCTAATGGGATCGGGGGTGGTGGGAACACAGCAGGAGAAGCAAGATAAAAGACTGTGGGATTGAGAAATGGTTAAGGGCATTCAACACACTAAGATTAGCTTCAAAATAGCAGATGTTAATTTTTAAAAGTAAATGACTGTGAAGCAAATTAAAAAAAAAGCTCACACACCATTTACTTTCTCAGAAATTCTTTATATACTATACCTTTAGATCTCATTTTCTGCACTAGGCAGATGCATGTGAAAGATAATTCTTTAGAAGGTTAATAGTTTTGCCAAAAGGAAAAGTCCTATAGGACAACCTGATTGCCTAATTCTACTGTGATCATTTGATTTATTGTCATTTTCTCTTTTCAGAGATAAATTTCTGTAGAAAAACATAGCTTTTAGTGTTTTAAATCAACAATCTAAATCTTCTGACTACATTAAAAAGTATCCATATAAACTGACTTTTGCCATATACACATTTAAGAGGAAAGCCCTTTCTATGAAATCTGCTTCTTTGTGTTGCTACAATAATCATTATATTTAATTTTTTGTCTTTTGAAAAATTCAAGTCAGAATCATAGGGCAGTGATTGCACATTGTTTAAAAATGCTTTATGGCACTTAAAGGGAGGGAGATTTCAATCTATTTTAGAACTGATACAATGTAGAAAGCAGGGCATTATATA
>NW_022900926.1:23290074-23349729 GCF_012274545.1 Fukomys damarensis | reverse complement strand
ATATATATATATATATACTGAAAAATATACTTACTCTATTGTTTTTTTTCTCCCTGCTTCAATAAGGTTTGAAAATGTAAACAGGGTGTAAACTTATAAACCTAACTTTAGGGGGCTGAAGCAGGAGGAATGCAAACTTGAAGACTTTGTGGGCAATTCAGAGACCCTTAATTCTGTCTCAAAATTAAGACAAGAAGGGTTGGGAACATAGTTGAGTAGGACAGTGCTTGTCTAGCATGTGTGAGGCCTTGGGTTCGATTCCTAGCACTGCAAAACAAAACAAAAACAATATTCCCCATAACCAATACCTCCACCAATAAAAAAGTGTTTGAAATGTATAGGATACACAATCAGATTATATAAAATGAAAGATCATCATTATAATCCTTTGTAATTAGGTTGAATATGGATTCATTCAGGGGCTAAATATGCTATGGTAAATAGGATAATTTTTAGGGGAGTTACTTTACTTAGGCTTTGAAGGAGGACAAAAGGATAATCAGGAATTAGCCAGGTGGAGAGAGGGGATGTGTGTCTTGGCTAGGTTTCAAAACATGTGGCAGAAAGAAACCCAAAACAGCACAATTTAGTGGGAGCCTGGCATTATGGGCGACAGCCACCATAGAAAGCTGGGGAACCTAAGGAACGGGAATAAGTAGAGGATTTCAGACTCAATAATATGGCCAATGGGAAGCCACAGAAGAGTTATGAGCGGAGGATTCCATTAATGTTCACAAAACTGTTTTTGTTCACTTTAATCAAGTCCATAGTATGTATCAACACATCAACAGGAAATTTTAATGGATAAGTTTGGAATTAACTGCTGTCATATGCTGTAAGGGCAGTAATGATAACTTACTTCAAACAGTTCAAATGTAATGCCTATTATACTGGCTAGCGTAGTAATTTATAACATGCAATACACGATTTTGTTTAGATTTATAAATCTTTTATAACTTTAGGATGTTGATGTTAAATCACTCAATTGAAAATGGAACCTTTCGATATTCCCTTTGTTCTTTCTTCTTCAAATGTCTTCTCTTTCATTTTTGTTCATCTAGCACAATTATAGAAAAGCTAATTAAAATGTGCTGAATGCCTGCCATCATCTACGCATCACACTAGCTGTTTATGTGTTTCCTCACAACATGCAAACCCTCATGACAGCTCTGTGAGGAGATGTATTCTTATTTCCATTGGAAAAATGATAAAAACTGACGTCTAGAGAATTTTACTTGGCCGAAGTCAAGTTAGTAGGACTTAAACTTAGATTTTTATTTTTTCTAAAACCAAACATATTGATAGACCATCTCTGTCCAGAACCAAATAAGGGGGAAAAGTAGCACAGAAGAAAAGAGATTAAAATGTTTGTTTTGTCTCCCTGGTACCGGGGATCAATCTTAGAACCTTGTGATTGCCAGGCAGGTGTGACACCACTGAGCTACATCCCCAGACCTTAAAACACATTTTTGGAAAGCAGCCATTAAGCAGTCATCTGTGTTGGGAAAACCAACTGTCCTGGATCACCTGCAGGTCTACTGTGCTTCTTTCATGACACTCAAAACTCCAGTCCCAGGAACTCTGTGACAGTTTATTCCTGTTCTTCACGCTGACCTTGCTATAACTGTGAAACAACTTTAATGAGTCTTATGCAAGACATGTGCATGATTATTTATATGAGCCCTAGGTGGCTACTGGGAAGGACAGCAAGGGAGATTCAGCTTAGGTACCAGACATTTCTGAAGTCCCACTTGAGGCTTATGATAAACTCTAGACTGACAATCCAGAGCTTATCAACTGAAGTCTGAGAACTTTTACTGAATTTTCTTTCCACAAGGGTTCACATGGAAGAACTCTTTCAGAGTTACTGGAGTCCACAAGATACGATCCTTCATTACACTTCCTATCATACTGCCCACTGCCCATGGGTAACTGTATTCTCTCTCTCTCTCTTTCTTTTTGGTACCAGGTATTAAACTTGGGACCTTGTGCCTGCCAGGCAGGCAGCAGCACCAATGAGCTAAATCCCTGGCCCCTGTATTCTCTTCTTACAGAACCAAATACAGCACACCAAGTCACATGGCCTATCAGTGCTTATCAACATGTTCTACACTACAAGTATTATGGACTGAACTGTACTCTCCACAATCCACAGGTTGAAGTCCTAATGTCAATGTGAATGTATCTGAAGCTAGGTCTTCTGAAGAGGTAATTATTGTTAAATGAAATCTGAAGGGTTTCAGGATCTATGTCCTTATAAGGAGAGGAAAAGACAAAGGAAACAAGGAGAAGGTGACTGTGTACAAGCCATGAGAGGCCTCAGGAGAAATCACCCTACCAAGTTAGTTTTATTGGTTAAGCTACTTAGTCTATGGTAACCCCAGCAGACTATCTAGTGCAATCCGATAACTGATGGTGTCACAATGGGCAAAGCCTCACTTGTATTAATTTCTGGTCCTTGTCAACTTAAAGTACTATGCTCTACACTATTATACTTTTTTTTGAGACAGAGCTCGCTACTTGAGACTGGCCTTGAACTCCCTATGTAGCCTAGGCTGTCTTTGAACTTGCAGCAATTTTCCTGCCTCAGCCTCCCAAGTGCTGTGACTACAGGCATGTACCACCATGGCTGGCCACACCAGAGATAAAACTAATGTCAGCAAATTCCACAGACAGCATCCTTGGGAGGGTGATGGTTAGTGAGACTATATCCTCTAAAGCAAAGCATCCTCTAGAGCATGTCACCACAATACCATCATGGAAATTTAAGTACAGATTGCTAGATAAGGAATTAGAGTGTTAACATGCAATGGTCCATATCCTGGCAGTGGAATCTGACCATTTGGTTATGACTCTTCTCTTAACCTATTAAGAGGAGCAGAATAAAAAACCATGTAGCTCATAAGAATGGGTCATCCAGTACATATTTTTACCCAATGTGCTCTTCTTACTTCAAAACCACTTATTCTCTTTTGATAATAACAGTTTACATAGTAAATTTGCTTGCTTATTTTAATTTGACAGTAGATTCTGAGTAAATCATGACTTCATGACTTTCCCATCTATAATTACATTTTATCACAATGTTTTACAACAGTAAAGATGTGTAAAAAAGTTGAGAGGCACAATCTCACCAAGAGGATTTGCTACAAAAGTGGAAATATGACTAACAAAAATCTTGAGTAGTAAAATTTAAACGTAAAAAAGGATAGCCAGAAATCAATAGTTAACTGCTTATGTCATGAAAACACTGAGGCCTACACATTTCTAATTTCAATGTCAATTAAAATATTCTTAGAAAACTGCATGTACATGCATGTGAGCATGTGGTTTAATGCATGAAGAAAATGAAGATATAATAATAAAAAGGATAACAAATAAACTTGGAGGAAGGTGTCTCTACTTCAGCATATAATTTTAACTGTGATACAAAGGGAGATAGAGAATGTTATTTAGTAAGGGACTCAAACTTCACAAGAAGATTTTAAATAGCAAGGCAGAGAGTAGCAAATAAAATCTTAAGAAGTGAATGGAAAATTTTGAGCCTCAAATAAATGAGTAGAAGAATTGCTTCTAAAATGGTGAAGTAATAAAAATAATTTCTTCCATTAAAGAAGTAAAAATCAAACACAACAGAACTTTGAAAACTAACTAAAGTCTTTAAATAATCCGAGAAGTGTGTGTTCAAGAAAAACAGCTGAATCTTGGTACAATAGTAAGCTTCCAAAGTTCCACCCTACAAAGAAGCATCACTCCAAGATCTGTGTGGTAACTCCCTAAACTACACTGATTCTCAGAGGTCTTTGATGTGACTTAAGAGCATGCCGGTAAATGGTTGTATCCCTGGGGTATTTGTCAGAAACAATCAATGTCAAGTGATTAACCTCTTAAGCACCATCTTAAGTATCTACCTTACATGATGATTTAAGTTTGGGACTACAGAATTACATCTCCAAGTTTGTCACATTATATTATAACAAATGTCTAATTATCTGCAAAAAATTATGGAAGTCACTAGAAATAAGAAAGTCTGACCACACAAAGAGCAAAGATGCTAGGAAAAATTGTTCCTGAGGAAAGTCATGATTTGGACCTATTAGACAAAGATTTTAAATCAGCCTTATAAATAGGTTTGATGACTGAAAAGAAACCCTGTCTAAACAGTTAAGAGAAACTATAAAAACAATAGTTTACCAAATAGAAAACCCCATAACATTCTGGAGTTGAAAAGTATAATACTGCAGGGACACTACAAATAGATTTGATGTGAGAGAACAACAAGAATCTCAATTTCAGGGTAAGTAAATTGAGATAATCTAATCTAAGGAAATAAAAAACAAAATGAATAGTGGCTCAGACACTTATGGGACACCATCAAACGTACACACTTATGCATTCCAGGATTACCAGAAGAGGAGATACAGAAAGGGGAGAAAAAATATTGAAGCTAACTGAAACACTTAGTAGGAGAGACTAAAAAGATCCAAACTTGATGTATCATGGTCACACACTTGGAAACCATAGCCAAACAGTCAATCTTAAAAGAAGCAAGACAACAGTAAAGCAACTTCACTGAAGAGAGACCAGTAATAGGCTTTTCATTAGAAAATTCGGCAGCCAGAAGTTGGTAAGATCACATAAGATAACTAAGAATTCAATATCCAATAAAAATATACTTTAAGAAGGAAGGAAAAATACAAAATAAGTGAGAGCCAAGACAGTTTATTTCTAGCAGACTTATCCTTTAGTGAAAACTAAATCCAAGCCCCCTCAAGCTAAAATAAAAGATACTCAATGGCAAATCAAATCCATTTGAAGAAAGTAAAGACCACTGATAAAATGTAATTACGTAGGTAAGTATAAAGATATAAATAAAGATATCCTTTTTTTTTTTTTGGTACCAGGGATCGAACTCAGGATCTTATGCCTACAAGGCAGGTGCAGTACCACTGAGCTAAATCCCTGGCCCAATCCTGTCTTTTATAATTACACATGTATTTGTAACTCTTTTCTCTATCTGATTTAAAAAATAACTTTATAAAACTATTTATAAAAATAAAATCACTGGCTTAAAAGCAATAATTTGTATGATATAGCGCAAAGAATGTAGGTGGGAAAAGAACTAGATTGAGCACAGCTTTTATATATATCTATATATCTTTTTTTTTTTTTTTTTTACTGGGGGTCAAACTTGGGTCCTTGCACTTGCAAGGCAAGTGGCAGAACCACTCAGCTAAATCCCTGGCAGAGCTTTTATATATTATTAAAATTAAGTTTTCATTAATCCAAACTACAGTATTTTAAGATGTTAATTATAATTCTAAGGGTAACTATTAAAAAACTGCAGAAAATAAACTAAGAGGAAAAGAGAATTAACATGCTATAGTAAAAAAATCGACAATTTAACTTCCAAGAAATGAATAATGGAGAAATGAACAACAAAATACATGATACATTAAAAAATAAAACAAAACCAAGCTGTAGACCTAATCCTACCAAATCAGTAACTATATCAAATGCAAAGAGATTAATAATAGCTAGTGAATTGCTGGATATGCTTGGAATCAGTGCCAAACATATCATAGCAGCTGTGAAATAAACTTTAATGAACTAAAATACCTCATTTCTTAACAAATCAAATCTGTCAGTTTTGATCTTAAAGCACTGGAATATTTATGTTAAATTTAGTTGTTAGAAAACCATCACTTATCCATAGTTAAGCATTTTTTAAAGCAAAGCTACATTACACTATTACTAGTTTAAAAATTCAAGAAACTTTTCTGTTAAAATGTGAACATATACAGTCACTATTCTTAATTTTAAAGCATTAGAATGGACTTAAAATTTTAAGTGGCAGAGTAGGAAATAAAGCAACCACATAATACAAAGTTTTCTGTTAAGACTAAAAATTACTGATGGGGTTGGGGATTTGTGTAGATGTAACTGTTTCTTAGATGTGTATAATTAATTTCTTTGTGAGTTAAGAAAATGTGAATTTAATTGTAACACTTCAGTAGTCCAGATTTTAAAGCAAGTTTGAGCTTTCATATAATGCCATCACCATCCTATACCTATAGATTCCCAGATGATGTTTTACTGCAGTTGCCTGGGTGTTTCCTGAAAATTCATCCCTCCTCTAAGGTTTACAGGATGTAGAGCAGCAACGATATGTACCATGCTGCTTGTGGTGATTGTTTCACAAAGAAAAAAAAAGTATAGCAAAAAAAAGTCTAGTCTACATACTACATATAGTTATGTGATAATTCAAAATAAACTTTTTTGGGGTGACCAAACCAAACTGATAAATAGATTGTATTCATCTACAAAGGGTACTAGAGTTGATGTAATAAAACATTTTTAAAAACGTACTTTATTTCATTTCTGAAAAATCATAAATGAAGAAGAAACCTGTGCCTAAGTTAAAGGTAGAAAAATGGTGTATCACCAAGAGCAAACTTGAAAAAATGTCAGAGCTGAGATAAATCACTAGAGAACAATGGATAGCCTGAAAAGCTAACCCTCAGACGTACTTCAAATAGTGCTAGCTTTGGCAGCACATATACATACTTGAAATATAAGAAAGAAGTAACAGATAATTAAAAATGGACCCTAATTTCTAAAATTAAAACAAATTATAAACTGAAACACAGAATTACCAGTATGAATAACATTTATGATTAAACTATAAACTGTATGTAAGAGAGAGACTTCAGAGTCATAAAATAGTTGAAAAGAATAGAAAAAGAAAGAAGAAGGGGCCGGAGATTTAGCTCAGTGGTGCTGCCACCTGCCTCGCAAGTGCAAAGACCGGAGTTCAATCCCTGGTACAAACAAACAAACAAACAAATAAATAAAATAAAAGAAAAAGAAAAAGAAACAGGAGCAGTTCGAGTTAGAGTGGTTATTCTAATATATGGCAAAATAGTCTTTAAAACAAAAATTGTCACTAGAGACAAAGTAGGACATTTTACAGTGATAAAAGGATCAACCAATCAAGAACACATAAGTAACTCTAAGCATGTATGTAATAGTCTGAAAATATGTAAGGCAAAATGGTCAGAATGGAAAGGTGAAATAAACAATTCAACAACAATACTTAGATAATTCGGTACCCTATTATCTCAAAGAAGAAAACTAGGCAGAAGATCAGCACAGAAGCAGATTAGATCAATTTAATAAACCAACTAAATCTAATGTTATGTTTATAGATTACTCTATCTAACAAAATCTATATACAAACTTCTATCAGGAATCCACTGTTACTCTTGGGATGACAATATGCTAAGCCATAAAGTAAATAATTTTTTTTCTCATTGAGTTTATTGGTATATTTTAGGTATACAGTACAGTTACATTCATCATTGGGATCTTGTACCTTTATATGACAGGTCTTGGTTCTCATTTTTTCCCCTTGTCCCTGCCCTCCCTTCACCCTTTCCTCCCCTCCCCATTTACAAACACTTTATTTCCATTTTTTCAAGGATCTTTTATGTTAAAGAGTAGATTGGTAGGGGCAAAAAAATCCCCAAAGAATGTTGCAGATCTATATGTTAAATGTAACAACAGACTTTTTTTAAAAGTACACAAGGAAAAATTGCAGTTAAAGTTATTAAAGATGTAAAATGTAGATTGTTTTATTGCCTGAAAAAATAAATTATTGTATCTCTTAATCACTTTTTAAATTTCAAAAAGTAGGCTTTTAGCCTATAGCTATAACTATTTAAATAAGATCTAGATCAAACTGATAATATTGCTGTAGGGATGTTAATAATTAAAGATGTAAATGTAGATTGTTTTATTGCCTGAAAAAATAAAGAAATTATTGTATCTGTTAATCACATTTTAAATTTCAAAAACTAGGCATTTAGCCTATAGCTATAACTAATTGAATAACCACTAAGTCAAAGGAGGAAACATAGAATAAATGAAAATAAAACAAAACAAGCCCATAAAAACTCCACAATATACCAAAATGTATGGGATGCAGGAAAATCAGTGATTCAAGAAAGATTATAGTTATGCTTTTATTAAGGAAAAAATATACAATCACTATCTCATGCTTTAAGACTAGAAAAAGAAAACTAAACCCTAAGCAAGCAAAAGGAAGGAAAAAAAATCCTAAAAATAAAGTTTGAAAAAAAGAAAATAAATATACATATGTAAATGTCTTTCTGCACCTGATTTCTATTTTGAATTCATTATATTTGGAGTGCATACTCATATTTTCTGATTTTAGTTTTATATATTTATTGCTTTAAAAATTATTTACTTTAGTGTGAACAAGCTATAATAGTACATAAGATCCTAATGAGATAACTGACAATGGAAAATTATCTTTGAAATATGAAGAAAACTGACAAAATTCTGCCTAGCTTGGTCAAGGGTGAAAAACCAGTAAGAATCAAGTTAATAAAATCAGGAATGAAAAGTGGGGATATCACTTCAGACCTCAGAGATATAAAAGGAATAAAAAGAAAATATTAATAATTGTATGCAAACAAACACCCTAGATGAAAAGGACAAATTCCTGGAAAAATATAATGTAAGACAAAAGGAACAGACCTGGAAGAATGGAGAGATTAAAATAATAATCAAAAAACTTCCCCCCAAAAGTCTAGGCCCAGATGTATCTCTGTGGAGAATTATACCAAAATTTTAAAGAAGAAATACCAATCATTCACAAGCCTCCAAAAAAGGAAGGAGAAATGAATACTTCCCAATTTGTTTTACAGGGTTAGTGTTAGTGTTACCCCAAAACCAGATTCATAAAAAAACCACACTGCAAAACAATATTCCTTATGAATATTGCTGTAAAATCCTCAACAGAATACTATTGAACAGAATCTACAATGTATGAAAAGGATTAATACATACCATGATCAAGGGAAATTTATCCTAGGAATGACAGATGGGCTTAACCTATGAAAATCTGTCAATTTAAGAGACCATACTAATAGCCTTAAGGGTAAAACCTATACAAACATCTCGATACAGAAGAAAACGTTTAATAAAAGAGAAAAGCCTTTTCTTATAAGAACATTCAATGAAGTAAGAATGTCCTCAACCTGATGAAGGTTAATATTATTTGGTATCAAGGATTAAACTCAATACCTTGAGTTTACGACGCAGGCGGTGGAACCACTGAGCCAAATCCCTGGCCCGTAAAGGTTATGTTTTTTAAAAAATACACAACTAACATAACGTAGAAGACCAAAATTAGGGACAAGACAAAAACATTCATCATTGCTACTTCAGCACTGTACTAGCCAAGAAAATTAGACAAGAAAGAAGGAACAAAAGCAACCGTATTAAAAAGGAAGCAGTAGTACTACATTAGCAGATGACATGATTTTGTATATAGATGACCTTAAGGAAATGACAAAAAAACCAACAACAAAAAGCTAAATAAACCTAATAAATTCAGCAAGTTTACAGGACACATAATAAATATTTTTAAATATCACATATATTTGTATACCTGAGTAATTTAAATATAAAACCAACTTTATATGCAAACAGCTGGGACTAGAGGTTCCATTTGACACAGCCATCCCTCTCCTGGGTATCTTTCAAAAGAATTAAAAGAATCATATCACAGTGACATATGCACACCTATGTTTATAGCAGCATAGTTTGTAATAGCTAAAACTTGGAAACAGCCCATTTGCCCATCAGTTGGAAACTGGATAAAGAAGATGTAGTTTTTCTACAAAATGGAATACTACTCAGCCATAAAGAATGAGAAAGTAGATCCATTCATAGGAAAATGGATGCATTTTGAGGATATACTCCTAAGTGAAATAAATAAGTCACTCATGTGTAAATACCGAATAGTTCCTCTGGTGTGAAAAACTAAAATAGTGCTCAAGATCCTAAAGGGATAATTAGCAATGTGAAATAGGAATAAAAGGGCTAAAGATGTAGGGACTGTGAGAATGGCAGGAGAAGGGGAATAAGGGAAAGGGAAAAAATGTGAGAAAATATAAAAATGGAATTAAAGTGTTTGCAGGTGGGGAGGGGAGGAGTGGTGAAGGGAGGACAGGGACAAGGGGAAAAAATAAGAATCAAGACCTGTAATGTAAAGGTACAAGATCCCAGTAATGAATGTAACTGTACTGTATACCTAGAATGTACCAATAAATTCAATTAAAACAAACAAACAAAAAAAATTTATCAACAGTTGTTTAAGACTTATAAACTGAAAACCATAAAACAATCATGAAAAAATTTCAAAAGACCTAAATAAAATGAGCTGGACATGGTGCTGCATCCCTGTAATCCTAACACCCTGGGAAGCTGAGGCAGGAAGATCCCAAGTTTGAGCCCTGCTGGGCAGTTTAGAGAGAGCATGTCTCAAAAAAAAAAAAGGTAGGAATGTAGGGATGTAGTTCAGCTCTGGGTTCAACCTAGGACTGGGGGCAAAAAAAAAGAAACAAATGAAAAAGTCCATGTTAATAGACTGGAAGGCTTAATAATGTCTTTATATTTTGATCTAAGATTCAATGTAATTCCTGTAAAAATTTGGAAAAATCTGAGACAATGATCATTAGATTGTTGATGGAACCTAGAATAGCCAAAACAGTTTCTAAAAAGAACAAAATTAGAAGATACATCGTTATTTAAAAAATTCTGCAAAAGTAAAGTAATAAAACAGCATAATGCTGACATTAGGACAGGCATATGTATCAATGTGAAAGGACTGAAAGTCCTGATATAAACCACTACATTCATGATCATCAGATTTTCAACAAAAATGTCAAGACTGCTAAATGAGAAAGAAAATCCACTTTTCTGAACAAGTGATACTGCAACAACTGAACAGCCACATGCAAAAATATAAAGATGAATCCTCATATCCTTTAAATCATACCATATGCAAAAATTAATTCAAAATTGATTACAGACCTAAAGGTATGAGCTAAATGTATAAACTCTTAAGAAAATATGGGATTTAATCTTTGTGATCTTGGATCAAGCAACAGTTGCTTAGATAATGACATAAAAAGCACAAGCAACAAAAGGAAAAATAGATAAATTGGACTTTGTAAAACTGTCAAAATTGTGTGCTTCAAAGGATATGATTTAAAAAAAAGCAGTGATGGCAATCTTTTATCTATAGCAGTGATGGCTAACCTTTTTTATGCGAGCGAACAAACTACAACTCAAAGCCCACTTATTTATCAAAGTGCCTACTCTGCAATTAAACATGAATACCATAGTTTTAGTTTAGAAAAAACAACACTTACATTAATATCTTTTGTCTTAAAAATAATGTATGTGAGAGGATACTGAACAGGATGGAAGAAAATAATTGCAAATCATATATTTAATAAGAGATTTATATCTAGAGTGTATAAGTCAATAATAAAAAGGTAAACTAGATATATAAATTTAGGTCATATTTATATAGTTTGTATAATTATACTATTTTAAATAATTTATAGATATATTTATATGCTACATTTGTGGCACAGAGTAAGTGCTCAGTAAGAGTTAGGCATAATTATTATTCAATTCCAAAAACCTTTGATTATTATAGAAGAATAGCGTTTTCTACAGAACACCCACAACTATATATATGACCAAATTTTCTAAGTCAAAAATAGAAATTTATTTCTAGGTTTGGTAAAATAAGCTCTAATTGTCACACACAATGTATTAATTTTAAAATTTATATAATTAATTTACTCAATTATAAAATGAGCAAAAGATTTCAATTAGAGTACAAAAAAACCCCCCAAAAAACAAAAACAAACAAACAAACAAGATTTGAATTAGACATTTCCCCGTAGAAGATATTCATATGGCATCTCAAAAGATGCTCACAACATTATTTATTAGGGAAAAATGCAAATCAAAATTATGATATACCAATTCCTACCTATTAGGACAGCTAGAATAATACAAGACACTAACAAATGAGCATGTGGAGAAACTGTAGTCTCATTTATGACTAGTAGAATTTTAAGGTGGTTCACGTAGTCTAGGAAACATTTTGGCAGTTCCTCAAAATATTAAATAAATAGTTACTACATGATATAGCAGTTTTCCTAAAGAGAGTTAAAGACTATGCCCACAAAACAACAAAACCAACCTTATACATGAATATTCCTAGACCATTACTTATAATCTCTAAAAAATAGAAGCAACTCCACTGCCCATCAGTGGTTCAATGAATGAACAAATTGTGATGAATCCAAATAACGGAATATTACTTGGCATGGGAAGGAATGAAATTCTGATATAGACTTCAAGGATGGATTTTGCAAACATCACGCTAAACAAAGGAAGCTAGACACAAGAGGATACATAATGTATTACTGTATTTATATAAAATGTGCAGTATAGATAACCCATAGAAACAGAAAGAGGATTAGTAGTTGTCAGGAGTCATAGTAATAAGGTAATTGTGGGAGATGTCTGTTAATAAGTATGAGATTTCTTTTGGGGGGGTAATGAGTATGTTTTAAAAATAGATGTTGGTGGTGGTTGTGTAACTCTGTCAATATACTAAAAATCACTGAACTACAGACTTTAAAAAGATGAAGTTTACAATGAGTGAACTATAATTAAGTAAAGCTGTTACAAAAAGATCACAATAATGATCATTATGAGAGGTGAAGTGATTATGATGGATAAATCAACAGAACCTGTAAAAAAATACAGATCAAGAGGCCAAAGCTTTTTGGTTAGAGAGCAGTGTCTTGATTCTGGTTATGATAATGGACAAAAGAGGTTAGACTATGGAAATGTAAAGAAAGGAGAAAGCAATACACGTGGGACACGAAATAACAATAAGCCCAATATATCACCAAGATTTGTTGGCAGGAACCAAGTACCTGGTAGTAGCAGTGACAGAAAATTAAAGTGGTAAGGACCAGAAGAGACTCTGGGGAAGACAAGTTATTGAAGACTTACTTTTAGGTTCTTTAGGTTACCAAATAGCAACAGTCTTAGTACTGTTTATAAATATTTTTCAAGTAGAATGGAGAAAGCAAAGCATAATTAAGACTAGAACATCAGCTTGGGAATCATCCATGCTTAGATGTTAAAGAAGCACCCATTACCTCATTCTTGGGTGACACCCATAACTACCTCCTCCATTCTGTCACTCCTGTTCTTTAAACAGCTGTCTGTGGCATGTGGCTAGCATAGTTTGAGGTGTAGCAGGTGTCTGCAATTTCCTTTCTCAAGGTCACAGGTGACTCTGCCAGGGCACTAGAAAAACCACAGCTTCTGGGCCTCTTTCTTCCCACCAAACCTAAGATCCTCTTCTCACATCCAGATTACTCTGTGATACTTATGTGTCTTTAATGCTCCCCACAGCTATTAAAACTGAAGTGCCACACTTCCCAGGAAATCAACTAAGATTCTATCCACTAACCTCAAATCATTATGTGTTTGAAACTTCTTAGTGTGTGGATGGAATCTTTCCTGAGACATACTACAGAAATTCTTTTAGATAGATATCTTTTAGATAGCTTCCCTGGTAGATTTTTTTTTTTAACATGAAAGAATCTATACTGAGTTATAGCTCAAATTTAGGCTTTCATGGCCTTATTTTCCCCCTTAAGTTTATTGGTACATTTAAAGCAAACAATACAGTTACATTTATCATTGGGACCTTATTCCATGGCCCGTTTTAGCTGTCATTCTGGTACTCAGCTATTTAGAGCCCTTGTTACCATATGCTCTTCCTCGTGACATTAAAAGTTACATTCATGTTACACAGATCACATATGATAATACATAGCATACAGACTTTTCAAACTATGAATTGTTTCCTAAGTGTTAACTGCTGTTAATATTACTTTAATTGCTCTTAATTTCCACAAAACTCTGCCTTGTGCCTCTGAGTAACATGGTTTATAATGTACACTGATTTTGCTTTTGGAGAGTTAATATTTTGGCTCATATATCCTAATGCATTAGCACACTGAATTTAAATGTTTCTAGATAACCCATAAAGGCCTTTTGCCTCAGTTTCCCCTCTGACAAATGGTGATGACAATGATATCACCTTTTTTTTATAGAATTACAACAGTCACATGAAATAAATGCAACATTTTACAGTGTCTGGTAGTGAACAGTGCTCAATAAATATTAGGTATAATTACTATTATTCAACTCTTATAAGTTCTTCAAATATCAGAGGAATGGTTTTATAGTAAAATATTTCTGTAGAACACTTATAGCTATAAACGTGGATATACTTTCTAAAGCAAATATAGAAATACTCCAATTCCATTTATGAAAACAAATATTGATTTCCAAGTTTGGTAAAAAAAATGCTCTGAATTCACTAAGTGCCCCTGGAAAAGTCTGCCCACATTTCCATAAGATTCTATCAGCCACAGATTTGGTGACAAGAAAACTTTATAAAATTTTAATAAAAAGACAGTTTTATTTACTCTAGAGATTTATCTACTTAATCTTTATGCATCTAGTTAATCTGTGATCCAATTATGTATCTATACCAAAAGGTGTCACTGTATTAGTGCCTGCTATGCTGCTATCTCTGACAAAGACTGATTTCATTATTGGGGATACTGAGATGATGACAGAATAAAGAACATTACAGGAAGATGGAACTTTGTAAACTCATATACAGCCAGAAACAAAAGAAATACATGTAAATAATTGGAAAATTAGAAGTGACAGTTATCTAGGAAGGAAAACAGGAAGCTAGTTTGATAAATATAAATTTCTTCCAAAATGGAAAAATATTTCCATAATGATGAATGTTGATTTTTTTTTCTTTTCCAAATAAATGTTTTCTTCATTTTATGTCAAATCCGCTCAAGTTGTGGGTTCTGCTGTGGAATATTTCAACGAGTTTTTTTTTTTCTTTTTGGTCAGGGATCAAACTCGGGACCTTGTGCTTGCGAGGCAGGTGGCAGAACCACTGAGCTAAATCCCTGACACCTCAATGCTTTCCTAAGGTGAAAAAGATCTTATTTTGCTTTTTAGGAAGAAAAAATTTAAGTAATCACCAAAACACAATATAAGACTAAAATCTATCACTTTGACAGAGTTTTGGAGAGAGCTATCTTTGTAACTGAAAGACTCTAGATTCACAAGGATTTTAGAACTTTAGACCTAAATGTGGACCTTAAGATATTTCTTTAACCTTCCTTATTTTATTAATTAAAAGAGTAAGAGACTTTGCCTGAACTGTCCTTCCTAATCAACTCCTCTGTCAGATGCTAACATCCACTTTGTAACTTTAATGTTGTTCCATTCATGTTGCTGGATCTTTGCTTCCATTTGAAGAATATTTAGTTTGAATGGAGTACTATTACATAATAAGAGCAATGCCAGTACTACTAAATTTATGTTTCTACATACCATCAGTTAACTCAGCATCCGCAAATTGTATTTTGCACTTTTAAAGAATATTAAAGAAGAGAACAGCATCGGTGAGTGTGCACAGATCCTGAGGAGCAATAGTGTGGTCCAGACTGGCCTGGCTACAGCCACATCCCAGCCAAGGATTGACCCCAACCCCAGGGGCTCAGGCAAACCTGCCCATCAAAGGCCGGCTCAGGAGGGAGCTGCACAGGCACACAAGCTTCAGTCAGAGGCTTGCCCCACAGCATCAGTGATTTGAACCCAGGAACTGGTGTACTGGTGAGCAGGAGAGAAAAAGCCTCTTGGTGGCTTGCTGAGAATTGAAGACTACTGGGTGAGCAAAAAGTTTTCTCAATAAAAGCACAGCAGGCTGCATCTGTTGAAATGAGAAGACATAGAAACAAGTCTCAAAACCAGACTTCAAGATCACCTAAGGCAACCCCAAAGGGAAACAAGTTGGAACAATCTGATACTCAACCACCTGGACCCCCTGAAATGGTAACAAAAGAGGATGTGGAAAAGATAAAGTCAGAAATAATTTCTCAGATGACAGCAGAGATTGTGCCCATAGTGTAAGACCTGATTAATAAATATAGAGTGGACACAGATTAAAAAATAGTGGAGCCGAGGAAAATAATGGAATCCCAACATAGGAAATAAATAGAATACATAAAACAGATGCAAACAGATTTCTAGGAGATCAAAAGCTCAGCAAAATGAGGCAATGCAAAGATAGAATTTCAGATATAGAAGATATAAAATCAATCCAGCTGCTAGATGCAAAGAAGAATAATATAAGACTGATCGGAGTCAATGAAGAAACAGGAGTGCAGATGACATGAAAAACTGTTACAGGAAGTAATGGCAGAAAACTACACAAGTAGGGGAAAACATTTTGATATAAAGATATGTGAGGCCTAAAGGACTCCAACTAGCTGTGATTAAAAAGAAATCTACACATAGGCATAGAACAGTTAAGATTCCAGAAACCCAACAGAAAAACAAAATTCTACAAGGAGTCAGAGAAAAGAAACAAAGAAAAGCCCATCAAAATCACAGCAGTCTTCTTAACACAAACCCTCAAGGCAAGAAGAGCTTGAAGTGATATTATTTCAAGCCCTAAAGGAAAACAGCCTCTAACCCAGATTGATATACCCTGCAAAGCTATCTTTCAAAATTGATGGAGAAATAAGATATTTTCATGACAAAGAGCACCCAAGAACTTCATGAATACCAAACCAGCACTCCCCAAAATTTTAAACAATATCCTAGCAAATGACAATGAGGATCACAACCCCAGGAAGCCCAAAGGAATGAATCCATCAGGCATGACAAGAAATTAAATGCAAAGGGGATGATCCAAGAAAAAGAAACAGCCATGACAAGGATAAAACAATACATATCAGTAATAACCATCAATTTTAATGGTCTCCATTCACCAATCAAAAGAAATAGATTGGCAGAATGGATCAAGAAGATCCAACAATAAGCTGCATACAAAAAACACACTCAATTCAAAAAGAAACTCATAGAATGAAAGTTAAAGGGTGGAAAACAATACACCATGCGACAGGATCCCCCCAAAAAACAGGAGCAGCTATCCTCTTTGCAGATCAAGTGGATTTCAAACCAACACTGATTAAGAGAGACAAAGGATATTACATCCTTATAAAGGGAACAATCCAAGAATAGATGACAATCATAAATATATATGCACCAAACAGTAGTGTGCCCAACTATATAAAACAAATACTAATGGACATGAAAAATCAAATAAATAAGCACTACCACAACAGTAATGGGGGACTTCAATACCCCACTGTCACAGATAGATCAACTAAACAGAAAATAAGCAATAGAATACTAGAACTCAAACTCTTGAACAAATGAACTTAACAGATGTTTACAGAGTGTTTCAGCCCACAAAATCACAATACACATTCTTTTCAGCTGCACTTGGGTCATTCTCCAAAACAGACCACATATTTGCTCACAGAACATGTCTAAGTAAGTGCAAAGGAATTGAACTGATACCCTGTATATCATCAGACCATAGTGTGATGAAATTGGAGATCAATAGCAAAAGGAACTGTAAGAATTTCACAACACACTTCTCAATAACTAATGGGTCACAGAGGATATTAAAGAAGTCAGACAGTTCCTACAATTAAATGACAATGATAATACAACATATCAGAATCTATATGACGCAATGAAAGCAGTTTTATGAGGGAAATTCATAGCACTGAATACACATATTAGGAAAACAGAGCAAATGCAATTAAACAACCTGATGCTGAACCTCTAGCTTCTAGAAAAAGAAGAGCAGGACAAACCCAAAGCTCATATAAGTATGGAAATTATAAAGATCAGAGCAGAAATTAATGTAATGGAGACTGAAAGAACAATACAAAAAAACCCAAGAAGCCAAGAGTTGGTTCTTCAAAAGAATAATCAAAATTGACAAACCCTTGACCAACTTTATCAAAACAAGGAAATAAAAGGCCCAAATCCAGGCAATCAGGAATGAAAAGGGTGAAATTACAATGGACCCAGCAGAAAACCAGAGGATCATCGGTACTTACTTTGAGAATCTTTATGCCAATAAAATGGTAAATACAGAAGAAATGGACAGATCCCTAGGTATGTATGAATTACCGAAGTTGAATGAAGATGACCTAAAAATTCTAAACAATCCAATATCAATGAAACTGAAAATGTAATAAAAAACTTAGCAAATAATAAAATTCTGTGCCCTGATGGCTTCACTGTTGAATTTGACAAGACATTTAGAGAGGAACTACTGCCACTACTGTTTAAACTTTTCAATGGAACTGAAAGAGAAGCAATACTCCCAAATTCATTCCTGGAACTAAGCATCACTTTGATCCCCAAAGCAGAGAAAGACCCAACCAAAAAAGAAAACTATAGGCCAATCTCACTAATGAGCATAGATGCAGAAATCTTTAATAAGATACTGGCAAACAGAATGCAGAAGATCATCAAGAAGACCATATACCCTGACCACGAGGGATTCATCCCAGGGACACAGGAATGGCTCAACATATGAAAATCAATAAATATAATATGCTATATTAATAAAGCCAAGGATAAAAACCATACAATCATCTCAATAGATGCAGAAAAAGCAGATGAGAAAACCCAGCATGGCTTCATGGTAAAAACCCTACAGAAAATTGGAATAAATGGTCTCTACCTCAATCTGATAAAAGCCATCTATGAAAAAACAACAGCCAATATTATACTAAATGGTCAAAAACTGAAATCCTTCACACTAAAGTCAGGAACAATACAATAGTACTGGAAACATTAGCCAGAGTAATTAGACAAGAGAAAGAAATAAAAGAATAAAGATAGGAAATGAGGAAGTCAAATTGTCATTATTTGCATACTCTATACAGCAGACCCAAAGAACACCACCAAAAGTCTTCTAGACTTAATAACCAAATTCAATAAAATAGCAGATAGAAGGTTAACACATAAAAATCAATAGCCTTTCTGTACATGAAAAACAGACTCCCTGAGAGAGAAATGGGGCAATCAATTCCTGTCACAATAGAATCCAAAAAGGTTGACATGCCTAGGAATCAACCTAACTAAAGAAATCAAAGACCTCTTCTCTGAAAACTCTGAGAAAAAAGATTGAAGAGGATAACAGAAAATGCAAAGACATACCTTGCTCCTGGGTAGGAAGAATCAACACAGTGAAGATGGCCATACTTTCAAAAGTGCTACACAGATTCAATGCAATCCCAATTGAAATACCAGCAGCATACTTCACAGAGCTTGAGAAAACAATCCAAAAATTCATTTGGAACAAGGAGACCTAGAATAGCAAAAGCAATTCTAGGCAATAAAGAGAAGGTAGGGGGTATCACAATCCTGATTTGAAACTATACTATGAAGCTACTGTGATTAAAAACAGCATGGTACTGGCAAAGAAACAGACCTGAGGACCAGTGGAACAGATTAGAAGATGCAGAAACAACTCCAGACACACTCAGCCACCTCATCTTTGACAAAGGAGCCAAACACCCTCACTGGAGGAAAAGTAGCCTCTTTAGTAAATACTGCTGGAAAAACTGGGTACCAACTTGCCAAAGACTAGTATCTCTTATTATATATCTATATATATAGATATAGTGAGAGACTGTATCTCTCAACATGTACTAAACTAAAATCAAAATAGATTAAAGTTCTAAATATTCAAACAGAAACACTAAACCAGCTGGAAGAGAGGTTAGGTAGAACTCTTGAAGACTGGTGTAGGAAAAGATTTTATCTACAAAACTTCAGTTGCCCATGAACTAGCACAAAGAATCAACAAGCGGGATGTCTTCTCATTAAAAAGTGTCTGCACAGCAAGAGAAATGACTAACAGTGTGAAGAGACAACCCACAATGTGGGAAAAACTTTTCACCAGCTATTCCTCAGACAAAGGTGTATTATCTAGAATATATAAAGAAGTTGAAAAAAATCAGACTTCCCAAATTTAAAGACCCAATCCAAAAATGGGCATCTGAAATGAATAGACATTTCTCAGACAAAGAAGTAGAAACAGCAATTAAACATTTGAAAAAATGTTCAATATCACTGGTAATTTGAGAAATGCAAATGAAAACAATTCTGAGATTCCTTCCATCTTACCCCAGAAAGAATGGCTGCTATCAAGAAATCAACCAATAACAAATGCTGGCGGGGCTGTGAAGAAAGAGGAACCCTGCTCCACTGTTGAAGTGTAGACTGGTGCAAGCACAGTGAAAAGCAGTATGGAGATACCTCAAAGAACTAGGACTGGAAGTCCCCTTTGACCCAGCTGTTCTCTTGGTGGGTATCTTCCCTAAAGAATTAAAACAGCCATACCATAGTGATATATGTTCATAGCACCACAATTTGTACTAGCTAAAACTTGGAAGCAGCCTAATTGCCCGTTAATGGGAGACTGGATAAAGAAAATGCAGTTTTTTTTTATAAAATAGAATACTATTCAGCCATAAAAAACAGGAAGAATCTGAGACGTTCATAGCTAAATGCACACTGAAGTGATACTCTTAAGTGATATAAATAGGACACGTGTAAATATTGAATAGTTTAGTGTAAGAAACTGAGAGTGTAAATAAGGACTCCAAGGTATAATAGATAATGTGAAATAGGAAGAAAAGGTACAAAGGGGAAGTGGAGATGGGAGAGGTAGGGGAAGGGAAAGAAGGGAATGGAATATGAGAAAATGAAAAATAATGGAAACAAAGTCTTGGTAGATAGGGAGAGGTTGAAGGGAGGACAGGGGAATGGAGAAAAAAGAAGAACCAAGACTGATTATGTAAAGGTACAAATTTCCAACAATGAATGTCATTATACTGCATACATTAAATGTACCAATAAAATTAATTTTAAAAATGCTAAAAAAGAGAAACACTTCACATTCTACACAGATTTATCTCAGTTTTGGCCAAGTTAAGTCAGCAAAAAATCTACAAGGCTGATTTCACTATTCTATTTTTCAGTCTTCTTTCATAATAGGCTTTCTAAACTACTTTGGATACACCTAGTGTGACCTCTCAGCTTCCTTCCAGGGACCTGCTACCATTTTTCTGACAACTCTGGCTATATATAACAGCACAGCCACTTCATCTCCTTCCACACTCCTTTGGGCTTCTAAGGTATTATACTATTGCTGATCTCCTAGGCCTTTTCTCTCTCTCCATGTATTTTCTTATGAGGTTTTTTCTTACAACCTGTTAAATATAGGCTATAACTTTAGAAGTTCTAGTCCCTGAATCTTTTTTATAAGCTTACCTCTATATTTCCATTTCCATTATTCCTTATTTAGACCAGTATCACCTCAAATGTAAATTTCAGTAGCTTCAAAGTTCACTGATCTAATGCCCTTGATCATATTATTCTCACATCAAATGTTTCACTATCGCTTATATTTCATGCACTAGCACTCAATAATCTTTATAAATCACACCCAAATTACCTTTTCTAATTTTTCCACTCTCTCATCTAATCTGCTTCATTCAAACTGTCCACCTATCTATAAACGTTGCACTTTCCTTCTATGATCTTTGGTTACATTGTTATTCTGGTCTAGAACATCCTATTCCTTTTAAAATGTCATCCTTCTTGTAAGATCCAGTTTAGCACCCAACAATTCTGAACAGCTTTTCAAACTACTCCAGTACTAGGAATTTCTGCAGCACTCTGGCCTATCTCATAATTTCTATACTTGTGTTCAGACTGCTTTGGTGACACAATTGCTCTCATTTCACACATTGCTAATGAGTCCAAGAGCTACTTAAATTCAGTTATACATATTTTTATAAAGATATATAAACCATGTATCACATGTATATTAATATAGGGCTTGCATAGTACTACTCTATGTACATTATATAATTATCTACTGATAATTTGGAGAATATACTTCACACCACTGTTACTATATGTAGCTATTGTTAATCAGTAATGTGAACTTTTTAGAATTTTAAGATTGTCAGATAAAAAGATTTAGCAAAGCCAAAATAGAATTGGAGGGAAAAAAAAATCTAAGAAAACCACAAATGTCAGTGGAGTAGTCCAATGAGGAAAAAAAAATCAATGTAAATTTCATAATTTGTAATTTCTTGAGAAAATTCTAATGTACAGGTAATTAAGAAAAAATGTTATGAACAACTACAAGTGTCCTTATTAAAAGGGAACCTATTTTGCATTTATATTCGAATTTCAAGAGAAATTTTAATAGAACTGCTTTGAGTTGCTACTTTATTGAGAAGTGAAAACACACATTCTTTTACAACTTAAGTTGTAAAAGCTTATAGTTTATGAGTTCCCTCTCCACCCTGCAATTACCTACAAGAGGAGATTGGCGATATGTTCTATTTTATGAGTTTTATTGGGGCATATTCACCTCAGTTTACATATTATGAATTCCTGGAAAATGCCAGAGATTAGAGAAAATAAAGTATGCCCTTTGAATCAAGACCTTTCAGGGCTGGGGATTTAGCTCAGTGGTTCTACCACCTGCCTTGCAAGCACAAGAACCTGAGTTCGATTCCCAGTACCAAAAAAAACCCCCCAAAAGACATTTCATTTTAACTCATACATTTATACATAAACAAGCTGTCCCAAATATTATATTAAAATATGAAACAGTTACATTTTACAAGTATAACAATGTAGTATGTAGTAATGTTGTGAACCTAAAGGGCTAAATAATGATGATAATCTGACAACAGTAACAGATTAAAATATTGCAAAATAAACATGGATATCGTATGCTCCAAAAGAGACACAGAATGAAATTTAATTTGTATGATTCAGATCTATACATTTATGAATAATTTAAGGGTTAAGGGCAAGCAACATTTGGACATCTCAGAAATATTTTCAGGATAAAAAAATAAATCTGCAACATTTTTAAAGTTTTCTACTGATAAATTACATGACAAAAATTTATCAGTCAGCCCTTAGAAAATTTGCATGAATGAATGGCTCATATAACTGGTGTTTTTTTCCTTTATAACTGGTCTTATAAGAAAGAATAATACTGAGTCAACATATAGTTTACAGTGCCGGGTGTGGTGGCGTATGCCTATAATTCTAGCACTTGAGAGGACTGCTGTGAGTTCGAGACCAGCTGGGCTATACATTGAGTACAACGCCAGCCTGAACGAAAAAGTGAGGCGTTGTTTCAAAACAAAAAAAAAAAAGTTCAAAGCAATCAAGTATATTTTAAATCTTAATAATTAAAAGAATAGTTAGGTAAGTCACCTAATTGCTATAATTCTGATAATATGGTATGAGTTTTATTTGAACTTGTTTTTGTAGATGTATAGGCTTCTGAGAAAATGCAAACTATAATTTTATAAACTGCAAAAACCCATTTGTTGAAACAGATTTCAAATACATTGCAGGATCACTGAATAAATTATAAAGGAGTAATATTGAGTGTTACAGGTTTAGAAAGTTTACAAAAAATTGATTAATTAGAATATCAATACTCTAATATCAATATTAGAATTTTATCATATCCATTCTTCCTGCAAGAGACTAAAAATGAATACTCTTAAAAATCACTAAAATTTTTTATACAAAGTGTGATTAAAAAATATGGTGTGTGCTAAAATTTTTTTAAAATACAGTAAATGAATGACACCTTGCCACTATTCCTTCTTGCTTTGAATATACTTATACTTAATTGGTCTTACCACTTTTAGAAGTAGATCTGGAAGTTCCTTATCATAGGTGTCATTAGTTGTAGTGTGGCTGCCGTGATGTTTTTTGAATTCATTCAAAATGTTTACCTTTCACCCTAGTCACTTTGACTTTGGGGAAGAACCAGAAGTCACACGCTGCCTGATATGGTGAATCATGTAGACGAGGACACAATGTAAAGGTTTTAGGAGCTAGCCTCTCTGCTGGGTGGCATGCAGCAGTAACAGCATTCATCATATTTAGGTCATACTTCTTAAATATACGAAAGAGAACTTCCTTCTAGAGCTGCTTCAGAAAGTGGTCAAAACAGCAAGAAAAGCATGAATAAAGAAAGGAGGGGGATTAATAATAATTTTCTCTAATAAATTAAAAAATTTAAGCATGCACTGTATTTTTTGATCATCATTTATATTCAGTATGGCTTATGTTTTGTTAACTTGTTTAATGAATTTTTATTTTTTTAAATTAATTTTATTGGTACATTTAATGTATACAATATAATGACATTCACTGTTGGAAATTTGTACCTTTACATAATCAATCTTGATTCTTATTATGTCTTAATGTACTTTACATGCATAGTAATTCTGCCATAAACAAAAGCTATAAAATTTGCTATGCATATATTATACATTAAAAGGCAGATATGTTTTAACAATACTTAATGCTAGTTTCTATTTCTCTTTGATTTGCAAATAAGTCCTCATTTAAATACAGGATTTAAGCCTTGGCTGACTTAACTATTAACTTTTATACTTGCCTCTCAAAGTTCAAATAATGACCTCTGATTAATGTGGGCTGATATCCTTAATTTACCATAGATTATAAGCAGGTGCAAGGACAAATTCTTAAAAAGATATGATCCACTTCTCATATAATCTAACATTTTGATTTTCTCATGCCTTATTTGTTTTTCCTATAAAATTACAGTGCGTGAGTGAAAAAAGGAAAAAATTAGTGAGAAGTGACATGTAAATAAAATCCGAATTAGGACATTACGTACAAAGAAAATAAAATGTATAATACATTATATGAGCAAGTCAAAGGTTACCTCTACAAAAGAATAAATATCAGGCTAACGTGTAGCATCTCTTATAAAACATCTCTTATAATCCCAGACGACAAAAATGATCAACTTCTATAAAGTTTTTAGGTAAAAGCTTATACCAAAATAATAAAAAATATGTTGCATTCAATGATAACTGAGAAATATATGTATACTTAAATAATTTACCAACTATTATATATTTTTTGGAAAAAATAACTTGAAAGTCTACTCTGATTATTTTTGATGGGGGGGGCGGGATCATACCAAGGATAGATTTTCCTTTTCACTTTCTATTAAAGGCATTCCCCAAAACAGGATATTATTTGTGTCAGAAAGGAAAAAAAAAATCCCAAATAAACAACAAATACATAACAAAAACAAAGTTTATGTAACAAAAAAACAAAGAAGGAAATGAGTAAACAGAGTGAGAGGGGACACATAACAAAGGGACAGGTGGTTTTGTTCTCAGGCTAATCTATATTTACTTAAGCGACACTGCATTATATTATAGCCCTATACGATCAAACTATCCCGTATAACCATATATTTACAGAAAAGTTCATGCATAATTTAAACTTGGACTATCAACAAACATCATTCTCTTGAGAAATTCTCAGCTACTCATTTCCCTCACCTGCTAAAGACCTGCAACTAGAATCTACAGAGTGCTCCTAGATGAGCCACTGGGTACTCAGAAAAAGAGGGAAGTAGAAGCAATAATGGATAAAAACAGAAGCTGGAAACTGGGGGTTAGTAAAGGATTAAGAATAGTTCAATGTCCCAGTCTCAGTCATTCTAAAATCTTGGCACACATTATTTTTTTCTCAGGCACCGGGAGTAACTTAATTTATTATATCCCTTCTTTTCAAGCTAGAAGAACAAACATTCTGGATTTAAATTTTTTATCTTGTTAAATTTTTACACAAGCTTCTTCCTTTTTCCTTTATTCTAAACATTTTCTTCTGCAAAACTCTTTAATGGTAGAAACTGTTTATAGTAAAGCAATGGAAGGGAAGAGTACCTAGCCTAGTTCTTCCTCAGAAAAAACATATCAGAAAAGTGGGCTCAAGTCAAAATCTGGTCTGTTTGGGGAGTGCACCACGTACATGAAAAATTATTGGCTGTACAGAGTAGTTATGGTACTGATACATTAGAAACTACCATTTCATAGTCCAACCAGAAAAGTCTCTTCAACAGACTACTATTACCTAAACTACTATGCTCAGGTTCAATGTCTAATTCAAGGATTTATTTTGATATCATTAGGGCATTACTGTAAATATTAAAACAATTCTTTCTCGCAATTTTATGTGCATTAGGTTTTACAACTTCATCACTGAATTAGCATGAGATGATCTGTAATCAGCTTAGAGGGTACAATAAGAAAGTTGGGCCAGGTTGTGCTTTTCTGAGTTCCAGAATGTATAAACAAAATAGAAATATAAACACAAGTGCCATAGGGAAGCCTGTGGGAATAAAACAAATTTCAAAAACATGTAAACAAATAAACTGGTTCTATCATTCAAGTACATTAATAAATTTCCTTAATTGGTAATTTTAATTTTTTAATATTAAGCAATAGAACTTATGTAATTTTTTCACTTTTCTTTTTTGGTACCAGGAATCAAACCCAGGGCCTCGTGCTTGCCAGGCAGGTGCTGCGCTGCTAAGCTACATCCCCAGACAAACCTTATGTAATGTTATGGTTGGTTACTCTTTAAGGATTTTTACTAAAGGATAAGTGAAAACGCATAATAGCCAAGTAATTTTTATGATTATGCTAATGACTAGTTCCTCATACATTAGTCTTTTCTGGAGAATCACACATAAATGATCAAACACATAAAGTCAACTGGTCACGTAGATTTATTACAGATAGAAAATGGAGTGAATTTTCTAATGGGGCTTTATTAATCAGCATTAAAATACAAATACAGCTTATTATTGCCTTTACTTTCTTATAAGAGATATTACCTGATCTTTTTCATAATAGTTAATGGTAAATATATATGAAGTACTTGAAAGACTTGCATAGAAAACATCATACATGACATTATGTTGAAAGAAAATTAAGATGCACTCTGGTCTATATCACCTTAAGAATCTTTCAACCAGCAACTGGGAATTGATGTATATTTTATAAAAATATATTCAAAGACTAAAAGGAAGATCAAATTGTTTTTCTTTTACAATATATTTTTTAAAACATAGCAAAAGTACTCTAACTAAATGTCCTTTATTGTCTAGTAGTAAAAGAGGAACAACTAGGAAGATTTTCCTTCTACAATACTAAAGCAAAGTAACCTGTATGAAATGAAGCATTACAGTGTTCGTTCACTATTATAAGCATGTACTCTATAATACAAATTAACATTCATTTTTAATAAAAGCATTTATTAGTTTGCATAAAGTTACATTACTTTATCAAAATAAAACTATTTTAAGTTAAAATTCATACGAGTACATAGAAAAGCATTTTATTACATTTTGGCAAATATTACAAAATTTTTTTGTAGGGATTTAACTTTTGGCAAAGGAAGGTTACTAACAGTTTTCTACAATGCCACTCTGTGTCCTTGTAACCAGCATAATTTTATAGTTTCTTATCAACTTTTAACAATGCAGGGAGAGATTGGCTTACCGTTGGAGCTGAATCTATCTGATGGTTACAAGGCCTTCTTTCCATGCTGATATTCCCTATGGAAAGAAAAAAATTGTGAATAATTGGTTCTTAGGCCTAATCATTTTTAAAATATTTATGTCAGTAAGATATGACTCATACAGTTTACAAGAAGAAAAGGCTCACTCACACAAGGATCCTTTCACACCGTGTTAAGAATTTTCTGGTCAGAGTAGTTTGTTAGTTTAGCTACTTCACCTGACTTAAGGTTAACTAAGCCAATCTTCCCATTCCAGTGGTGTCTAGCAATAGTGCAAGATGCATCCTTATCTTGCTCTCAGTTTAAAAATTATAGCATTGCCTGGACTTAGCTGCATTTTTCCCAGGATAATTTTATTTCTGACTTGAGGTTATCAAGTTTTATAAAGAAATATAATAAAAGCTATAAAAGGAATCACTACTTCCTTATTTTATCAAAAGAAAAAATCTGTTCCAATTTCTCTTTGATCTGGCTTAGTACTATGACATATCCTACTATTTATTCAATTACCATGGAGTGACTGAAGAAAAAAAATTTCCATGATTCTCTCCTTTAGGGTGACAACACTGTGTGCTAATCTTCAGAATTATCCCCTTATCATGTGTGAATTTATCTTTTTGTTCCCAATGTTCTCTAGTGCTTTTTTTGGGGGGGTATAAGCAGCCTTTAAAGATGTAATATATTAAGTCTCATCTGTAACACACTGGTTCAAATCATGCTCATGTTAAGGTGAACACTGGTGTGAGCTTCATTTAATTTCCAATCTCTGTCCATTAGTAAACTAACAAGTGAGTGAGTTTGTTCAAATAACACCAAAGGTCATGACACATGACTGGTTAAAGTGAGAATTATAAGGTCTGTTGATAGCAATTAGCAGAATTCCTAGTATGAAATGTCAGTCTCTATCTTTTGTAAGCATTTAACTTATTTTTCTTAGTATAATAAAGGATTACATAAGATCAACATAACACAATTGCTTTTTATTACTTTCAAGAATATTAAAAATGAACAAAGTACCATAAATATTTTTAAAAGGTTTTGTTTTATTAAAAAATTATTTCACTATCTATTGTTAGCCAATGAAGTATGAAGTACTATACTACCTTCATTCAACTAATATTTACTGCCATTCACTGACAGAAGATAAATAAATTATGATTTATAATTTCAAGAGTCTCAGAAATAGAAATGACCATTTTTTGGAGGAAAAATCTATAGAGCAAATGACCCAGGTTTTGTCTCCAGTGTATTAAATCTTTAAGGTAAATCTAAATGGAGAGACATTTTTTTCATCAACACCAGCTCTGTGTTACAAATTTTAAAAAATGAATAAAACATAGTAGAAAATATTCAAGTAACACAGATTCCTGTAAGAATTTAACAGTACAGAAGTATATAGAACACATGGTGAAATCCTCACTTCCCAGGCCCCACGTCTACAACCCTCCTCATTGCAATCACTGAGTGCAGTCTGTTATGATGTACTTGCTTTCAAATGTGCATGGTCGTACTCTGAGGTTCGGGCACTGGCAATATCTTACATGTGAATTCTCACTATTGTACTCTTACTGCCACAAAACTGGGCCAGACTAAATATCTATTTTTATTCATTTATTTTTTTAAATTGAGTTTATTGTTACATTTTAGGTATACAGTATAATTACATTCATTATTGGGATCTTGTACCTTTACATGACAGGTCTTGGTTCTCATTTTTTCCCCTTGTCCCTGCCCTCCCTTTACTCCCTTCTCCCCTCCCCATTTACAAACACTTTATTTCCATTTTTTCATTTTCTCATATTTTTTCTTTTACCTTATTACCTTTCCCCTACCCTTCCTACTTTCCCTACACCTTTAGCACTTTTCTTCCTATTTCACATTGTCAATTATCTCATTAGGATCTTATGTACTATTATAGTATTTCACACCAGACAAACTATTCGGTATTTACACATTTTTAAATTCTCATCCAATCAGAAAATAACTTAAATTGGAAATAAAAAGTAACCATAGAAACAAAAACAAAGCACTTCCAAAGTCTATACAATTATAAGAAAAACTAATTTGTTTCAATTTAAGAACATGTTGAAAACTAGAATTTTAAAAAGTGGATTACTCAAAGTTACAATCTCGATTTTAAACTGAGATGTTTAGAAGTATTGTCTGGAAAGATAATCATGTATGTCTGTTTAAGGTAAACAATAGAGAGGTATTATTTTAAGGAAAAGTGAACTCAAATAGCTTCACATTTTAAGTATATTTTACTTTAAAAATCTGTCTCATTTAACTTTTATTAAGGTGCAAAGATGAGTGAAGTTCATAATATGCAGTTTGCTATATGGTTAATTTTTTATATCAACTAGACTAGGTCACTGAATCTAGATTTTAGTCAAACAGCTAGATGTTTCTTTGCCACTAATTTTGGATGGAATTAACATGTAAACAAGTAGAATGCCCTCCATAATATAAGTGGGTCTTGTCTAAGACATAGAAAAGCCTTAAAAAATAATTTGATCTTCCATGAGAGAAGGAATTCTGCGAACAGATTTTTCAGACCAAACTTTAACTCTTCCCTGCCTTCATTATAAATTATAAATCTGTATGTTCATTAAATATATTCATTGTGCAGGAATATAGTTCAAATGTCCAACTTTATATCACAGACTATTTTAAAATAAGAATATCTCCAAATGAATTTAACATGGAGTATCTATAGAATTAATCAATAAAAATGAATAAAATATAAATAAATCTATCAACATATATTATTGTTATATTATTCAGTATGATAATCTGACTTTTAATGCTTACATATAGTGCAATTATTCATATGACTTTGATTAAATTTACCATCTTGCTGTTTTACTGCATTTTTTTTATTCCTTTCTTCATTTGAAATCATGAAGTATCTTCACTAATCTTTTATGATCCTGATGGCTTCTTAGCTATAGCTCTTCGTCTTTCTTAATGCCTACCATATATATGTATATCCATATGTGTGTGTATGTGCGTGCATGTATATATCTCAATTTATTATAGTTCACTTTGAATTATAGGAATTTGCACTTCAAAAACAGTGTAAGTACCTTAAAACAGAATCACTCCAACTATGTTACCTTTAAGCTACCACTATTTTATATTTCACTTCTATATGACACAATATATTATCAGCATAGTTTTAAAAATGTTATTAGTCTTAGAGAATTTTAAAAATCAGTCTATATTTACCTATACTTTCATCCCTTCCAGCATTATTCTCTCCTGCAGAACTAGATTTTCATTGAGATCATATCTCTTCAGAGTCTCATCACCCCTGAAGAGTCTCGTGTAGTATAAATCTGCTGGTGATTGATTGTTCTTCTTTACCACATTCATTTATATATTAATTTTGGAACGGTGTTATTACTGGATATTAAGATCTAGGCTGATTATCACTTTTGTTCAGAAAATTATTTTATTCCATCATTCTGTGCGAGAAGGAAGGCTTATTATGTCCATGAATGTAATGCATTCCTTTCCCTGTGCTTAATTTGTAATTTTCTTTTTTCTCAGTTTAAGATGTACCTAGGTATGGTTCCATTTATGAGTCCTTCTTGAGGTCTGCTTTGTTTTTTAATGTCTGTTAGCCAACCTCTTTTATTAAAGTTGTAAAACTCTGGGCCAGGGATTTAGCTCAGTGGTTCAGTGGCCTGCCTTGCAAGCACAAGGACCCAAGTTCAATCCAAAGGGCCCAATAAACCCCCGGTGACAAAAAAAAAAAAAAAAAAAAAAGTTGCACAACTCCTATTACATTATTTCTTCAAATATTTTCCACTTCATTTTCTCTATCTTCTAAAATTCCAATTACACATTTAATCCATTTCACATGGATACTGAGATCTGACAATTTCTTCCTTTCAGGCTTCCCCTGTGCCTGAATTTGAATAATTGCTATCATTTTGCCTCAGAATTCCATGATCTTTTCTTTTAATGAGCCCTACATTGTTCTCATGCTATCTATTATATTTTCAGGTCTAGAATTTCCACTAATTTCTTTCGGCGGGGGGGCTCCATTTCTCTACTGACATACTGCATCTTTTCACTTACTTTGCTTATGTTTCTTCATATATTATATAAATTATTTAAAATTCTTATTTTAATTCTAACCTATTTGAGCTATATAATTCTTTTTATTGACTGTTCTTTCTCTTGGTTTTGGCCATTTATTTCTGCTTATTCACACACCACATATTTTCTGATTATAGGTTAGAACTGTTAGGCAGGTAATCAGAAAAGAATAAAATAGAAAACCTTTATCCTCAGACAGAGCTCACCATTTCCTCTTTCAGAAAGCTAGGGTGAAGCATAGATCTCTTTATTCAAATCAAGAGTTGGCTCTAGCTGAGCTAGGCTGTTGCTACTTTAGTTAATTTTACCAAGTCTATTTTTTTAAATGTTGCAGAGATAAGGTAGTTCATTGAGAAACTCTAGAGATTATGGGAACTCTCTCTACGCCACTTCCCATGTCACAAATTATGCTGCAGAAGTCCTCTGGGAAAGAACCAATGGGTGAAGAAGACTGACTCATATAGGGACCTTTCAGATTCATCACGCTAGCCCATGTGGTTGCTAGACCTTCAGCTCATTTCTGTCTTGCAGTCACTCTGCCTAAAAGGTTTGCTCTTCTCTTGTGTGTTTTATGTTCATAAATACATCCATGTATTACAGTGACTCCTGAGAGGAGGTATGGTAATTCCAGCACTCTGAGAAGTTGAGGAATGAGAATTATGAGTTTAAGCCCAACCTGGGCAATTTTGTGAGACCCTGTCATAAAATGAAAAAAAAAAAAAAAAAAAAAAAAAAAAAAAAAGGTAAGGCTGGGGATGTAGCTGAGTGTGAAGGGCCTGGGTTTAATATCTCCAGGACTGCCCTGCCCTCCTCAGTGGCTCCTGGCCTTTATTTCTTCATGGAGTAGGCCCTGTTTCTCTTTACAAATTACTTTATTCATTTATTTATTTTTGTGGTACTAAGGATTAAACCCCAGAGCCTTTGCACTGAGCTGTATCCCCAGTTCCCTTCCCCCCTAAAATTTTGAGACAGGGTGTTGCTAAGTCACTAGTTGTCAGGCTTCTGTCTCAAACTCCTACAATGCTGGGATAAAGGGTGTACAACACAACGCTCCCCAGTTTACTGTATTTAAACTTCTTTGATGACTTAATGTTATAGTAGAAGAGATGATCTTTACCAACCTTCTACTCACTAACCAAAAGCAAAACTCTTGGTTTGTTTAAGTTATTTTGTTGCTTTTGTCTCTTTTTTGTTTTTGGTCAATTTCAGTACTTACTTTTTTTTTTCTCAGCCTGTTGATTTTCTATTTGTTTTTAATTTTTACCAATGTTTCAATTTTACTATTGGTTATTTTTCTAATTCTAAAGGTAATAAACATTTTCATTATTTATACAAAGAAAATGGCTGATACTTCCTTTAACGAAGGTATCAATACTTCCTTGCTCAACACCAAAATGAAACATTCAGAAAGCTTTTCTTTATTCTTTCACATAAATTTAGTTAAGTTTAAGTGGATGAAAATTTGTGGAACTCTAAGTGCTAATTATGAATTAACAAAACAAAAAAAGGACTGTATAATAACGAAATCCCAATGTTTTACTCTAACAGAAAAATCTAATAGAGTGGTGGTGAACATAAGGCATGAGTGTTTTAAGACAAAAGATGTTAATGTATGAGTTGCTTTTTCTAAACTAAAACCTCAGTATTCAGGTTTAATTATAATGTTGTCACTTTGCCATGTCTAAGTGGGTTCTGAGTTGCAGTTTGGACACTTGTCTCTAAAAGGTTCACCATCACTGATCTAATGTTTTGCCTAATGTCTTGAGATGTTTTCCTGAATGCAGCTGTCATTTGGTTACTTTATAAATCCTTGTATATTCAAATAAAGCTTCCTTTGCTGATAGGTGTACGACAGATTGTTGAAGAACAGATTCTTGGATGAGAAATTCTTTATTCTGGTTGTATACATATGTTATTCTACTACCAGACAGCTTCTAGTGTTTTAGGTGAGAAATCAAATGCAGATCCTCATTTTTTTTTTTTCCCTGTGTGAAGAACTTGATCCTCTTTGTGCAGAAGATTGGAGTATTTTCCCTTTACTAAGGGTGTCTGGAATTTTATCAGAGTTTCATCACTAAGTATGTCTTATCATTACTTTATCCTGGGCTTTCATAAGCCCTTTAACCTCAAAGTCTTATCATTCTCCTGTTCAGGGAAATCTGATTCTCAATTTTACAGCTCATCTTATCTTTGCCATAACAATTTCTACCTTTGTAATAATCAATTTCACTAAGTCTTTTAGGTGAGCATTTTCTTTTTGATTCTGTTTAATGGTTTTAAAATCTGAAGTCATGCACCTAGATTTTTTTTCCTACAGATCTGGAAAACTAAGAGGGCTAGCAAAACCTGAGAGCTTATGAGGAGGAAATTTTTCCTGTACTGGAAATATCAATATAAACCTACAGATTTAAAAAAAATACCTTATTTTTTAGATAGGAAAAAAGGTCTAGAAGCAATGACTTGCCCATAGCAACAAGGGTATTGAATCCCATAGTTTAGTTTCTAAATGCCATTATCTGTTAAAAGAATCTGAGCCCCTATAAGAAATGATTGCAGCTCAGAGGCAGGGAAAGTACAAGGTGAACCTAGAATATCATGAGCTAGGAACCAGTTGAAGGCTAAATGTTTCATATCAAAGGACACAAGAATAGGCATAAAAGGTTATCCTTTGTCAAGTTAGGGGACAGTTTGAGCCATGAAAGAGAATGATAGTAAAGAAATACAACAAACGCAAAGAAAAAATCCATAATACTCAAAAAGGAGAGATTGGAAAGGAAAAACAGTAATCACTCCAACTGACTGAAGAACATCAGGTACTGAATTAGAAACAATGGCAGCATTATAAAAGTATCATTTTGTATTCCTTCCTACTATGATAACTGCATCAAAGAATATCAAGTGATGCTTAAAACAGTAAGTTGTTATAGAACAAGACATTCACAGGACTTCAAGGTACTGTCCTACAGATCACAGTGATCAGCAATTGCAAAGAAAAAATTTTATTGGGCCAGGGACTTAACTCAGCGGTTCGGTGGCCTGCCTTGCAAGTGCAAGGACCTGAGTTCAATCCCTCGTACCAAAAAGGAAAAAAAAAAAAGAAAAAAATTTATTTTTATAGTGAAGAGATCTGGTGTTCATTTTCACTGTACTGAACTTTTAACAACAATAGTGGATGTTTGTGTTAACACAAACTTGACTTTATATGCCATATGAAATGATACGAAAAAGTATATACCAGTTATTGGTTGAAAGTTCAGCTTGAATGTCACCATAATGAAATAATTAAAAACAATGGACATTTTATAGGACAATTATCCCACTCAGAATGTAAAGTAAGTATCATGAAAAACAGATTTTAGGTGCACTGAAATGAAATGAGACTAAAATAAATGTAAATTTAAAATAAGTGTAAATTTAAGCCTAAACTGTATACTACATAAAACTACACAAAAATTGCTTGAGGCATTTCTGACAAAGGGGAATACAAGTCCCAACTATTTTTATAGAATCATTAAATACTTTAGGAAAGATAATATTTGTGTGGTTATATAGGAGAATTATTCGTTTTTATTAAATGTATGATGAGGTTTTCAGAAAGAATGAGGTAATTTATATTGGGAATGTAGAGGCTTATTTTATTTTCAACTTTTTTTGTGGTTTAAAATGTTTTCAACATGAAGGTGGGGAAATTACAGGCATTAAATGAACTTATAATAAGCAGGCAAATCTTTAATGGCTCTGAACAAAGTAAAATCTTCTATATGAGTACATATGTTTTAAGTTCTTTCTGAGAAAATTTTTCAGTGTTATTTGAAAACTAGCAGTCAACAAACTGGTATTTATTAACTACTTTCCTGAAAAATAAGAGAAACCTAAAAAATTACATGAATAATTATTAATATTTATATGATGATTAACAAGTTTATTAACTAACTGAAAAATAGTAATTTCTAGGAAATTTTATAGAAAATTACTATCAGTCTAGTGTGAATTATTTATAGTTCTCATTAGATTTATTTCCTTACAACTAGGAAAAATACATTTGAAGAAAAGTTTAAGTTCCTCTTTCCCCTCAGTAATTGCAACTATCTTTTAACTTGCATTAGTGGCTGGAATCTATCTAGCATCTTTTATGATTGTGAATCTTATACTAATTAGTTTAAAAAGCAGCCTTATGAGGCCTTATACATCCAAACTTTGTCACTAAATCATATACACTCTCTAGCATGCACATTCATTTCCCTTGCAGTAAACTGTCAAGCTATACAAACTTATCCATTTCCCCTTCTCACAATGTACCTTCTGTGAATACTGCCCGTACTGAAGATGGAGCTGAATTTCTCCCTGATTCATTTCTACAGAGTTCTGTACAATTTGGCCTCGCAATATCTCTTTTGTTTTACAATCTTCTGTTCCCCCTCATTCCCTCCACTCCAGCTATACTGACCTTTGCTGCTGAAAATGCACACTGAATACATTCCTGTTCTGGACCTTGGTTGGGGACACTATCCTCTCAGATTGCTTTTTTCTTTCTTCTGTACAATTCTTTTCAAATATCAACTTCTTTGTGAAGCTTTCCTTGACTGCTTTATTTAAATAGCAACCTAAATCCTCTTGCAGTATGACTCTATCCCTCCCCTTCGTTATGATTTGGATCTTAATTGTCCCTTAAAGACACTATTTGAATGTGGGGCCCATAAGAAGGAAGTTAGGTCATGGGGGGGTTCTCAAAGATGAATATTGGGACCCTGACCCTTCTTTTTTCAATTTTGATTCCTGGTAACCAGAAGCTGAGCATCTTTTGCCCTACCAAAAGCTTGTTGCCACTGGCCCATATCAACAAAGTGAAGCCTCTGAAACTATGAGCCAAAGTAAGTTTTTCTTCTTCTACTACTTTTTTTTCTAGTAGCAGGTATCAAACTGGGGACCCTGTGCTTGTGAGGCAGGTGGCGGAACCACTGAGCTAAATACCCCACCCAAAATGTTCTTCTTTATAAGTTGATTACCTCAGGCATTTTGTCACAGCAATGGAAAGCAGATTAATATACTTTCCTTGTCACTTATTCGATTTTTATTTATTTTCTTATAGTCTTTTTTACATTAGAAGGTAAGATGAGAACATTTACCTATATAAGTACAGTTTACATTAGCTATACAAGGATTTTTACCTTTTCTATTCACTGAGACACCCAGAGAACCTAGTGCCTGGGACTAAGTAAATACTAGGTGGGTATTTATATGAATAATTTTGGATTCACAGAACCAGAATGTGTAGGAATTAACATCCTTTATAATTAAAAAACAAAACAAAAATTTAAAAAATAGAACAAAGTTATAACAAGAAGGGGGTGAAGGGAGGGCAGGGGAAGTGGAAAACAATAAGAACCAAGATACATCATGTAAAGGTACAAGATCCCCATGATGAATATTAACTGTGTTGTTTACCTTAAATGTACCAATAAACTTAATGAAAATAATTTTTGCAACGAAAACACCTTATACTGGTGAGGTACTAAGAATGTGAGAAGGCAAGAACCCATTTTCTCAGGACTATTTATTAAAATTATAATTTAAATTCTAGGGAAAAATTAAAAACTTTGAGCATAAGCATCATTATTTAGAAGAAGTTTCTGATAATCTAGTCAGTCTTAGAATTAGAAAGCATGTTCATTATGTTACTACTTTTTCCCTTGTAAGAGTTAAGTGACTATTAAGTTTATTAATTTGTGTAATTGCTACACTATGCATTTATAATTCTCTTTAACATTTTTTTTTACTGTTTTTACTTTCAATTTTTAAAAACTCATTTTTAAAAATGCAAATTAAAGACTAACATGACAGGCCCAGGGGTTTGGCTCAGTGGTTCCGCCACCTGCCTCGCAAATGCAAGGGCTCGAGTTCAATCCCTGGTACCAAAAAAAAAAAAAAAAAAAAAAAAAAAAACTAATAAGTGACAAAAAGAAAGTATCAAACTTTATAATGCTACCACAACCAAAGGGATTAAAAAAAAGAGAAGGAAATAAAGGGACAACTTCCTATTCCCATACACCCCCAAAACAAGCTTTGCTGACTGATTCTGAGTTGGCCAAAATAAAAAACTTGCTCAAATTATGCTTTTCTCAAATTTAACAGCCATGAGACATAGAGGACTTAATTCCTTTCCACAGGACAGCAAGCACACACCACAAATTTACACATACAAATCTATACCTATTCATCAATATGAAAAAACTATACTGTTTTATAACTATTTAGTCATGTATTCTCACAATAATGACCCCGGTATAACTCTGAGAGGCAAATTTGAAGAAAATGGTACAGTAATTATGGTCATTATATGATCATGGCACTTATAAATGGCCAATGACAAAAATCAAGATTCCTAGTTCTAAACTATCACTGAAAATGGACAGTATTGTTCTTTACTAGAGAGACAACATAGATTTCTAATGAGAATCATGAAGTTCAGTGTATTTTACAAAGGCAACATATTTAATTGGGTATTTATCCCTACTTGTGCCACAGTGCTCATGCATATCTCCTATAAAGCTCACCACCATTGTATCACCACTCTTTGCCGGATAGATTCCCTCACCACACTGAGATACTCTGAAGGCAGGACTTCAACTCCCACTTTCCCAATTTGCCCAGAGCTTGAGCAAGTCCCTATCACAGAGTAGGTGTTCCACAGATGTTGAACTGCATGAATTAAGTTTTAAAGTATTGAAATTTTTATTTTTAAATTGAGCAACAGCCTTCATTAGAGTATTTCTAAAATATAGTACACCTCTAGTTCTGCTAAAAAAAGATGAAAACTAGTCAAAGTCATTCTCAAGTTTTACTCTTTACGGAATTATAGGACAATATTTTTTAGAGCAGAAAGTTGAGAAAATATAAATTTCATAGAACAGCATCTCACTTTTTATTTAACCATTTATAATACAAAACCTGACTTTTAAAAAAATGACCAGTCACCCCATTTAGTCATTTGTCAGTTTCTATATACATCAACTTTGCCCTCAGATTAGTAGGCAAGTTGCTGCCTAAGAACAACACAAAGAGTGACTTTTTACACAGTATTCTCTCTTCATGCAAGGAAAAAGCTTTCTGAAAATGTGACCTAAAATTTTGGAAAATACAAAAGAACATTTTTCTCAAGGTGTCTATCATTACCAGAAGATCTGTTTCCTAAACTTTACTTCCACTGTTAGTTGACTATTTTCAATAAGTGATGGATATTCATTTCCAGAAAGCAATACCAGTAAATTCTCTGGTATCATGGACTGTTCACTATCCAGACCAAACTAACTAAACCACAACATGCAAAAGTACGCACTTCATTTCTTTAAGGGAAACCTTAGGGCTATTCTGAGTATAGTCTTAGCAGATTATAACCTAAGAAAGAGTAAATGGGAACTTAATTTAGATAGTCCTTTTTATCTGAATTTCCAGATCTCTCAGCAGACACAAATGAAAATATTTAAAACTAAGTATTATTGTTTCAAATCCAATCTTAGGAAAGTTACTTTGAGACACAACAAATGACTCAAGAATTATTACTTTTATAATACAAATCATATTTCATATTTTCCCTTGGCTACAGAAGGAAACATAAAGAGCTGCTTGTTTGACACTAGGCAGTGTCTGGCCTAATCCAAATCAGTAAATACAAACTAATTATTACTTGAAGAAACTCACCACTTTTGAAGAAACATAAAATAGCTGAATGATACCGATGTAAAACATGTTAAAATGATAACGGTGTATAAATGGAAGGAACAAGTATATATGATTAATATGGAGTAAGACAAGTTTTTTTTTCTCATTGAGTTTATTGGTACATTTTAAGTATACAGTACAGTTACATTCATCTTTGGGCTCTTGTACTTTTACATGACAGATCTTGGTACTCATTTTTTTACCCATACCCCTACCCTCCCTTCACCCCCCTTCCCTATTTACATATACTTTATTTCCATTTTTTCATATATTTTTCTTTTTCCTTATTTCCTTTCTCCTACTCTTCCCACTTCCCCTACACCTTTAGCCCTTTTCTTCCTATTACACAATGTCAATTATACCATTAGGATCTTATTTACATTCCTTGAGTTAAAACTTTTTCACTATCAGAGATATGGTCAACATAATGTATATATAAATGTATTCACAATTTAAAATATTGAAAAACTAAAAATTATACCTAGAAACTGAAGAATGGATTAAAAGTTATGGCATATTAATTTTCTTCAAAAGGATGCATTATGATTATCAGGAAAAAAGTTAAAGAAGCAGCTACATTAAAATTTACATATTTGGAAATATACTCTATAGTAATTTCACCTGTATGCCTAATTAGCTTAAAATGGAAAAACTGTCCATTTTTGGTTTGAGATTATAAGAAATGTGATGTGCATCTTCTGGCTAATAACAAACTTTATTAAAGTATAAAAGAAACAATGAAATCATGCCTGGTCAAAATAATTCAATCACTTTATAACCAATCCTCTCACCTTTCCTTTTGCAGCCACATGAAATTATTGTTATTCTTCTTTTAATTCTCACCTATGAGTAAACTGATTACTGACAGTTTCCTTTACTCCAGAGACACAGCAGTAAATTTAAAAAGTCACTCTGATATAAATTATGCTCTGGTAAAGCAGCTGAAACATTCAAAGCCTCCTATTTCAGAATAAAAACCATTTTAGTATGGAAATTTTAAATAATTATCCCTAAAAGTTATATTTTGAAATAATACATATATATCAGAGGAATATGGATTTTATTTTTTAATTTATTTATTTTTTGGTACCAGCAATCGAACTCAAGTCCTCGTGCTTGGAAGGCAAGCAGTGAAACAACTGACTAAAGCCCCAGCCCAGGAATATGGATTTTAACATACAATATTCATGTAGTTTAATTAAGAACACAGTGCTCTCCCTTTGCAAAATTTAGTGGGAAGTTTGATAAATTTAAAATTAAAAGGTTCAATGATTAAAGTAGTTTAAATATTCAAACTTTTGTAACTTCTGCTGCCAACATATTCTGCAATTTAAAAATCTTTGCTTGTAGTAAACATTTTCTTACTCTCTACCTTCAAATGACAAGTTTCTAAGATAAAAATAACTTGTTCACGGCCATAACAAAAGTAAAATAATACATTTTTAAATTCAGGTGTCTCTGATTTCTTAGCCAGGTGCTACAAGAATCACCAAGTAGTTTGTATGTATGTATGTATTTATTTATTTACTGGTACTGGGAATTGAACTCGGGACCTTGCACTTGTGAGATAGGCGGCGGAACCACTGAGCTAAATCCCTGGCCCTCAAGTATTTTTTAAATAAAGAACAATAAGAATATTTCTAGAGTTCCTGAGAAAGTCAATCAAGACTGCTTTTAATACCATCTTTAAAACCATGATGATGAAATACGATAAAATCTTCAACAACATATTATAAACATTATCTGTATTCAGTTAAAAAACCTGGTAATTGGTTATGTTGTAACACTTAATATATATGGAGGCAGATAATGAAGACACATAAAAGTAGAATTTATAAATCTGCACTCTCATACAGTACCTACTGGCCACATGCAGTTTTAAAATTTAAATTCATTAAAATAAATTAAAATTTAGTTCTACATGACATTAGCCACATTTCATGTATTCAGTAGTCACATGTGGACAGGGGTTATCATCTATGATGGACTATACAAAATTAGAACTCAGAAAAAAAGCTTGGGTTGATGATAACAATTTTGTAATCACTAGCATTTAAGTTTTATTTAAAGTCATGGTATCACTAAGGATACGAACAAAGGAAGTCAAAGTCAAATTGCAGTGGAACAATCAAAAGTCAAATTGTGGTGTAATAACTCACAAAGGCATAGAAGAAAAGAGGAAGAATCAGCAAAAGAAAAATAAAGAAAAATGACTAATAAGGAGGAAAACCAAGAAAGTGTGGTGTCCCAGAAACCATGCCATGCATTAAGTAGTAGCTAGAGTTACATGTAGTGGCACATCGCTGTGATCCTAGCACTTTGGGAAGTTAAAGCAGAAAGACTGCAAGTACAACTGCCTGGGCAACTTAGTGACTTACTCAGACACTATCTAAAAAAAAAATTAATAAAACACTGAGGTTGTAGATCAGTGTGAAGGCTCTGGGTTCAATTCCCAGTACCCTCCCCTCCCTCACACCACACACACACACACACACACACACACACATGCACACACACACACGCACAGTGGCCAAATGTGCCAATTGCTGCTGACAGGTCAAGTAAGATAAGGGTGAAGAACTGACCACTGGAATTATCAACATGAAGGTCACCACTGAGCTTGAAAAGAAAAGATTAGAGATTTCAATAAATTTACAGAAGATGAGAAGTGATTAGAAACATCTGTCTGGAAACCTTATATGAGGGCATTACAGTAGAGGAAGCTATGACTTACAAACCTGTGAATATACAACAAGCATATTTGATAAAGGGTGAATAAAATGATACCCAGAGGTTATTACATAAAACACTTAAGCCCCAGGGTGAAAACCCCACAGAAAATGGAGGTTGCCCAGCATTGACCACAGGTCAAAACTGAAAAAAAAATTTAGTGGAATTGTTTCTAAAAATAACATTGAGCAAACTGTTTGGAAAGAGTACAATCTTTTAGAGTAGATACATTACCCTGTTATTTTCATTCTGGTAATTATGAGAAAGACTTAGAAGATGTAAAGAACTTGGAAAGCCTTAGAACATCTCTAAAACTGGTAATAGAAAAATGGGAACAAGTAAGACATGAAAGAGAAAAGGTACAACTGGTAAATTAAGACAGATTTAGAGTAAAAAGAAGAAATAAACTACTTAGAAAATGGAAGAAAGAGTCATAGATGAATCTGAAGTTTTACCTGAAAGAATGGTAAAGCTTCTTCTAGAAACGAGACAGGAAAGTAAAATAGAGAAACTTCTTTCAAGAGAAACTCAAGTTCACTCATAGCAATGATTACATTTCAGTAACATATAGAACAAAAAATGATTAGCTTATATATCTTGGAACATAAGTTTGAGGTTGGATATTTTTTCTTTTTTTTTTTTTTGGTACCAGGGATTGAACTTTGGTCCTTTTGCTTGCAAGGCAGGCCTCTGAACCACTGAGCTAAATCCCTGGCCATGGATATTTTTTCTGATATCAGATTTTGTATTTCAGAGTCACATGTACTGTAAAAGTTCTGTTCAAATTTCCCTAAATTTACATTTGATCACTGAAAACATGCTATTGGCAAAACAATTTCTATAAATCTTTAAAATATAAATATGACAAATTAGTAAGTTATTAACATTTCAACTAGAAAGCTTTAGAAAATATAAACAGAATATCTATGAAATACAAATTCAACAAGTTAGCTCATACTTTGGTGATGTTAGGATTAAATCATATAATTTTCATATTCATTAGAAAGCTTTTAAGAAGCTCTATTTTTAAAAACTTCCTATAGCTTATGATTTTCATTTGTTTGCTTTTTCATTGGTTGTTAATACAGCACTGTATAAATGCTACAGTAAACTATGACAACTATATTTATAAGATTCTTAAACAAAATACGCACAGCAATGCACAAAGAAATGTGTCTGAAAAAGAAAAGTTTAAAGTAGGTTTCCAAATGGGAAAAAAAGTTGAAAACCGTAAGGCTGGAATCATCTGTGCCATGCAGATATCATCTAAAATAGCTTCTTACAAATCAAATTGCAAGGAAATAGTAGGCTGATTCAAGCTCATTTGACTATGGTGATTTAAGAGAAGGAAGGTTTACATTCATATTTTCCCCTCAGAAGCTATTAGTAAAAATTTAATATCTCATGAGAATCACTATTCCCTATGCAAAAAGAATCATTAAGAATGTTATTAACTACAGTTGACAAAAATGATTTTAAAATTAGGAAATGTAGTATATATATTTTAAATTATCAACATATTTAGAAATACCTAATTTACACAATAGTTTTAAAAATACAGGAGCTATTACAGATAATACTTAACTAGCAGATTAATTCAGATCATTGGAGAATTACTTTGTATAACACCATATAAGTACTGAAATGGCACCTTATACATTTACATCAACTTCAGAGTTTCCAATATAACAACATCAATTTCAGAGTTTCCAATGTAGTTTTTGTGTAAGTGGAACATAAAATATTGTAGTCATTTATTAAAGAAAAAATAGAAATGACTAAAATGGCCTGCCCAGTGACCAGGAAAATCCCAATATGAATCAGTCCCATCTCTAGGGTTTTTGGGTTGACTGGTGGTTAGAGAAAAGGATTGCAATGATATCAACATTACCTACGTAATCCTTGTGCTCTGGGAGATTAGATGGATAACTGAATTAGGAAGATTAAGTTCGACAGGCTGACATATTTTTATCCTGTCTTCATTTTTATCACAACTTTTTAAAAAATTAAGCTATTACTGAAGTAATGCTTAGAAAAATTAAGGATAACAGTAAGAACCTATGGATGCTTAATCATTTAAAAAGTGATTCATATTTCTTCTTAGCTCATGAGATCTGTAACTGTCTTTTCAAAGCAGAAATTCCAGGCATAACGTTAACTATATATATGAAGAATTTCACAAGTTGTTCCCACCCCTCAGTCTTAGAGTCCCTCCCTTTTAATGGAGACCAGTCTTCTCAAAACTCAATCAGAATCACAAAACCTTTAATATTTTCTTTGCTTACCTCAGACCCTTCAGTTTGAGTTAGGCACTGTACATTGCACTATAACTGCCTTGTCTGTTTCTCAGAAAAAAAAAAAAAAAACGCTACTAACTTTTGAAGGCAGGGTTTGTAATTTTATATGTGAACAACTAGCACTAACATATTAATTGGAAACTGTAAGGAATTTTTTGAAGAATTAAGTAACTTTCTGATCAATAAAGGTAGAGTTAGAAATTTGGTGTTAATTCTTAATTTGAAGTTGATTCCTCTATGTACCTCTGCTTCTATTAATGGACAAATTTATTAAAACATTCTGATAAACTACACATTTTGACATTACCTACTTACAGAACAGCATATTTTGGAGGGGGAAAAAGGCTACATGGTGCAAAATAGTATTATATGAAGTACCTCAGATTTTTCTGATGATTCTTAAGATTGTGTTTTAGAGATAGTCAAATACGAAGAGAAAAATAGAATTCTTTGCAGTTTTGGTTGTTTCATCACGTCTGGAACAAAGGCTTGTTATACATAGATTTTGGCCCATTACCTTGATTTTAATTATCTTAATGTCTTGAATTATCACATTCCAAAGATGGACTGAACTTGGTACTTATGTGGAAAAGCGAAGTATGTTCAAAAGCTAAGTGTGTTCTAGGGGATTATTCAAGATTGAGATGCTTCTTTGAAAAATTTCCTTTTAAAATTACCTTATTTTCATGTCTTTTTGGCATGCTTCTAAAACCCTGATATCTGTTATTTGTCTCATTGATATTCTGTTTTTCCTATAAGCTTCAGAATACATTTTATTAAAATGGGCCTTAAAATAAAATTTCTTCCATGCTTCTGGCCAAAATGCAAATTGTAGGATTTCAAACTAGGACAGTGGAACAAATTTCTTTCAACCTCATGTTTATTCTCACAATATTTTATAAGTTTCAAAGTATTAAAATATGTTTTATAACTCTAACAGTTCTACGAAGTAGAAAACATAGACATTTACCTAGAGAAAGTCAACTACTTAAGCAAACAGCTGTGAGGTGGCATAATCCAGGATCAGGCCCAGCCTTTCTGGGACAGTCCAAGCAAGCCCACATAACACAGAGGCAGAATTCAAAAAAGCAACTGTTTAGGAAAACAAATACTTACTTTTAAAAATTGCACAATAAAAACATTTTCTGATTCTTTTTACTTCTAAAAAAGTATATTTAAGGACATCTGTCTATAGAAAATTGGTAGTTACGTAGATTATGTTAACAATTAATTCTCACCATTTGGAATTCTGAAAGTATAAAGCCAGAATTTGTGAAACATCTTTTTTCAATAATAGTTACAATTTGTTGACCAATACTAACAGAAAGCTCTGCCAACTCTAATGGGATAAGAAAGTTCTTTGAAGCTTCCTTAAAATGGAAATCCCTTTTTGTCATTAGCTGTGTTTACTGAGAGCCCTTCTAATTCCTAATTTTTGCCAAAATGTATGTTTCCTCTGAAATACAAGAATTATCATGTTTCCATCTTAGACATAATCCAAACTTCAAGTTTACAATAAAAAAAGACAATATGAAGATTATATGAATAAACTCATAATAAAATGATTCATTTCTCTTATCTATTTAAACCAAATTAAATTTAATTTACATCAATGCTGTGAAAAGATGAACTATAAATACATAAAATGAAATATGCTGTCCTTCAAATGTAAACATGCAAAACTGATATGAATACCCCACTACTAGTAAGTATTTCTGCTAATTTTTCTAACCCACCCACTTATAACAGTGATTTTTTTCCATTACTGGGTATCGAACTCAGGACTGTGTGCTTACCAGGCAGGTGTGGTGCCACTGAGCTAAATCTCAGGCCCAAGAGTGATCTTGTTACTAAACATTTCTTTTTTAAAAAACAAGGTCTCACTCAGGGTCTCACTATGTAGCCCAAATTGGCTTTGAACTCTTGGGTTTAATCAATCCTGCTTTAGCCATAGTAAGGTCTGTAGGCTGATACCGCCTCGTGCCAAATTAAATAGTTTAGTTCTATGGTGAGAACACTTAAGGTAGCTGAATGCAATCTGGATTTAGACAAAGTATCACAGAATAAAATTTCTTTTTATAGAATCTGTAGATTTTATTGGATACTACACAGCCTAATCACATTGGAATAGGCCTTTAAAAATCTAATAATTTGCAAACAATTATATCTAAAGACCAAAGAAAAACATAAGTTCATTACAGCAGACCCTCAAGTTATGACTGACCTAACATACAAACAACTTGGGTTAATTAGTACTTAGGTTAATGAAGATTCTGCCTCATGTTATCTATAACATGTACCCAGGTAAACATCCAGATCTCAGCTATACTGACTTACAACCAACCCTCCTTTGGGAACTGATTGAGTGCATAAGGGTTCCTATACTCAGAAATTGAGATATTTTGACACCTCAGTTTAAAAAAATGACACTTGTTCCAAATAGCATTTGTTTAGGTTATTACCTCATAATATATCACAGATCTCTAAAGCTAGTAAAAGAAAAAGAAAAACAAAAGATAATACCTTCAGCCAGAGGGACTACTGCTGGCTGTCAAAGTGAAGGGACAAAGGACCTTGAGCAGTGTCCTTGGCAAGTACCCTCCTTCCTCTAGGGAAAGGTGGTTTGCTATAGCGAGGATGAGGTACTGAGATAGCCATGAGTGCTGTTAACAGTGAATTCCAGCAGGTCAGTCCCTCTGGTTCTAAGGCTCACTGTAAATGGACTGAATAATAAAAGTTTCAAGATACCCTAATCTTTAAGATGATTTCATTCAGTATGATTTTCATGTTTACCTTCTTTTCAGAGATTTGGATCAAGTGAAGATATATGTAAAAATATTCTGTAAATGTTTATGTAAACATAAAGTGCTATTACAGTTTCTTCATTATATTAAAAAGTATGGAAACAATTTTGAGATGCAGGATAACAATACTCACAAGATACTAAAGCATTTAAGTGGACTATAAACAATATTAACCCAAAATGTTAAAACTGCAATTTTATTTCCTATAAAATTACTTGGAAACAATATAGTTTTCATTTTAACATGATTAACGGATTTATTAAGAATTTAGGGCAATAACCTAATGAATAGTTCCTAAAATAAGTATTTCATAAGAGCTGTAAATAGATTTTTTTCCTCTCTAGCTCATCTCACACACATATCAGAGTATTTTTTTAAAAAATCTATTTAATCATGTCCCTTTTATACTCATATCTAGGGTAACTCCATTGTACCTATAGATTAAAATGTGAATTCCTTGGTATGGTGCAAGTTTGCCCTCAATCTACCTTTGCAGACCAAGCTCTCCCTAAACAGATTCTATTCTATCATTTCCAGCTACTCCAAGGCTCAAACCACTCCTCAGTCATGTCAGGTTCTGAGTGTTGTGAAAGAAAAAAAATTAACCAATGATACTTGTTAAAGCATAGAAAGGAAGATTTTATTCAGGGCAATTAAAGTAGGTGTAGGAATCACTGCACTGGGGATATCAGGCTGAAGGCCTAACTATGGCATGGGCAAGTAGAAAGGAGGGAAAGAGAAATGTAGGCGAGTGAATGAGGGGTTGAAACTGGGGTAAAAAATGTTCAAAGTATGTTATGTGCATGTATAAAAAATGAAAACTCTCTAATCTGTGTACTATATGTATAAAATATGTACTAACAAAAAAGATGTGAAACTAAACTCCAGAGAAAAGATGATCTTTTTCTATTAGCAAATAAAAACTTGTTTTTTTTTTAAAGAATGGCTCTTAATTGTCCCTAAATAACTGAGATTGCTGAGATCACATAGACTTGGTACATGGTAAGGGAAGTAGAGGTAAAGAAATGGTTTTGGAGTCAGGGAATATGAGTTCTCTTTGCACATGTAGTCTGAGAATCTTCTTAGCTATTCTACTCAATTTTTATTCCTGTGACACTTGGTTTATACTGTGATTTCAGAATTTATTACACTGACTTAATTTGCTACATATTTCTGTCTCCCCAACATGTCCATAAGTTTCTTCAAGGCAGACAGTAGTACTTACTTCATATCCTTAGAGAGGGCCTTAGGTAGTAACTTAAAATGATTTTAGAACGAATAGGCAATATGGTAGAAAGTGAGAAATAAAAACCAACAAAGAAAACAAATGTTTATTTTTTTAGTAGCTCCAATTACCTAGACCAGTGCTAGGGAAGCTGTGGCATCTGTATCACAGTGGGCATGCAGAGTTCTCTCTGTCGGCACGAAAGCTAAGTCACCACAGCATCAACCCAGCACCTGAGCATTCAAATTTAACTGCAGTGTTGGCACTCTGTGACAAGTAAGTGGGCTTGGGGTTGCAGTTTGTGCACTCAGTCTCTAAAAGCTTCATTATCACTGGCCAAGGCCTTTCCTGGACTAAATAAGGTCAACAGAAGTTATAGCAGAATATAACTCAATTCACAGCCTGACTTTCCAGTATGGAGTCCCATTTGTACTTTATATATATAAAAATAACCCTGGCTCCAGACTTAAACCTTCTAGCATGAGTACTGGTGAGCCATTCTTAGCTCTGCGTGAACAGCTTTTTCTTATTCTGTACAGAGACACTACATATCTTCAGTATTTCAGATAGGTTTTCAGTAAGATTTTTATACTTGAACAGTTTATCTACATTATTTGTTTTTGCAGGCCTATATTTGAGACTAATAGATCTGTATGGTCAAGAACACATATTATCTACTTTTAAAGCTGATTTGAACAGTGAATAAAATCACAGGATTTTAAAGACAAATCAAATCCAGAGTCTTCATTTAGCTGTAGGGATAAAAAAAACTGAAGCCTGAAGAAACTTTTCAAGATTCTATAATCATTCAGAAATGGGAGTAGGTCTAGGTCCTACTCAACTGCTTCCTGGTTTAGGATTTCTACAAAGACTAGCTTCTTAATGAATAAAATAGACTATTTGCAATTTTGCAATCAAAAATTGTTCTATACAGTGATACTTCAATAAATTTTCTAGGAAGGCTATGCCTTAAAATGAGGCCGGGAATACTAGTAACCAAAGCAAAATCAGGTGAAGCTGTGTTGGCATGTATGAGATGGCTGGGATAACGTGTATGTGGGAAGACATCCATAATATGGATATCCCACTCGTGACCTAGATTGCCACGGAAACTGAAGGGAGATGGAATTGTGCCTATGTAAGTCTGTGAAGTTTACAAGGCTTGCCTTTATCATACCCAGCTGTTTAATCTTTATCTTTACTCCTGCTATTTCAGTGGTAATCCCTTTTCCCATTTCAAAGCCTTCCCTTCTGCTCTTCCCCTCCACAGAAAATGAAAGCATTTTTCAAAAAGCATTTTATACTTATTGTCTACACCTTTTGACAGGAAAACATAAGACCCTATAAATGAACTTTATAAAAAATAAATATATTAACCCAATTAGACATTTATCTTCTATCACTTTAATCCCGAAATGCAGAACAAAAGGCATATCTCCAGAAAAATTTTGACCTCAGCAGAAAGATGGTACGAATTGAGTGAAGAAAAGTTCCTTCTCTTCTAGTCACTGAAAGTACAAAGTCTAAAGGCAAACCAAGTATCTATTTAAGGGGCAAAGAGTAAGAGTCTAAGGGGTGGTACACACCATACCTTCCTTTTTAAGTAACAGTGATTAACACTATTGCTTTAACTTTTAGTAGATATCAGGAACATGAACAATTAAGTTTCTAAGGTTTGAGATAATTATTTGTTATAGTGATTTGAAATTATAACTAAAAGTATTTTCTAACCTAACTTACACATATTCACCATGCTTACAATTTAAATATGTTACATTCACATCATACCATGCTTAATGTTTTATAGACATTATGTAATTTGTACTTCAACAATGCATAATGTTTACAAACATCATTCTTAGTCTTCAAATAAAGACTCTAAGGTTCACAACATAATAAATGGCACAGCCAGGACTATTGTAGGAATTCTGAATGTAAATTATTTTCTCATTATGATACGAAACTTAAATCACCATTAAAGTAATTTGCATATGTAAATTTCAAATATTTCACCATTTAGAAGAGTGATACTGTCCCTAAGGAAATTATGTTGATCTTTTCAAACTCAAATTTCTAATTATAATCTCCTTGTCAAAGATACTAATTTTCAGCCATCTCACCTTTCTTAAAGAATTCAGTAATAGCAAAAATACTGTAAAATATATAGCCATTAAACAAAATTATCTTTCACTATAGAAATAAACATTTCTCACTTTTTCTTTGATAGCTTTGAAAATCTTATTCAAATTGATTTAAAACCAGACTCCTAAAGCTTACAATTGGATAATTCAACTTAGTGATTCACAATTTTGTAACTAGCTTTTTCATGTATTTTATTAATATGCCAACATTGAAGGAATGTGCTATTTATTACTGAAGGCTGCATCCAAAATGCACTTAACTGTGGAATTCTTAAAAATGAAAAATAGGATTATCCATAAACTATGATTCCTGTATCCATCTGGGAAACAGATTTAACTTTATTCCTGTTGAAAAGTCACATTTTTTTTTTACTTTTAAATTATCTTTTTAATAGAGCACAGATTCAGAGCATCCACTGCTAAAGTGACCAAATCTAAGTTTACTGTTTACTTTTGGAATAACCTTTGATTTCAAGGAAAAAAAATGAGATGACTGAATTCATCTAGTGCAAAAACTGGCAATTACAATGCTATGAATTTGTATTTCTGAAGAGAAATAACTGTATTCATTAAAAAAAGAAGCATCTGAACACTTAAAAGAATAGTTAAAGCAAGAAAGGGGCTCACCGGTCTGAGTGAAACCAAACTGATGTAGCATCTCATCAGCGGTCAGCATGTTTGACTGTTGTAACTTAGACTGTTGTGAGGAGGCTGGAGGTGGTGAAGTAAGCATGAGATTTTTGTTGACCTGCAATAGAAAAGGCAAATCAGAAAGTGCAGTGTAATTTCCTGGGCTACTGATGCAAAATCTGGATGAGAAATGTTTACTTACTGCTTAAACCAGGACACATGGTAGGTCAAAAGGAGTGGACATGATTTATAAAGCTATATTTTATAGTTTACAAAAGAGAATTTTTTTTCTTATCAAAGAAGGAATACAGTGGAAATGAAAGCTAAAGTATGTGACAGTAAATGAGTCTTTTAAAGTTTGTTTATCATGGAATTGACATTAGTAATAATTTAAAATACAGTGGTCCTAAATCCTGCAAAAAGTTTAAAAAATAAGAGTGATCCCTTGATTGCTTTAATTAAGGAGGAATTAAAATGTTCTCTAGCATTTTAGGGATGAAGCAGATACTTCCTTTTTAGAGACTGCACAGAAAACACCTGTGCTACTATGTTTACATAAATCACGGTGACATAGACAATACAGCTGTAACCTCACTTGCCATGTGTAACAGCTTCCACTGTGTTAAAAACCTTACACTTAAGACGGTTTAAAAAGGAGGGCACAGACAAGGGGAAAAAAATGAGAACCAAGACCTGTCATGTAAAGGTACAAAATCCCAATAATTTATGTAATTGTACTGTATACCTCAAATGTACCAATAAACTCAATAAAAAAATGAAAAAAAATATAAAAACTGTTTAAAAACCGCACAACTGTAAAAAAAATGATATAGCAGAATTTCTGTAAGTAAATATAATGCTGTATAACACAAAACCTAGGATTGCCTGAGTATGATGGTCTCACAAAAATAGAATGTGCAAGAAGTACATTTTAAATACACCTAGTGCAAAAAAAAGAGAATACATCACTAAAATGTTTGAAATGTTTATTATTAAATTATTAAAGTTAGTTAATTTCAGATAAAATCTAGTCTGCTCATTATTTTAAAAATTCATTCTTAATTTTAAAAAATCATAAAATGTGCTCTATTTTTGAAAACTCAGAACAGCCTAATTTTTGAAATTCATTGCAAATATGCAACCTGTGAATTAACAGAATGAAATAATTTTTGGCATATAAATTAGTGAACAAAAATAACTCTTCCTGCTAGGCATGGCGGCCTAAGATTACATGCCTATAATCTTAGTACTCAGGAGGCTAAGGCAGGAAGGTTGTTGTGAATTCAAGACCAACCTGGGCTACATAGTGAGTTCAAAGGTCAGCCTAAACTACATGGCAAGACCCTGTGTCAGAAACAAAGACAGAAAATAGCTCTTTTCCTTTTTATTTTTCTTTAAATAATCAAAATTGTACAGAGAACTTCCACTGCATTAGTATTTAAGTTTTTGTTTTTGTTTTTTTCCGGTACCAGGGATTAAACTCAGGACCTTGCGCTTGTGAGGCAGGCAAGTCACCACTGAGCTAAATTTCCAGCCACCACTACATTAGTATTTAAAAATTCCTTATTGGTATTCTGTATAGAGCAGTACTTGGGTTGTTGTTACATATCCATTATTTGACTCATTAGTTATATATGTGTAAATTCTCTTTTCTTTCAAACAGTAAGAGGCAACAGTATCTTAAACTACCTTTTTTCTCTGGGAGCATGAAGCTTTTATCAGATTCAGCAGAGAAGTCAATTAAGACCATATACTTATACAGTTCTAGAGTACATAAACTGTTATGATGTCATTTTATAAAACAATAATTTTCAAAGTAGTAAGGGTTATATTAGTGCTAAAATATCATCCAGCTTTAAAAGTTCTCAGGATCTATTATTAAATGCTGAACAAAATTAATGTTAATCATATTAACACAGTACTTCAATAACAATAAAATCAGTACCTTTGAGATTCACTACCCATCTTTAAATGGAGATAATAAAAAATCTATGCTTTACAGGGAAAGCACAAATAAAGATGAAATAGTATTATCAAGTGCTATTTACAATTTAATGTTCAAGCATTAAATAACATATTAAATAAGAAACAGATTAAAGAGAGCTAGGGGTTTGGCTCAGTGTTAGAGGCCTTGCCTACTGGATTTGATTCCCAGCACAGGGGTTGGGGGGTAGATGAAGAGGGAAAGAGGGCCACAGAGAGGAGGAACATGGGAGGGGAAAGGAGAAGAAGGTGGCACGGGAAGAAACAGAAAAATAAAGGAGTTATTTAATAGATTATATAGGAAATGTAACCCATAAAGTCCTATACAAGTAACTGTTCTGTAAGTATGTTATTATTATAATCAACATCATTCAGAAGTAAGGGAATTAGGCACAATGTATGATGATAATGATGCAGTAACTCTTCCAGACTTCTTTCTTTTTTTTTTTAATTTTTTTTTTTTTTTTTTTTTTTTTTTTTTTTTTTAATTTTTTTTTTTTTTTTTTTTTTTTTTTTGGTACCAGGGATCAAACTCAGGTCCTTGTGCTTGCAAAGCAGGCAGCAGAACGACTGAGCTAAATTCTCAGCCCTGGACTTCTGTGCTTTTAAATGGAAGTACTAGATACAAAAGGACATACTTATCACTTAACTATTTTATTCACCTTAAAAAAAGTTCTTAAAAATGTTTGTTTTGGAAGACGTTTTTCCTATATGTCAGACAATGTATTTTAAAATCTGATGCAAATAAATGGGGATATGAATCTATTATCTGTAACTACATATGGTCCCTCCCCCATGCTATGCCTCTTATAACCTTTCTTTTCAGGAATATACTTGTTGTAAAACATACAAAAATGCCACCAACACTAGGACACTAAACGTCTCTGCTTAACCAGAGAGTTTGCCATTCTTATTAAATAAGATGTTGTTTGGAAAAAGAATTATAGTTATAAGTTCTAAAGCATTTTTAGAATTCTGTTCTTTCTTGACAACTTTCTTTGGAGATTATTCATATGTCCATGAAGTGATGAGTAGCAACTTAACAGAGCAGATAACTCAATTTCCAAGGTTTGAGATGTTAATTATCATTAGTATTGATTTCAAATTAGAATTTAAATCATTTTCAAAGGTAGCGTGCATATATATATATATATATATATATACTACTTCATTTAGAATAATAATAATAATAATAATAATAATGACCATTACAGTGAAGCAATATCTATTTTTGAAATATATGCTGTGGAAAAGAATTGCTTAATAATTTTACAACAACAGAAAGGTTGGCTAAGATAGTTTACCCTATACCAATCTACCCTTTTTTTTACAACACATTTTTCTGCTTGCTTCATGCAAAAACCACAGTCTGCCAAAGTCAGTTTAATACCTCCATATTGGAGAAAACTAAAGGCACAAATGCAAATGAAATTCTTAATAGAAAAAAAGAAAAAAAATTACCTAGAACTTCTGCCAAGTTAATCACAAAACTGTTTTGCCTACTCTTTTAGGGTATATGCAGCTTTATGCAAAATATGCAAACATTAATCCTCTAGGAGTGGCGTAATTTTCATGTTAGAAACCTCACTGCTCCAAATACAAAATTGAATGCAAAAACTAAATAAGCTAACAATTAATTTCTTTTTTTAGTAACTAGTTAAAATTAAAGACCTTTGGAAGAGATAAAACTTATTTCCAGATATACTTAAACATCTAATTATTTTAGGTGACTCTTGGTTTTCAATTGCAATTGAAAAAATGCTCAAGCTGTTACTATTCCTAAAAGTTTACTAATTTATATCTTTCTCCAGATGCTGGCAATTATTTCTACCAAATTTAAATAATAATGAAGATAGTATTTTAATTTGAAGATAGTTTTAGTGGCAAAAATAACCCAATAATACTCAAGCAACGTTTTGTTACAAATCATGTATCTGTTGTAAAAAATTAAAACCCCAGGATTAAACAGAAAGTTTGAGCTAAAATGAGACTGAAATTATCTAAGTACCTTTTACATTCTCATTATATAAATTCTGAAAGCAGCTTATATTGCTATGATTTTTAGGTGAGTAAAATCTAAACTGTGAATAGGTGATGGTATCTTAAGGAGAAATTCAAACATGATTTGTAGGCTCTAAGATTTCTTTTTTCAAAAGCCAAGAAGAGTGAGAGATTTAGGAGGAACTGCGGAAGAGATTCTTTACAATGAGTGTTAAAGTACCAAGAAATCTGCACCAGTTCACTTCTACATGAACTATAGCCAGAATTCAACTTAAAGCAGTCATTATTAAGTTTTATTTTGTAATTTTTAATCAAGATTTTCTGAGTCCCTGATAGCTTCCAAAGTCTGGTGGTTCAAAGAGTATGATGATCCCTCTGGGTGAAGTTTAAAATTAGGATCTAGTTGGGTTCAATTATTCAGCAAAATGTCTTCAGGTTTAAAGTAATTTATCTTACGGCAGTTTAAGTTTTTTCCAATCCTACGCCTCCTTTATTTCTCCATATACTGCTGTACCTCTCACAGGGAAATTTTGGTTTTGAACTCCCTGAACTCTTTTCCAAACCTATTAAAAAATAAACCTCTTGAAACTATCCTCATCTCTTTTATTTTTTCTGTCAGAGGAAGAAGTGCAAAAAAACCCAACTCTCCTTATAATTCCATAGTGGTTGCAACAGTCTGCACTCCCACCAACAATGGAGAAGGGTTCCTTTTTCCCTACAACCCAGCCGACATTTGTTATTGGTTGATTTCTTGATAGCAGCTATTCTTTGTGGGGGTGAGGTAGAATCTCAGTGTTGTTTTTATCTGCATTTCTCAAATGACCAGTGATGTGGAACATTTTTTTCATGTTTACTTGCTGCTTTTACTTCTTTGAGAATGGAATACTATTCAGCCATAAAAAGTGAGAAATTAGATTCATTCATAGGAAAATGGATACATATTGAGGATATACTTCTAAGTGAAATAAATAAGTATAAGTCACACATGTGTAAATACTGAATAGTTTCTCTGGTGTGAAAAACTATAATAATACATAAGATCCTAATGAGATAATTGACATTGTGAAATAGGAAGAAAAGGGCTAAAGTTGTGGGGAAAGTGGGAAGGGTTAGGGAAAGGTAATAAGGAAAAGAAAAGAATATGAGAAAATGAAAAAATGGAAATAAAGTGTTTGTAAATAGGGAGGGGAGGAGGGGGTGAAGGGAGGGCAGGGACAAAGGGAAAAAATGAGAACCAAGACCTGTCAATGTAAAGGTACAAGATCCCAATGATGAATGTAACTCTACTGTATAACTAAAATGGACCAATAAACTCAATGAAAACAAAAACAAAAACAAAAACAAAAACAAAAACCATCCTAATGCCTCCTTGTGCTGAAAGAACCTTTCAAACTTTAAAAGCCTGCTGGTTTGCTCCAGATCACTTCTCCAACAGTCAGCAACCCCTGCTTCCTCTTGCCTGATCAGTGCACTGCTCCCTAAGTATGCCAGTCTTCTTCCTAGATTAGGACTGCTGGAAGAAAGGACTAACGGAGAGCTTAAATCTTTCTCTGTGAGAGGCCTTCTGTGATCATTGTTCACTTCCTGTTATTCTTTGTACCATGGATCTATTTTATTTTCTTCCTATCTTGTATTATCTGAAGTTACCTGATTTATGTCCTTTGTCTCCCTACAATAAAATGCTCTCATTCACAGTTATATCACAAGCATCTAGAAAAAATACTTGGTAGGTACTTAATAAATATTTGCCTAAAAAAATCCTAGCAGAAAAAAATGAACTTTGAACAATACAAAAACATTGTTGGGATTTAGGAAAGAAAAATCTTATTTATCCAACACCTGGTGAAAATTTATTATCTAATAGATGAGAAAATGTGTAAATATATTCTGTTGTTAACATTAGACAAGGGTAGCAAGAGTGTTCAATGGGGGAAAGAACAGTCTTTTTAATAAGTGGTGCTGAGACAACTGGACAGTCTCATGCAACAAAAGGAAACATGGCTGGCAAATGACATCATATATAAAAATCAAGTCAAGGTGATGGGCATGGTGGTGCTTGCCTGTAACCCCAAGACTTGGGAGGGTAAGGCAGGAGAAGTAAAAGAAAAAAGTCAAAATAAATATGACAAAGGGTTATATAATGTTTCCCTACTTATGCTACAAGGACAAGCAAAAAATACCCTGAATTTCACAAAAATTAAAATCTTTTCATTTCAAAGGACATTATCAAGAAAGTGAAAAGAATCCACAAAAAGGATAAAGCATTCAGATCATTCATCTGATAAGAACTTATATTTAGTATATTTAAAGTACTAAAAGGAAATTTTACAAAGATAAAAAAATCACTTAAAAATAAGCAAGGGATTTAAATAAAATACTTCTCCATAGAAATGTTCAATATCAAAAAATATTTAACATTATTAGTCACTAGAAAAAGGAAAATAAAAATCACAATTAGAAAAACCAATCCTCACCCACTGGGACTGATATATCAAAAATGAATACAAAGAATACAAGTGTTGGTTAGGATAAAGATAAACTACAACACTCACACCTTGTGGGATTCTAAAATGGGACAGCCACTACGGTAGATAGTTTGGCAGTTTCTCAAAAATGTTAAACAAGAGTTAGCATAGGACCTAGCGATTTCACTTCTATATTCAAACCGCAGAGAAATAAAAACATATGTTCACACAAAATTTATACACACATGCTCATAAGCAGCAAATTTTAATAGCTAAAAAGTACAAACAACCCAAATGTTTATAAACTGATAGATTAACAAAATGTAACCTTTTTGTACAATGGAATCTTATTTGTCACTAAGAAGTAATACTGATACATGTTACAAATGGAGGAATCTTGAAAACATTATTTTGAGTAAAAGCATCTGGTTAGAAATGACAACATATTACATGCTTTCACTTATGTGAGATGTTCAGAATGGGGATACACAAAACACATCCATGGCTGTTGTGTTTGTGATGTGGATTTGTAGATGTGCAGGATTGGGATGGTAACTAGGAAGTAAGGAGTTTCGCTGTGGAGTGATGAAAAAGTTGAAAATCACAGTGGGATGGCACAGTAAAAAGCAGTGAACTGGACTGTTTAAATAAATATGGTATGTGAATTTTACCTCGGTACAGCTGCTATTAAAAATATAATCTTCCCATATCTTAATTAATTTTCAAATATGTAATGATTTTTCCAAAAGCAGGCTCTCTAACTTGTTAAATACTAGGGATACAAAGATAAATGATATGGTCTATCACCTTCAGATTAGTAAAGTACATTCTCCGTAAGACTGGCGAAATGAGTGCAGGATACTTTACTCACTGGACATTCAGGCAGCATTCCAAAAGAAGGGTATACATTTAAACAATAAGAAGAAATAATTTTGAATTGCTGGTCAGAAAATAAACTATTTCTATACTTTTACTTTTTATCTTTTTAAATATTCAATTTTTAAAAATTTTATTTTATTCCATTCCCCCCTCAAGCCCCCTACACTTTTATATACTATGCACACTTAAAAATATTTAGTAATCTTGGAGCTACAATCATTACACCCATCACTGCTATCAGGAACAAGTTTCCTGAACATCTGCAGCTTAAGTCAGAATATAGCTTGTTCTCTTTTTTTCTCCCCATCTTCCTTCCCCTTGTCTATATTCAATATCCTGTTGATCTGTGATAATTAGGTAAAAGTGATGGCTCCTGACTGATACTGGAAGCGCAGTGATGGGGTAAGCCCAGTACTTTCTGATACGTTTCCTCTATAAAATGCCCTATGAGGAAAAAAGCAATAGCCCACCATTTCCATGTGTCTGTCACATCGCAGTAGGTATTCTGATTAAAAACTTTTCCTCTGTATTGACACTATGTGAACCAGTCTCTGAACACACTAACACTTTTCTAATAGTTTCCTTTTTTGAATACCTTCCCTTTACTTCGATACATATGCTGTATTTATATTTGACAAATTATGAGTCTGTATTTGAGTAAAAAAATTTTTTTTGGTACTGGGGGACAAACTCAGGACCCTGCACTTACCAGGCAGGTGTGACACCACTAACTAGATCCTGGCCTATATTCAAGTAAATTTTGAAAGTGGACAGAAGAGACAAGGATGAAAACACAGTGTCATTCCAACTCTTACCTAATTTTCTCAACAACTGAGTTAAAAGTTGCACATAAAATAGCCTTAGTTGTAAAAGGAGGATAGCTGCTTTGTGTTTTCAAGTGAATTTTGGTTGAAACTATTTAATAAACAAGAGCCTTTTTGTATACAACATTTTTAAAGATTAAATTTGGGTTTAGGACAAATCACTTGATCTCAGTAAGTCTGTTTCCTCCTATCTAAAACTAACCTGTCCCTCAGGGCTGTTATATAGTTAAATGGGAAAAGAAGCATGAAAGAGTGGTAGATGTGGAGAGCATGATTACAACAAATCTTTAACGTGTTGCTGGGTACATTTCAATGCTATTTACTCAGCGTACACCTGCAACAGTACTGAATGGTGTTTCTTAGATATTAAATACTATGTAAAACTTATCTCAGTTAATGAAATGACCTTGCTGGTCCTGTACTGAAAGTACTATACAGTAGATCCCAATCACTTAGTCTTAAAATTGCATCCTTAGGCTGGAGATTTAGCTTAGTGGTTCCACTGCCTGCCTTGCAAGTGTCAGGTCCTGAGTTTGATCCTTGGTACAAAAAA